>NC_034196.2:29065754-29420821 GCF_002021735.2 Oncorhynchus kisutch
TGTTCATTGTAAGGACAACTCAGAACATGGAATACTTTGACTGAGTGGGTTACTGACAATACTAGTGGTAGGCTTACAGCTGGGGTGCCCAGCTCTGGTCCCTGAGGGCCACAGTCCTGCTAATTTTGGGTGACTGATTAATTTGATTTTGAATAGTTTTGTACCTGAAAACCAGGTGTATGTATTCACTGCACAATCATTCAATAACATTCACTGATTAGGTAAGTACAATGGAGAAATTCAGAACAGCAGGATGAGCATCTGCAGGGCCTGAGTTGTGCACCCCTAGTAAACACACTTCACTGGATCACAATTCTCCTATTGGTAATGAGTCAATTCCATGAAGTTTCCTCACCCTGGTAACAAGGCAGAGCAGATGACAACTGTCGTAACTGCCAGGCATAAAGATAAAACAGGGATCCAAGGATTCTAACATCTCTATCAAAACGGATATTTTGACCAATAAAGACCTTTTCACATCAGATCTTTTTCAGAGCTGATCTGATTGGTCAAAAGACCAATTAGTGAAAAAAAGATCAGAATTGGGCTACCTGTGTAGACACTGCCTAAAATCAAGGTTGCATTGCCCTGCTCAGAAGTTGCATACATGCATCAACCAATGGTTCCATGCTATGTCATCGACTGTGTCATCAACTGACAGATTGCTGTAGCATAGTTGTGGTTAGCTGATATGTAAAATACCTTTCCAGGTGTTGGGAACTTGAAAAAAACAAGGTCAAATCATGACGTCAGTGATCTTCCAGTTGGAAAGTCGGCGCTCTAGAAAGATGCCAGAGTTTCCGACTTGGATGACCGTTCAAAAAGATTTTCCCAGTCGGAGTTAGTTTTTTCCCCCAGTTCCCAGTTGTTTTGAAGGCGGCATATATGCACAACAGCACCCTTGATTCAACTAATATGGTAATGATCAAGCCCTTGATTTTGTATAGTCAGGTGTGCTGGTGTTGGGACAGAACAAATATGTGTAACTAGGGTTCCCCAAGTCCTGGGTTAGGAAACAGAAACACTGCACTAAACCATGATAATAACACATGTCCTCTGTAAACTAACAAAGCAACACAACTAGCAGAGAAACAGCTCCTGTTCAGAATACACAGCTCATCTGGCCATGGTAGGTTATATCAGGATTCATCTCATATCTAACATCTGGCCATTGTAGGTTATATCAGGATTCATCTCACATCTAACATCTGTATGTGATGATATATACTCTATCAAATATTCTCCTGTCTTTTCAATATACTCTCCAAAGGCATTAAATAATGCAATAAATACAATTAATGGCTGAGCAAGCTTTCCAACTCATCACTGATCGATCAGATCTATTGATTAACATAAAACATGAGTCCAGTCTCTCCTAACGATGCTACTGTTTCGTTAGCACACATTCATCTTTTAATCAAACTCCAACAGTACAAGCTCATGGCGTACACAACAAAACACAATATACAAGTTGACCGTGTCTCTTATTGAACTGTATGGATGAAAATCCCAAGTCAAACCAAACCGTTTATTTCCTGATAATGCGTATATTTAAAAGAGTAATGAGAATGCAGTCAGTGATGTTGTTAGAAAAGGTAGCCCTGTTTGTAAAGAACACACAAAAACAGCAAAAACTCAACCACCCAAACAGGTTTTGAACTCCATTCACAACAGAGCATGCATTAACAGTAACAGGAGTCAGTGGCTTACCTGAGCAGACAGTTAGAGTTGAACAGAGAGGAATTAAGTTAATGATGAACTAATAATAGATTCAGTAATGGACGCAGGTCTAAATGTCACTCTGGGCTCTGCTGCATACAACTGTCCTGCACCAACGACAGATAGCTGTTGGTTCTCCTTCCTGTGTATGTGTGTGTATGTGTGTATGTGTGTGTGTGTATGTGTGCGTGTGTGTGTGTGTACGTGTATGTGCGTGTGTGTGTGTGTGTGTGTGTGTGTGTGTGTGTGTGTGTGTGTGTGTGTGTGTGTGTGTCGGTGTGTGTGTGTGTGTGTGTGTGTGTGTGTGTGTGTGTGTGTGTGTGTGTGTGTGTGTGTGTGTGTGTGTGTGTGTATGTGTGTATGTGTATGTGTATGTGTGTATGTGTATGTGTATGTGTGTGCACTGATTCAGTCACGTTCCCCAATACCTCTCTGTACTGGGCCAAGTAACATGCCCTGGGGCGTGCGCACCCACCCACACACACACACACATACAACCATCGACCCAACCATCAGTAGCCTACCACGGCCTGACACGGAACCAAACCACAGAACAGTCGATTTGACAATTAGCCCCATAGTTCTTGCCAATACAACTAGTCAACCCCACAGGAAGGCATTTTTGATGTTTTTCTGAGATTTTCGTAAGGTGGAACTTCAGGAGGATATAAATACATTGTTTAGAAATAGTGCAGAAAGCACTGGGGAGTGGATGAAGGATATGTCATTACAATCCTCTCCCTGAAAACTTTTCTTTCACCCTCAATAGCCCTTTGCCATGTGTGTAATGTTCAGATAGGAGGGACATTGTCTATGCAATATAATAGTCTGGAGGAAATCAATAACTACTTGACATATATAGCGTGAGCATGAAAAAAGATCAATAGGTCCTACTGGAACTAAATAATCAGTGTAAACTCTTGCAATTTTCTGGCATCCACTGTCTCGTTTTTTATGAGTTGATTGATTGATTTATCTGTCGATCGCACACTCCCCATTGCAGTCACCCGTCAGCAGGAAAATAGAGAGGTTGAACAATAGATTTCTCACAGTAGATTAGACAGGGGTGCGAATTATAGCCTATCAAAAGTTCCAGCTTTCAAAGTTTTCTGTTTAACGGTCAAATCCTACGTCCGTCAAGCCCCAAAAAAACATTATTCACTTGTCAGTCATAATAGTTTATTGATCTGAATGAATGAACCATCGGATTCCGATTGGATTACGCCCAATTCATCTGCAATATGAATATCAATAAACTGTTGATTGATCATAGTCTATAGAAGGACGTGAGTCATCTTCTTCTTCTTAGGTTTTATGGCAGTTGGCATCCAATATGTTGCATTACCGCCACCAACTGGACTGGTGTATAAATCCATTATACTTTGTGACACAAAATATAGAAAAAAAACTTACCCACCACCCTCTTCCACTGAAGGAAGGACAGGATGTAAAGTATTGACCAGGAAGTAATTGGGAGCACGTCAAAGTTCAAGGATCAGTTATACACCCACGCCCCATTGAATAAACAAACCTATTCACGTCATTTTCGAACGTTGCTATGGGCACAGTTTAACAACGGAAGTGATGTATTCAACTTCCGCTTTACTTCCTTACTGCAATGCACCGGTGGCAAACGGTCATCCCTTCTAGCCATAACCGTGGAAAACTTGCCAGAGTATATCATTTGAAGGAGTCAATTTATAAGTATAAAAAGTATAAAAGTCAAGTAAACAAGTCTTAGTGTATAAGTGTAATTTTACATTTTTAAAATTCGTTCGCTAACGTTAGCTAGACCTACGAGTCGGCTGGCTGTGTTGTGATAATAACGTTAGTTGTGTTGTGCGTCAGAGTTAAGGGCCGTCCACCAAGCCAATAACTATAATGATAAACTATAGGCTACATAACTATAAAGGTTGGTGTGCATCCACGCTAGAGGAACGTTTGTTGTTTATCGTTCTGTAGTCCTACACCTGTCAATCAACTGATCAATGCATCCTACTGCACTCTGCCTGTTAATAATGTGGTAACACAAGACCATTCATGAGGATACTGGTTCAGACCCTTCAGGGTGTGTTCGTTGCCGTAGCGACAACTGCAAATAATACTTCAATGTAGGCTACATGTCGGCCTAAAAAAAACAGAATACAGTGACTCATATTTAAATGCAGCAACAACAAACGCCATTTAGACTGCACATCTATTAGCCTACAGCAAGTCATTCCCTCGTTGCTCAAGTGGTTTGCAAGTGATTTTTCGAATGGTTGTCAATTCCTTTGAGTCTTATTCTTCACTGTGCTCATCTCTCTGTGTCCTGTGCAACTATTTGCAATTTATGAGCGGAACAATGTTATCAAAACCAGCCAAAAGTCATCACACCAATGCACTTTCTCTCCTCAACATTCCCCAACATGCATTTTCTATGCTGTAGGCCTGTTTACATTAATCAGTTAGCAAGACCAAGCCTGCTTCTTTCCCTGAATAGGCTATTAGGTCTAGTATACATTTTGTTTTTAAATAAATAAATGTCATATAGCTTCTACTATAGAATTTCCTGGGATTTCACAAGAAAAGGAGTGGCCTATTGCGGAGAGGCTCGTGTAGCCTACAACCCAGGAGTCAGTGTTGCCAACCCCTCAGTAAGGAAAGTAGCTATTGGCTGTCCTAATTTGCATAATTGGCTGCTATTGGCTGTCCTAATTGCATAATGTGCATGTAATTGTGATGGACGCTGTAGGAGAGAGGAATAACATCGTGGGAGAGACCAAAAGTGAGTAAAAAACACCCTAAATATGTTTAGAACTACAAATGAACTTTCATCTGTCGATTCTTGTTTTTTTTTATGTCACAATTCCAACCCTCCTCCTTTATCCGGGCTTGGGACCGGCAAAAGTGACCCAAAAGAGACACACATTTATTTTTTAGTTTTTTAGTTTAGTTTGCTTAATTTGGTTTGAGTTTTAACCTTATGGTCCACAACAAGCCTACAACAAGTCACAGTAAAACACAGTAAAAATGAAAATCTTTAACCATAACATTTTTATTTTATTTTGTATACAATCTACATTAACAATCTAAATGGACCAAAAAGAGACAATAAAAAAAACTGGCAATGGCAATGTGAGAAAATTATGGTAACTAGTCTGGCCCTAATTCAGGTGAAATGTTTTTTTTACGTAAGCCAGGGCGGGATCAGCCAACGGCGGCTTCCCACATGCGCGGAGGGGTGAACATCTCCTGCTCTGACTGCAGCTGGGAGGGACTGCTGCACCAGGACTGGACCGCCTGTGAGTGCTTTGGGACGGGGGTGAGGCCCACGGCAGCATCCGCTGCTGGTTGAGAAGAGTAAGAACAATACGTGCTTTTACGTCAGAGTCTACAAAAGTCTCCAGTAACACCAGAAAAAGACACTAGATTTGTCGCTAGTGGCTTTTTTGAAAATGTGTTGCTAGAGGGGTCTGAATACTCGCTAAATATAGAGACAAAGTCACTAAGTTGGCAACACTGCCAGGAGTAGGTAGCCCTGTTCCTAGAGTGCCGCTGGTACTGCAGGACTTTGTTCCAACTAGGTACCACACCAGACCAACTGAGCTAATTGATCAGTTCAATGATTGGCTAAATTTAATTAACCTGGTCTTCCAGGTTGATTAAATCAAAAGCATGAAGTGGGATTGCCTACCCTTCTTATAAAGCCAGTTACGACACAGGAACAGCTAGAAGAGAGAGGCTTGTGATGTGTAGCCGGAGTATGAAGCTAAATATTAGCTAGATCATGGCTCTGTAAGCCAATTTCTGGAGAGCTACCATCCAGTAGGTTTTCGTTCCAACCGTAATCTCGCGCACCTGATTCAAATAATTATCTGGTTGATAAATTGAATCAAGGTTAGTTACAACTGGGGTTGAATTGAAAACCTACAGTGTGGAAATATATATAAAACACATGAAAATCAAATTTTTGACTGCACTTGGCCTTTAAGACATGGCCTTTCAGCCCGCAGCAGGATGTGACCGGTGCATAGAGCTGCTCTGTTACTTTCCTACAGATTAGATTTAATATAATAGAAACAGAGAGGGAGAAAAGAGAGGTGTACAGTAAGCTAAGTAAAAAGGGAGAGTGATAGTGGCATGGTAGTGAGTGAGGAGGAGTGATGGAGAAGGGAATGGGAGGAGGAGTGAGGTGAGAGATTGTCAAGCATGTTCCGGAGTGAGCGATCAAAGTAATTTGCCTGAGATTATCGGGTTCGATAATCCAACTCAGTGTCCAACTCAGTGGCGTTGTGGTTAGTATCCACCCTGAGATTGTACGATTGGGAGTCATACCAAAAACAAAAAATGGGACCAGATGAGTCTCTGCTTGGCGCTCAGCATTAAGGAGATTGGGGGTAAGGCCCTGCGACGGACTAGCATCCTGTCCAGGGAGTATACTTGTACATCAAGTTACACTACTGTACAGAAACAGGAGAAAATAATAGCTTACAGATAACCATCTTCTCTCAGTTATATCCTCTCAATCACTGAACAAAAATATAAATACAACATGCAACAAATTCAAAGATTTTCAGTTAAAGGTTTCAGTAAAACGGAATCAGTTCATTGAAATAAATTCATTAGGCCCTAAACAATGGAATTCACATGCCTGTGAATACAGACATGCATCTGTTGGTCACAGATACCTTAAAAAAAAGGTAGGGGCGTGGATCAGAAAACCAGTCTGTATCTGGTGACCACAATTTGCCTCATGCAGCATTTCACATCTCTTTCACATAGAGTTGATCAGGCTGTTGATTGTGGCCTGTGGAAGGTTGTTCCACTCCTCTTCAATGGCTGTGTGAAGTGGCTGGATATTAGCGGGAACTGGAACACACTGTCGTACACGTTGATCCAAAGCATCCCAAACCGGCTCAATGATGACATGTCTGGTGAGTATGCAGGCCATGGAAAAAACATGTCAGTTTCCAGGAATTGTGTAGAGATCTTTGCGATACGGGGCTGTGCATTATCATGCTGAAACATGAGGTGATGGTGGCGGATGAATGGCATGACAATCGGCGTCAGGATCTCGACACGGTATCTCTGTGAATTCAAATTGCCATTGATAAAATGCAATTGTGTTCGTTGTCCGCAGCTCATGTCTGCCCGTACCATAACCCCAGCGCCACCATGGGGCACTCTGGTCACAACGTTGACATCAGCAAACCGCTCGCCCACAGGACATCAATACACATTGATCCGTGAAGAGCACACTTCTCCAGCATGCCAGTGGCCGTCGAAGGTGAACATTTGCACACTGAAGTTGATTCCAGGTGGCTGGTCTCAGGCGATACCGTAGGTGAAGACGGATGTGGAGGTCCTAGGCTGGTGTGGTTACACTTGGTTATGAGGCTGGTTAGACATACTGACAAATTCTTTAAAACAACATTGGAGGTAGTTTATTGCAGAGAAATTAACATTTAATTCTCTGGCAACAGCTCTGGTGAACATTCTTGCAGTCAGCAAGCCAATTGTACGCACCCTCAAAACTTGAGACGTCTGTGGCATTGTGTTGTGTGACAAAACTGCACACTTTTATTGTCCCCAGCACAAGGTGCACCTGTGTAATGATCACGCTGTTTAATCAGGCTTTTGATATGCCACACCTGTCAGGTGGATAGATGATATTGGCAAAGAAGAAAGGCTCACTAACAGGGATGTAAACACATTTGTGCACAAAATTTTGCCAAAATAAGCTTTTTGTGTGAATGGAACATTTCCGAGATATTTTATTTCAGCTCATGAAACATCGGATCAACACTTCACATGTTGCGTTTATATTTTTGTTCAGTATAATATGACAATGATATTACTATAATGATATAATGCAAATCAAGGTTATAATAGCCTTTCCAAATAAAAGAGTACATAAATAACCTGTACATCATAGAACGTATAAAGCTAGACAGAAAGAACACACACATTCTGCTCTCTAAGGTACAAAATAAAACAATCTCTATAGTTCTCCCTCTCCTCTCTCTTTGGTCCCTCTCTCCTTATACAGCCGCACACACACACACACATACACATACACACACACACACACACACACACACACACACACACACACACACACACACTGTTATCTCTTCCTTATCTTTTTTCATTAATATTCATAGCTTAATTAATAGGGGTGAATTTGCATATCTATTATCAAGAGGATCCAGTCCTTTAGATTACCCTAATCCTGCCCTCACACACACACACACACACACACACACACACACACACACACACACACACACACACACACACACACACACACACACACGCCAGAGAGGAGACAGATTAGACACAGTTTTCTAGTTCACATCATATGGTAGTATTACTACACACTGCAATCAGTACATTCAAAAATGATTTAGCCCCCTTGACTTTTTCCACATTTTGTTACATTACAGCGTTATTCTAAAATGGATTACACAGTTTTTTTTCTTCTCATCAATCTACACACAATCCCCCATAATGAAAAAGCAAAGAAATGTTTTTAGAAATGTTTGCAAATAAAATAAACACCTGAAATATCACATTTACATACTGTAAGTATTCAGACCCTTTACTCAGTACTTTATTGAAGCACCTTTGGCTGCGATTACAGCCTCAAGTCTTCTTGGGTATGACACTACAAGCTTGGCACACCTGTATTTATGGAGTTTCTCCCATTCTTCTCTGCAGATCCTCTCAAAAGCTGTCAGTTTGGATAGGGAGCATCGTTGCACAGCTATTATGTCTCTCCAGAGATGTTCGATCGGGTTTAAGTCCAGGATCTGGCTGGGCCACTCAAGGACATTCAGAGACCCGAAGCCACTACTGCGTTGCCCTAGCTGTATGCTTATGGTCATTGTCCTGCTGGAAGGTGAACCTTTGCCCCAGTCTAAGGTCTAAGGTCCTGAGAGCTCTGGAGCAGGTTTTCATCAAGGATCTCTCTGTACTTTGCTCCATTCATCTTTCCCTTGATCCTGACTAGACTCCCAGTCCCTGCCACTGAAAAACATCCCCAGAGCATGATGCTGCCACCACCATGCTTCACCAGGTTTTCTCCAGACGTGAGGATTGGCATTCAGGCCAAATAGTTAAATCTTGGTTTCAACAGACCAGAGAATCTTGTTTCTCATGGTCTGAGAGTCCTTTAGGTGCCTTTTCAAACTCCAAGGGGGCTGCCATGTGCATTTTACTGAGGAGTGGCTTCCGTCTGGCCACTCTACCATAAAGGCCTGATTGGTGGATTGCTGTAGAGATGGTTGTCCTTCTGGAACGTTCTCCCATCTCCACAGAGGAACTCTGGAGCTCTGTCAGAGTGACCATTGGGTTCTTGGTCACCTCCCTGACCAAGGCCTTTCTCCCCAATTGCTCAGTGTGGCAGCTCTAGGAAGAGTCTTGGTGGTTCCAAACTACTTCCATTTAAGAATGATGGAGGCCACTGTGTTCTTGGGCACCTTCAATGCTGCAGACATTTTTTGGTACCCTTCACCAGATCTGTGCCTCAACACAATCCTCTCTAAGGACAATTCCTTCGACCTCATGGCTTGGTTTTTGCTCTGACATGCACTGTCAACTGTGGAACCTTATATAGACAGGTGTGTGCCTTTCCAAATCAAGTCCAATCAATTGAATTTACCATGAGTGGACACCAATCAAGTTGTAGAAACATCTCAAGGACGATCAATGGAAACAAGATGCACTTGAGCTCAATTTCAAGTCTCATAGCAAAGGGTCTGAATACTTTAATACATTTGCATACATTTCTAAAAAGCTGGTTTTGCTTTGTCATTATGGGGTATTGTGTGAAGATGGATGAGGAAAACATTTAATTAAATCCATTTTAGAATAAGGCTGTAATGTAACAAAATGTGGAAAAGGTCAAGGGGTCTGAATACTTTCCTAATGCACTGTATATATACTGTATGTGTGCTTGCATGCGCATGTGTGTGTGTGTATTGTACCTTTTATCTACGTAAGCAACATGTTTGTAAAGTGAAGAGGAATAATTCCCAGAATATAGCCTCTTATTTATCTCTTTCTGATATAATTGAATATATTAATAATGAAAATCAATATTCCTCCAGGGAAAATAACCAAGAACTTTACCCTGACTACTGTATACTGTATTCTACTACTGTATACTGTATTCTACTACTGTATACTGTATACTACTACTGTAGACCTACTACTCTACCACCCCTTCTCTCTCTCTCTCTCTCTCTCTCTCTCTCTCTCTCTCTCTCTCTCTCTCTCTCTCCTTTTCTCCCTCTCTTTTTCTCAATTCAATTCAAGGGGCTTTATTGGCATGGGAAACATGTTACTTTGCCAAAGCAAGTGAAGTAGATGAAATCAAAAATGTACAGTAAACAGTACACTCACGAAAGTTCCAAAGGAATAGAGACATTTCACATGTCATATTATGTCTATATACAGTGTTGTAACAGTGTGCAAATAGTTCAAATACAAACATATATCAATTCAGTTCAATTCCAAGGGGCTTTACTGACATGAGAAACATATCTTTATATTGCTAAACCAAGTCAAATAAACAATAAACAAATGTCAACATTTTAACCAAAAAAATATTAGAATTTAACAGTAAACAAAGGTTTCAAAAAGACAATTCAAGTTTTATATTATCAGCTATGTACTGTGTTTCAGCAATGTGCAAATAGTTAAATAAACATAAGTATTGGTGATATTTACAATGATGTTTGTTCTCCACTGATTGCCCTTTTCTTGTGGCAACAGATCACAAATCTTGCTGCTGTGGTGGCACACTGTGGTATTTCACCCGGTAGATAGGGGAGTTTATCAAGATTGGAATTGTTTTCCAATTCTTTGTGGATCTGTGTAATCTGAGGGAAATACAGTCTGTGTCTCTAATATGGTCATACATTTGGCTGGAGGTTAGGAAATACGGCTGAGTTTCCACCTCATTTTGTGGGCAGAGTGCCCTTCTCTCGAGAGCCAGGTCTGCCTACGGTGGCCTTTCTCAATAGCAAGGCTATGCTCACTGAGTCTGTACATAGTCAAAGCAGTCACAGTGGTCAAGTATTCTGCTACTGTACATCCTCTGTTTAGGGGCAAATAACATCCCAGTTCTTGGATGTTTTGTTGATTATTTCCAATGTGTCAAGTAATTCTCTTTTTGTTTTCTCATGATTTGGTTGGGTCTGAATGTGTTGCTGTCCTCGGGCTCTGTGGGGTCTGTTTGTGTTTGTGAACAGATCCCCCGTACTAGTTGGCGGAGGGGACCCTTTCCAGGTTTATCTCTCTGTAGGTGAGGGCTCTCGCTCTCTCTCTCTCTCTCTCTCCGTCTTCTCTCTCTTTCTCTCCCTCGTCTCTCTATCTCTTCCACATCTCTCTTCCTCTTCTCTCTCTCTCTCTCTCTCCCTCATCTCTCTTCCTCTTCTCTCTCTCTCTCCCTCATCTCTCTTTCCCTCTTATCTCTCTCCTGTGTTTGTGCTGTCCTTCAGTTTAAGTGTCTATAAGCTTCCTTAATCCTTCCTGTTGTTAACAATGTGTTCTGGAAATGATGACAAAGATTACATCAAACATGAGACTGCTTGAAAGACACACACACACACATGGCTGGGGGACACCCATTATTAATTCATACTCTGCCATTGTGTATGCCCAAGAGTCCCACGAACAGCGGGAGGAGGAGAGAGGGATTCCTAGAGGGGGTACAAGAAGAGAGACGAGAGAAGAGGGGGAGTGTGACAGATGAAAAGGAGGATATTTTAGGATGGGGACCCTGGAGAAAATGTCAAGATGATAACAGATATGATAAGGATTTGCTGCTGTAATCATGATAGAAATTGAATAGAGTGATTCACAGGGTCATGATCTGTCAGTTGTCAAACAACTGCTCAAAAAATTAAGGGAACACTAAAATAAAACATCCTAGATCTGAATGAATGAAATATTCTTATTAAATAGTTTTTTCTTTACATAGTTGAATGTGCTGACAACAAAATCACACAAAAATGATCAATGGAAATCAAATTTATCAACCCACGGAGGTCTGGATTTGGAGTGACACTCAAAATTAAAGTGGAAAACCACACTACAGGCTGATCCAACTTTGATGTAATGTCCTTAAAGCAAGTCAAAATGAGGCTCAGTAGTGTGTGTAGCCTCCATGTGCCTGTATGACCTCCCTACAACGCCTGGGCATGCTCCTGATGAGGTGGCGGATGGTCTCCTGAGGGATCTCCTCCCAGACCTGGACTAAAGCATCTGCCAACTCCTGGACAGTTTGTGGTGCAACGTGGCGTTGGTGGATGGAGCGAGACATGATGTCCCAGATGTGCTCAATTGGATTCAGGTCTGGGGAATGGGCGGTCCATAGCATCAATGCCTTCCTCTTGCAGGAACTGCTGAAACACTCCAGCCACATGAGGTCTAGCATTGTCTTGCATTAGGAGGAACCCAGGGCCAACCGCACCAGCATATGGTCTCACAAGGGGTCTGAGGATCTCATCTCGGTACCTAATGGCAGTCAGGCTACCTCTGGCGATGACACACCATGACTGACCCACCGCCAAACCGGTCATGCTGGAGGATGTTGCAGGCAGAACGTTCTCCACGGCGTCTCCAGACTCTGTCACGTCTGTCACATGTGCTCAGTGTGAACCTGCTTTCATCTGTGAAGAGCACAGGGCGCCAGTGGCGAATTTGCCAATCTTGGTGTTCTCTGGCAAATGCCAAACGTCCTGCACGGTGTTGGGCTGTAAGCACAACCCCCACCTGTGGACGTCGGACCCTCATACCACCCTCATGGAGTCTGTTTCTGACCGTTTGAGCAGACACATGTACATTTGTGGCCTGCTGGAGGTCATTTTTCAGGGCTCTGGCAGTGCTCCTCCTGCTCCTCCTTGCACAAAGGCGGAGGTAGCGGTCCTGCTGCTGGGTTGTTGCCCTCCTACAGCCTCCTCCACATCTCCTGATGTACTGGCCTGTCTCCTGGTAGCGCCTCCATGCTCTAGACACTACGCTGACAGACACAGCAAATCTTCTTGCCACAACTCGCATTGATGTGCCATCCTGGATGTTCTGCACTACCTGAGCCACTTGTGTGGGCTGTAGACTCCGTCTCATGCTACCACTAGAGTGAAAGCACCGCCAGCATTCAAAAGTGACCAAAACATCAGCCAGGAAGCATAGGACCTGAGAAGTGGTCTGTGGTTACCACCTGCAGAACCACTCCTTTATTGGGGGTGTCTTGCTAATTGCCTATAATTTCCACCTGTTGTCTATTCCATTTGCACAACAGCATGTGAAATGTATTGTCAATCAGTGTTGCTTCCTAAGTGGACAGTTTGATTTCACAGAAGTGTGATTGACTTAGAGTTACATTGTGTTGTGTAAGTGTCCCCTTTATTTTTTTGAGCAGTGTATATACACACACACCCTCTTATCTCTCACACACCCTCTTATATCTCTCCCTCTTCTCACTCTCTCATCTCTCTCCCTCTTCTCACTCTCGTCTCTCTCTCACTCTCATCTCTCTCTCTCCCTCTTCTCACTCTCTCATCTCTCTCCCTCTTCTCACACTCTCTCCCTCTTCTCACTCTCTCATCTCTCGCTCTCTTCTCACTCTCTCTCTTATATCTCTCTCTGCCTCTTCTCACTCTCTCTCTTATATCTCTCTCTCCCTCTTCTCACTCTCTCTCTTATATCTCTCTCTCCCTCTTCTCACTCTCTCTCTCCCTCTTCTCACTCTCTCATCTCTCTCCCTCTTCTCACTCTCTCATCTCTCGCTCTCTTCTCACTCTCTCTCTTATATCTCTCTCTGCCTCTTCTCACTCTCTCTCTTATATCTCTCTCTCCCTCTTCTCACTCTCTCTCTTATATCTCTCTCTCCCTCTTCTCACTCTCTCTCTCCCTCTTCTCACTCTCTCATCTCTCTCCCTCTTCTCATCTCTCTCTCTCCCTCTTCTCACTCTCTCATCTCTCTCTCTTATCTCTCTCCCTCTTATCACTCTCTCTCCCTCTTCTCTCTCCCTCTTCTCACTCTCTCATCTCTCTCCCTCTTCTCATCTCTCTCTCTCCCTCTTCTCACTCTCTCATCTCTCTCTCTTATCTCTCTCCCTCTTATCTCTCTCTCTCCCTCTTCTCACTCTCTCATCTCTCTCTCTTATCTCTCTCCCTCTTATCACTCTCTCTCCCTCTTCTCACTCTCACATCTCTCATCTCTCTCTCTCTTCTCACTCTCATCTCTCTCTCTCTCTCTTCTCACTCTCATCTCTCTCTCTCTTCTCACTCTCATCTCTCTCTCTTATAACTCTCATCTCTCCCTCTTCTCACTCTCTCTCTCCCCCTCTCTCTCTCTCTCTCTCATATCTCTCTCTTCCTCTTCTCACTCTCATCTCTCTCTTATATCTCTCTCCCTCTATCAATTCAATTCAAAGGGGTTTTATTGGCATAGGAAACACATGTGTACATGTGTACATGGCCAAAGTGAAATAAACAATAAACAAAAGTGAGAAGAAACAAGAAATGTACATTAAACATTTTGCACGCAAAGGTTTCAAAACTATAAGGACTTTTCAAATGTTCTATTATCAGCTATGTATAGTGTTTTTAACAATGTGAAAATAGTTGTAGTATGAATAGTAGGTGAAGATAAGTAAACTGATAAATATTGCTTGTATTCACAATGTTGTTTGTGCTCCTCTGGTTGCCCTGTTTACATGGCAACAGGTCACACATCTTACTGCTTTAATTGCGGTGTCGCCTAACAGACATCTTATCTTCCTCTTGTGTTTGTGTCACCCTTCTTTCTCTTGTGTTTGTGTCACCCTTCTTTCTCTTGTGTTTGTGTCACCCTTCACTTCAAGTGTCTACAAGCTTCCTTGATCCTTCCTGTTGTTAACGCTGATGACAAAGAGTACATTAAACGGCTTGACACACACACACACACACGGCTGGGTGAGAACCATTATTAATTCATACTCTGCCATTGTGTATGCCCAAGAGTCCCACGAACAGAGAGGGATTACTAGAGGGGGTACAAGGAGAGGAGAGAGGGGAGATGTGACATGAAAAATAGGAGGTTTTCAGGACGGGACCCTGGATAATTTGATTCATTGATTGATGCTGTAGGGGTGTGTGTGTGTGTGTGTGTGTGTGTGTGTGTGTGTGTGTGTGTGTGTGTGTGTGTGTGTGTGTGTGTGTGTGTGTGTGTGTGTGTGTGTGTGTGTGTGTGTGTGTGTCACATGGGGAAGTGGGAAACCTACTCCTCAGCCTGAAGTGTCGCCACTTGCACCACCTAACTTGTGGCGCCGACCAAATCAGGAGGAAGTGGTACTGTACTCACAAGTAGCCTGACACACTTTTGTGTGTTTGATACCCTATAATACTGACACACCTGAGGGCAGAGCTGACATTACACATGTCAGTCACATAATTTAATTACAGGAGAGACAGAGAGAGAGTGATGATGAGGTGATAGATGCATGGTCACGGAGCAGGCCAGGTATATCAACAGTAATCTTCTTGTGGGATTGACTGAACAGGAATGAAAGGCGCTGGAATCTAATCAGATAATCATGAAGCAGAACTTCATAATCGTGTGTTAATTATACAGCTACAACAGATGAGTGTCTTATTTACAGGAGTCCCTCCCTCTGTCTCTCTTTCCCATTTCCACTTTCTGCCCCCCCCCTCATCTCTGTCTCTCTCTTCTTCTTAAAACCTTTAACATCTTTCTGTTAAACACCTTTAACATCTTTCTGTTGAACACCTTTAACATCTTTCTGTTGAACACCTTTAACATCTTTCTGTTGAACACCTTTAACATCTTTCTGTTGAACACCTTTAACATCTTTCTGTTGAACACCTTTAACATCTTTCTGTTGAACACCTTTAACATCTTTCTGTTGAACACCTTTAACATCTTTCTGTTGAACACCTTTAACATCTTTCTGTTGAACACCTTTAACATCTTTCTGTTGAACACCTTTAACATCTTTCTGTTGAACACCTTTAACATCTTTCTGTTGAACACCTTTAACATCTTTCTGTTAAACACCTTTAACATCTTTCTGTTGAACACCTTTAACATCTTTCTGTTAAACACCTTTAACATCTTTCTGTTGAACACCTTTAACATCTTTCTGTTGAACACCTTTAACATCTTTCTGTTGAACACACATCTTTCTTCGACACACAGTACTGCTGTATACAACACTGTACATTACACTCAAACATACATTACACATGACCCTTATAGTACCCAGCTCAGCTTGATTTATTGCTGTTTAGGTATTTGATGGATTTAGAAATGAAGGAGTTCTTATTATACCTGTTCAGCTTACATGTAAGGACCCTATAGTGTCTGTCTGAGGGGAGGAGGGACCCTGTAGAGTCTGTCTGGGGGGAAGAGGGACCCTATAGATTCTGTGTGAGGGGAGGAGGGACCCTGTAGTGTCTGTCTGAGGGGAGGAGGGACCCTGTAGAGTCTGTCTGGGGGGAGGAGGGACCCTATAGATTCTGTGTGAGGGGAGGAGGGCCCCTATAGTGTATGTCTGAGGGGAGGAGGGACCCTATAGTGTATGTCTGAGGGGAGGAGGGACCCTATAGAGTCTGTCTGAGGGGAGGAGGGACCCTATAGAGTCTGTCTGAGGGGAGGAGGGACCCATAGAGTCTGTCTGAGGGGAGGAGGGACCCTGTAGAGTCTGTCTGGGGGGAAGAGGGACCCTATAGATTCTGTGTGAGGGGAGGAGGGACCCTGTAGTGTCTGTCTGAGGGGAGGAGGGACCCTGTAGAGTCTGTCTGGGGGGAGGAGGGACCCTATAGATTCTGTGTGAGGGGAGGAGGGCCCCTATAGTGTATGTCTGAGGGGAGGAGGGACCCTATAGTGTATGTCTGAGGGGAGGAGGGACCCTATAGAGTCTGTCTGAGGGGAGGAGGGACCCTATAGAGTCTGTCTGAGGGGAGGAGGGACCCATAGAGTCTGTCTGAGGGGAGGAGGGACCCTGTAGAGTCTGTCTGAGGGGAGGAGGGACCATGTAGTGTCTGTCTGAGGGGAGGAGGGACCCTATAGTGTCTGTCTGAGGGGAGGAGGGACCCTATAGTGTCTGTCTGAGGGGATGAGGGACCCTATAGTGTCTGTCTGAGGGGAGGAGGGACCCTGTAGAGTCTGTCTGAGGGGAGGAGGGACCCTATAGTGTCTGTCTGAGGGGAGGAGGGACCCTATAGTGTCTGTCTGAGGGGAGGAGGGACCCTATAAGGGACATGGGATCTAATGATGGGATCTAACTAGACATGGTGTTTAAAGCTTGGGTTTAACTGAACATGGGGTTTAAAGCTGGGGTTTAACTGAACATGGGGTTTAACTGAACATGGGGTTTAAAGCTGGGGTTTAACTGAACATGGGGTTTAAAGCTGGGGTTTAACTGAACATGGGGTTTAAAGCTGGGGTTTAACTGAACATCAAAATCAAATCAAATCAAATGTATTTATATAGCCCTTCGTACATCAGCTGATATCTCAAAGTGCTGTACAGAAACCCTGCCTAAAACCCCAAACAGCAAGCAATGCAGGTGTAGAAGCACGGTGGCTAGGAAAAACTCCCTAGAAAGGCCAAAACCTAGGAAGAAACCTAGAGAGGAACCAGGCTATGTGGGGTGGCCAGTCCTCTTCTGGCTGTGCCGGGTGGAGATTATAACAGAACATGGCCAAGATGTTCAAATGTTCATAAATGACCAGCATGGTCGAATAATAATAAGGCAGAACAGTTTAAACTGGAGCAGCAGCACAGTCAGGTGGAAGTTGAAACTGGAGCAGCAGCATGGCCAGGTGGACTGGGGACAGCAAGGAGTCATCATGTCAGGTAGTCCTGGGGCATGGTCCTAAGGCTCAGGTCAGTTGAAACTGGAACAGCAGCATGGCCAGGTGGACTGGGGACAGCAAGGAGTCATCATGTCAGGTAGTCCTTGGGCATGGTCCTAGGGCTCAGGTCCTCCGAGAGAGAGAAAGAAAGAGAGAAGGAGAGAATTAGAGAACGCACACTTAGATTCACACAGGACACCGAATAGGACAGGAGAAGTACTCCAGATATAACAAACTGACCCCTAGCCCCCCGACACATAAACTACTGCAGCATAAATACTGGAGGCTGGGGTTTAACTGAACATGGGGTTTAAAGCTGAGGTTTAACTGAACATGGGGTTTAAAGCTGGGGTTTAACTGAACATGGAGTTTAATGCTGGGGTTTAACTGAACATGGGGTTTAAAGCTGGGGTTTAACTGAACATTGGTTTTAAAGCTGGGGTTTAACTGGACATGGGTATGCTCTCTCAACAAACACTCATCACACAAACTCATCACTCATCACGTAGGCTTCTCTTTCGCTAATGCACTCTTTCTTTCCCCCATTTTGTCCCCAAGCCTCTTTGTCTCTCTCTCCAGGTAAGTGTGCCAGAGCACAGCTGGATAAGAGGTCCCTGAGCACTCAGCTCCACTCCAGGCTATGTGGTTGCATTAAATGTTTGTGCTTTTGTGCAAAAATCCACTGACAGAATCTGTACATATTTCTTATTCTCTGCGTGAGGAATGGTTGTTGTTTCTCTGTCTTAATCTCACACACTATTAGAGGAACATTCTATTCTAATTATGCCTGAGTATATCAAATCAAACCTCTCTGGACAAGATTCTATTCCTTTCTCCTTCCCTCATTATTCCCTCTCTCTCGCTCTCCCTCCCCCTTTTTCATTCTATCTATTTCTCGGGCTGTTAGATTGAATCACTTATGTGTGACTGGGAGGCTGAGAGACTAGCCCAAGGTTTCAGGTACTTATGCATTCACTCCATTCCTCCATCCTCTACCTCTCTCTATCGCTGTTTCTCACATTCAGATGTCTTTCTTCATCCCTTTCGTACATTCAGATTGAGGACCTGTGTGTCGAGGATTTGTCAGGAAGATGAAAAATGTTGTGTTATCTATCCCACATAGATTAAAACCCTCTCTTTGTAACTTTCCTGCTCTTCACTTCTTCTCTCTTTCTCCCTCTCCTTGCTACAGATGTACGATCTTAATAGAGTAGTGAAATAATCCAGCAGCGACATGAAATGTGGATTATTATGTGGATTATGATTAATGGACATTTTTGTAGAGTTTGATACATTTTTCAAAATAAAAAATCAAATAAAAATCATGTCTGAAATTTGTGGAAAAGTGGAAATTACAAACTTCAGAAGCCTTTTGTTAAACCTCAAATACACTGGTGTTTAAATGTTCTACATTACAGGAAAGTTCTCCTGCAACAGGGTGATCAAATTAAGATCCTACATCTTCTTCTCATCCACTGCCCTCATCTACCCCTCTTCTCCTTTCTTCTCCTCCAGTCCACTCCCCTCCTACAGTTCCCTCCTCTCCTCATCCCACTCTCCTCATCCCTCTCTCCTCACCTCCCCTCTCTCAAGGTGGATTGTGTTGTAGTTCTGAGTAGTTGAGTAGCAGTAGGTGAAATTGGCTTCCATTTCCCTGCTGTACATTTTGATGATAACTCTGTTTGGTGTGTGTAAGAAAGACAGAGACAGAGAGAGAGAGAGACGACAGAGCCGACTGAGTGACAGGAAATGAGGATAGAGAGTGAGCAGGGAGAGGATAGATAGAGACAGAATAGAGTAATGTTACTATATAATAGTAATGCAGCCCCTGTCTTGTAAATGAGGCTTGACATCTCCCCAGCCTTGATATCCAGACATCAGAATATTTATGTAGGGAACTTACACAGACCACTCTTCCTAATGATGCTTACTCTCTCTGGTAAAGAGGAGGAGAATGATTGGAGGGAGGATGAGAGTGCTTCCAACTCACACTCTCAAGCACGTAGATCCCCTGAACGCAGCTCACTCTCCAGATCCCAATCACCTGAATTCTGATCACCTACTCACACACCTGTATGTCATTATCACACACTATTTAGTTCAGTTCTTTGCACCCCATCATTGTGAGCGATTGTTTTGTGACACACTTCTATTCGGAGCGCTGTTCTTCCCGTAATTGAATCCTCCCTTGTATGATAGTTTTTGCCCGCCTCACTAACGACACATTTAGCCTATTCCCTGTCTGTACTTTATCGGATTTCCTGTTATCTCCCCATTGCCTGATCTCCCAGACGACGTTACTAGCCGTTTCCCTGTCTGTACTGTTGCCTTTTTGGACCCCCTGTGTAAGACCTTCCGCCTGACCCTGGACCCAGCTACCTGCCTCCTCCTGTGTATGACCTTCTGCCTGCCCCTGGACCCAGCTACCTGCCTCCTCCTGTGGTCCTTTACAAATAAACACCTGTGCTTGAAACCAGCTCTCTGTCTCCCATCATGTTCATTGCAGAGAGATAAATTGAGCAACATAGGGAGAGAGGAAATTAAGAGAAAGAGTTGAAATAGCAGACTGAACTCCAGATGTCTGACTGGAGACAAGGGCATCGATTAATGTGACCCACTCAAAAGACCATAGGCTATTTCATAGATGCAGAAAACACTACTTCCAGAGAGAGAAAGAGAGACATTTCAGAGATTTCCATCTGACTCAATCTACACCTTACCTTGCTCACTGAGGGAAATCACAAAATAATACATAAACCATTCTTATATATGCACTTCACCTCAAACATATTCCTCGTTGTGTGTGTGTGTGTGTGTGTGTGTGTGTGTGTGTGTGGCTGTGGCTTTTACGCGCGTGCGTATTTGACTCGAGAGTCTGTGTGCGGCATGGGTATGTCAAATGCTTGGCTTTATGATGAGCGCATAGTGTGCGTCCTTCCCAGCCTGTGCGCAAGAAGAAAAAAAGGTTTACTGTTAACGGGAAAGTAAAACACGAATATGGAGAACGAAGACCATTTCAATCCCAAAGCTTTTCACCTGTAACTGAAATGACAAAACTTTCTTGTCCATTTGGGAGAGAGAAGTGCGTAAATCTGACAAGTGAGACGGTCAACAGAAGAAAGTAACTAGACTGTTTTTACTACTGCGATATTCTCCCAGATCAACATTCCATTCACTTTCTTTTTTCGGTCACTATCAACATATTTTGGGGTTTATAACCCTCAGCATCAAAGCTAAACCTCAGAAGATGGTTTTGTTGTGAAACGATCACACAAGGTTAGGCTACTGGGAATATCTCTATTTATTCTTCAAATATAATATTTATTATTTTAGCTATTACTATTTGGATTATTACTCTTTCAACACAAAATTTCCGAGATCTAAAGATGGACTCGTTTTTGAACACCACGGATAACTACCTTTCCGTTAACGCCACTAACGGCTCCGGTTTGAACGAAACAGAGGGATATAACCAGTTCGTGCAGCCGATCTGGCAGATCGCTCTCTGGGCCATAGCCTACTGCAGCATGGTGTGCGTCTCGGTGATCGGTAACCTGGTGGTCATCTGGATCATCCTCGCGCACAAACGCATGAGGACCGTGACTAACTACTTCCTGGTAAACAAACAAATGTAAAATGATAAAGAACGAGAGAGCTAGGACAGACGTTATGTAATCATTTCCAAATTAATGTATTTTATTTTTAAAATATCACCAGTGAATGTGAACTTTGTTTGTGTGTATGTTCGTTTGTCTGTGTCTGATTCCTCTTTTCTCCTCCCAGGTGAACCTAGCCTTTGCAGAGGCATCTATGTCTGCCTTCAACACAGTGATAAACTTTGCATACAGCATCCATAACGAGTGGTACTTTGGTTTGGGCTACTGTCGATTCCATAACTTCTTCCCCATTGCAGCAGTCTTCACCAGCATATACTCCATGACCGCCATAGCACTGGAAAGGTGAGCTGTGTGTGTGTGTGTGTGTGTGTCCATGCATGGGTGCACTCTACTGTGTGTTTGTTTTCAATAGAATCTACTCTATGACTGCCATAGCTCGGAACCGGTAAGCGGCCCTAAATGCTGTAGAGATCCCTTCTCCAACCCTGCTTCTCTCTCATATAATGTCATCAGTATGTCGCCACAGCCTCAGTGTGTGAGAGCTGCGTTTTCCATCACATCATCCCTGCTCCTCTCCCTTCCATCCTTCCCACACCGTCCATCAGTCTGGGCTCACTGTCAGAACACAGATCCCCTTTCTTCAGTGTGTCAGAACAATCTGAACATTCTTTCATTAGTGAAGTAGAGAGAGAAAGAGAGCAGCCCTTCCCCCAGATGACCCCAGGCTCCCCGGGAGTGTTAACAACAGGTGTGTTTGAAAGGGCGAAGAGAGAAACAGTGAAGAAAGAGAGGAAGGGAGATGATAGTTTTGGCATCACCCCATCTCCTTGTCTTGATTAGAAAAGTAAATCACATCAGTGAAGCAACACAATGAGAGGAGAGGATGAAAGAAGGAGAGGAGGGTAGAGGAGGAGAGGAGGGTAGAGGAGGCGAGGAGGAGAGGAGAGGAGGAGAGGAGGGTAGAGGAGGCGAGAAGGAGAGGAGAAGGATCAGATACACTCACATCAACTCTGCATGATTACCTTTCATTAGAGCTTGGAGGAACACACACACAGTGCAGTGTCTCTTCTCCATCTGTCACCAGAATGTAGCTGTTGTGCTAAAGAAGTTGAACTATCAGTAATTGCCAATTAAATTAAACCAGTGGAATGTAAAACTAATCGGAGCCATGTCTGTATCCCCTGGTGTCCCCTCAGTAGCGAGCGTGTGTGTATATATAAATGTGTGTCTGTGTTACAGTAATGTGCCTGTGTGTATAGCAGTGTGTGTGTGCGTGTGTGTGTATAACAGTGTGCGTGTGTGTATAACTGATTACTATGTGTGTGTGTATTACTGACCTCTCTCTGTGTGTGTGTGTGTGGGTGTGTGTGTGTGTGTGTGTTACTGATCTCTCTGTGTGTGTGTATATTACTGATCTGTGTGTGTGTAGTACTGATATCTGTGTGTGTGTATTACAGTGTGTGTATTACTGACCTCTGTGTGTCAAAATCAAATTAAAATCAAATCAAATTGTATTTGTCACATGCTTCATAAACAACAGGTGTAGAATAACAGTGAAAGGCTTACTTACGGGCCCTTCCCAACAATGCAGAGACAAAGATACAACAACAAAATAGTGACAGGAGGATTAAATACACAGTGAATAATGAGTAACAATGACGGGAAAGTGAGTGTGTGAGTGTGTGTGAGAGAGAGAGCATATGTAAGTGTGAGTGTGTGTGTATGAGTGTGTGTGTGTGTATGAGTGTGTGTGTGCATGTGTGTGTGCGTGTGTGTGTGTGTGTGTGTGTGTGTGTGTGTGTGTGTGTGTGTGTGTGTGCGTGTGTGTGTGTGTGTGTGTGTATGTGTGTCTTGGGGTGTATGTGTGAGTGTGTTGGTAGAGTCTCGTGTTTGTGCATAAAGTCAGTGCAAGAGAGTTAGTGCAAAAATTCATATCCCACATGTGTGTGTATATAACTAGTCACTTTGTGTGTGTTTTTGTGTGTGTTCCAGGTACATGGCTATCATCCACCCCCTGAGGCAGAGGTTGTCTTCAGCAGAGACCCGTGTAGTGATCGGAGGGATCTGGGTGTTAGCTCTACTATTGGCCTTCCCCCAGTACTACTACTCAGCTACTGACCAGCTGCCTGGTAGGACTGTTTGTTACATCCAATGGCCTGAATACACCAATGACACAACCATGGACTTCAAAAAGATGTGAGTACTGAGACAAACACATATACACACACACACACACACACAAAGGTGTTTGAAGGAAGCGTAATCTTCAGGAGGTTCACTACACATTAGAGAATAAACTTAATTATTTTCTGTCTGTAGAATCTGATTCACTACTCACATCCTTTTTCTGTCTCCCAACTTCTGGATGAATAGGCCGAGCGTCTTTCTGCTGTTTGTCTCCTTGTAATGTAGCATCCTAGTGGAATGATTCATGAATCTATCCAACCTCTATTAGCCAGGAGACTGATTTAGAACCAAACAGATAACAGGTGTTCAGTCTGTGGGGGTTATTTGTTATGAATAATCATTGTTAGACAGAGGTCCTCGGACTTCAAGGACTCATTAATTGCATTGTTATGATTGTTTTTCTGTTTTGTTGTGTTGTTTATTGATGCTGTGTGATCATCTCTCTCTATATATAGCATTTGATTTATCACACAGAAAACAAGACAATTCAAATCAATGATATATTAAAGAGATGAATAACCATCTTTAACAGTCTAGACTTCCTAGACAGCCATGTTCCAAACTGTGAAATATAAGTTGTTCTCTATGAATGATAACAGTTTGATATCATTAGTCAACAATGCAGCAATTAAAAAAGACAGACTAGACGGTTTAGCTATTAAAAAGTTATTCACTCAGAATTGACTTTCCTCATTTTCAGGGCTGTCAATGTTAACGTGTACATTTGTTTTGGCGCCGTGAATTGCGTCTGTTTTTCCTTCCACGGAATGGTGCGTATGTCACGGGTCGTTTTTAACTACTCGCGAGCCGCTATTTTTGGGGTTTGATAACAAACAACATTGTTTAGCTAGCTAGCAACCTGATAACATGACCACTGACTAGGCTATGCACAAATGTAGATGGCACAGGACGAACTGAACAGGAATAGACTCCTCAAAGAGATGCTTCAAAGGTGGGCTGCATTTGCAAGAGTGGGGTGTGTATGATTGTGTGAGAGAGGATGTGTTTCAAGTTTTTAATTGTCACGTGCACAGGGGTGGAACAGTACCCAATTGAGTAGAAGTAAAGATACCTTAATAGAAAAGGAATCAAGGAAAAGTGAAAGTCATCCAGTGAAATACTACTTTAGTAAAAGTCTAAAAGTATTTTGTTTTATATATACATAAGTATCAAAGGTAAATGTAATTGCTCAAATATACCTAAGAATCAAAGGTAAATGTAATTGCTCAAATATACCTAAGAATCAAAGGTAAATGTAATTGCTCAAATATACATAAGTATCAAAGGTAAATGTAATTGCTAAAATATACCTAAGAATCAAAATAAAAAGTAAAAGTACATATCATTTCAAATTCATTATATTAAGCAAACCAGATGGCACCATTTTCATATTTTTTTATTTACGGATAGCCTGGGGCACACTCCAACCCTCAGACATGACAGTTTTATGACCATATTATGACAGGTCATGACAAGTTATGTCAGCTTTTATGACATATTATGACATGGTTATGGCGCAGGTATTACATTTCAAGAACATTGATAAGAGGGAGTAGGGCTGCTGAAACATTGATAAGAGGGAGTAGGGCTGCTGAAACATTGATAAGAGGGAGTAGACTACTGAAACATTGATAAGAGGGAGTAGACTACTGAAACATTGATAAGAGGGAGTAGGCCTACTGAAACATTGATAAGAGGGAGTAGACTACTGAAACATTGATAAGAGGGAGTAGACTACTGAAACATTGATAAGAGGGAGTAGGCCTACTGAAACATTGATAAGAGGGAGTAGGGCTGCTGAAACATTGATAAGAGGGAGTAGACTACTGAAACATTGATAAGAGGGAGTAGACTACTGAAACATTGATAAGAGGGAGTAGGCCTACTGAAACATTGATAAGAGGGAGTAGGCCTACTGAAACATTGATAAGAGGGAGTAGGGCTGCTGAAACATTGATAAGAGGGAGTAGACTACTGAAACATTGATAAGAGGGAGTAGACTACTGAAACATTGATAAGAGGGAGTAGGCCTACTGAAACATTGATAAGAGGGAGTAGGCCTACTGAAACATTAATAAGAGGGAGTAGACTACTGAAACATTGATAAGAGGGAGTAGACTACTGAAACATTGATAAGAGGGAGTAGACTACTGAAACATTGATAAGAGGGAGTAGACTACTGAAACATTGATAAGAGGGAGTAGACTACTGAATCATTGATAAGAGGGAGTAGACTACTGAAACATTGATAAGAGGGAGTAGACTACTGAAACATTGATAAGAGGGAGTAGGCCTACTGAAACATTGATAAGAGGGAGTAGGCCTACTGAAACATTGATAAGAGGGAGTAGGCCTACTGAAACATTGATAAGAGGGAGTAGGCCTACTGAAACATTGATAAGAGGGAGTAGACTACTGAAACATTGATAAGAGGGAGTAGGCCTACTGAAACATCGATAAGAGGGAGTAGGCCTACTGAAACATCGATAAGAGGGAGTAGGCCTACTGAAACATTAATAAGAGGGAGTAGACTACTGAAACATTAATAAGAGGGAGTAGGCCTACTGAAGCATTAATAAGAGGGAGTAGACTACTGAAACATTGATAAGAGGGAGTAGGGCTGCTGAAACATTGATAAGAGGGAGTAGGCCTACTGAAGCATTAATAAGAGGGAGTAGACTACTGAAACATTGATAAGAGGGAGTAGGCCTACTGAAACATTGATAAGAGGGAGTAGGCCTACTGAAACATTGATAAGAGGGAGTAGACTACTGAAACATTGATAAGAGGGAGTAGACTACTGAAACATTGATAAGAGGGAGTAGGCCTACTGAAACATTGATAAGAGGGAGTAGGGCTGCTGAAACATTGATAAGAGGGAGTAGACTACTGAAACATTGATAAGAGGGAGTAGACTACTGAAACATTGATAAGAGGGAGTAGGCCTACTGAAACATTGATAAGAGGGAGTAGGCCTACTGAAACATTGATAAGAGGGAGTAGGGCTGCTGAAACATTGATAAGAGGGAGTAGACTACTGAAACATTGATAAGAGGGAGTAGACTACTGAAACATTGATAAGAGGGAGTAGGCCTACTGAAACATTGATAAGATGTAGTAGGCCTACTGAAACATTAATAAGAGGGAGTAGACTACTGAAACATTGATAAGAGGGAGTAGACTACTGAAACATTGATAAGAGGGAGTAGACTACTGAAACATTGATAAGAGGGAGTAGACTACTGAAACATTGATAAGAGGGAGTAGACTACTGAATCATTGATAAGAGGGAGTAGACTACTGAAACATTGATAAGAGGGAGTAGACTACTGAAACATTGATAAGAGGGAGTAGGCCTACTGAAACATTGATAAGAGGGAGTAGGCCTACTGAAACATTGATAAGAGGGAGTAGGCCTACTGAAACATTGATAAGAGGGAGTAGGCCTACTGAAACATTGATAAGAGGGAGTAGACTACTGAAACATTGATAAGAGGGAGTAGGCCTACTGAAACATCGATAAGAGGGAGTAGGCCTACTGAAACATCGATAAGAGGGAGTAGGCCTACTGAAACATTAATAAGAGGGAGTAGACTACTGAAACATTAATAAGAGGGAGTAGGCCTACTGAAGCATTAATAAGAGGGAGTAGACTACTGAAACATTGATAAGAGGGAGTAGGGCTGCTGAAACATTGATAAGAGGGAGTAGGCCTACTGAAGCATTAATAAGAGGGAGTAGACTACTGAAACATTGATAAGAGGTAGTAGGCCTACTGAAACATTAATAAGAGGTTATAAGCATAGTGAATTTTAAAGGCAATGTTCCCCTCGTTCGTGGAGATCCCATTCCCAGGAAAACATTGCATATGCTGCACAATCTGAAATTCCCTTTAAAAGTCGTAATGCCTATAGCCCTCAATCGGATTGAATCCCAGCCTCATTCGTTTCACAGTTCTCTCTCTCTGTCCCGACATTTTCTCCTTCTCTCTATCACTCATTCTCTGTGTTTCTCTCTCTCCACCTACCCATGCTCTCCCCCGTGTGTGTTATTTAGTATTACCATTAGTCTCAGGTGTTCAGGGGAATGAAGTCATTTCCATAAGCAGCTGAGTCCCTGTAGTTTGTCTGATGTTAGGAGTTAGGGGCTAGGGCTTGATTTAGGCCTCTCTCTTCTGTCTTCCTCAGTAAATTAATTTCACATCTTTCAGTGAGAGCTGATCTTCTGGGCCGCTACTCCCTGTAGCAAGACTGATAAGGGATCAGCAGACATTGTGTGTGTGTACGTACGTTCGGAGGCAGAGATAAGGAATCAAATCAGAACAGGGTTGACTAGACGAGACCTGAGACCCCAGTCTAACAATCTCATTAGTGCGTGTGTGTGTGTGTGTGTCTCTGTCTGTGTAGGTACTCTGTGTCTGTGGTGTTGCTGTACTACTTCCTGCCGCTGTGCATTATGGGATGTGCCTACCTGGTGGTGGGCTCGTCCCTGTGGGCGGGGACTATCCCTGGAGACTCCACCCACCGTTACAGAGAGCAGCTAATCGCCAAACGCAAGGTACACACACACACACACACACACACACACACACACACACACACACACACACACACACACACACACACACACACACACACACACACACACACACACACACACACACACACACACACACACACACACACACACACACACACACACACACACACACAAGCTCACAGGCAGAACACAATACCTTTATGTACACACACTCATGCATGCTTACACACAGCAGGGAACCTCTTAAGTGAATATTCTTAGGCAAATCCCTAAATTGCTTTCAACTGTCCCTCCCTCCCCCCTCCTTCTCTCTAGGTTGTGAAGATGATGATCGTGGTGGTGTGTACGTTTGCAGTGTGCTGGCTGCCTTACCACATCTACTTCCTGCTCCAGCAGTTCCACCCTGACCCCATGCAGCTGTTTGAGTGGCGCTACATCCAGCAGGTCTACCTGGCTGTTCTGTGGTTGGCCATGAGCTCCACCATGTACAACCCTATCATCTACTGCTGTCTCAATGACAGGTAGGTGACTGTACACACCACAGGTGGCTGGTGGCACATCATTGTGGAGGATGGGCTCATACTAATGGCTAGAATGGATTGATAGGAGTGGTACCAAACACATCAAACACATGGTCTTTGATACCATTCCATTCACTCCATTCCAGCCATTAATATTATATGTCCTCTCCTCACCAGCCTCCTGTGGTACACACACAAGCGCAAACACAACAGGCATGTACACACACACACACACCCATTTGACCCATTAGTCTCTCCTTCTCTCTCTCCCCATCTCTCTCTCGCTCTCTCTCTCACTCCCCCCTCTCTCCCTCTTTCTCTCTCAACCCTCTCTCTGTTCAGATTCAGGGCAGGCTTTCAGCAGGTGTTCTGTTGGTGTCCGTGTGTTCCTGCCGCCTCCTACGAGGGACTGGAACTCAAGTCCACCCGCTACCTACAGACCCAGGTGTGTATAGATTCCCTCTTCTTTCTGGGTGTGTGTATTGTTTATTTAACTAGGCAAGTCAGTTAAGAACAAATTATTATTTTCAATGACGGCCTAGGAACAGTGGGTTAACTGCCTTGTTCAGGGACAGAACGACAGCTCTGGGATTCGATCTTGCAACCTTTCAGTTACTAGTATGAGTGTGTATTTTTAAGTTGTGTCCCAATTATCTCTGTTTCCAGATGAGTGTGTACCGGGCCAGCCGGATGGAGACCAGTATGTCAACAGTTCTGCAGCCCACTGAGGAGGAGCGCTGTGGGGCAGAGCAGCCAGCCAGCCCCCCTATCACCCAGACAACCATGGAGCTCACCTCCACCTCCAACGGCTCAGCCTCACGATCAGCCCTCAACCCCACCGACAGCCCTGCTTACTACGGCAGACATAACATGGACTAGTGGCCTAACAAACGCCTAACTGGATTAGTCGTGGTTTCATCTCACTTAACCCAGAACTAAAATGTTACATCATTTGGTCAGCTGCTCGATTAGGTTCTAGGGGGAAGTGTGTTAGAAATGGAGATTTCCGTTTTGTCTCCACTCTCACAAAAGGAAAATCTCAGTCAATCCCTCCCACCCCCTTCTGATATTTTCACCGGTGGTTATCTTCCGCCGAAGTAAAGCAGTTTAAGCCCCGCCTTCACCCAATCCTGATATGTCCAAATAAACAGTGATGAAAACCCAAACCTCAGAACTAATGCTGCTCGTATCCCATATTATGCCGACAGGTGTACTGTACCAGTTATGTTTACTGTAGGTACTGTCCACGGGAGATTATACGTGGTTTAGTGCACTATAGCCTGGGCTAGTGCTCTATTCTCACACATTCTAATGCCGACACAACATCGGCTAGGGCTGCCTCAATTCGTTGGGGGATGGACTCTACAAGGTGTCGAAAACATTCCACAGGGATGCTGGCCCATGTTGACTCCAATGCTTCCCACAGTTGTGTCAAGTTGTCTGGATGTCCTTTGGGTGGTGGACTACTCTTGATACACACGGGAAACTATTGAGCGTGAAAAACTCAGCAGCGTTGCAGTTCTTGACACAAACTGATGTGCCTGGCACCTACTGTACTACCATACCTCGTTCAAAGGCACTTAAATATTTTGTCTTACCCATTAACCTTCTGAATGGCACACATACACAATCCATGTCTCAATGCTTAAAAATCAGTATTTAACCTGTCTCCTCCCCTTCATCTCCACTGATTGAAGTGGATTTAATAAGTGTCATTATTAGGGGATCGTAGCTTTTGCCTGGATTCACCTTGTCAGTCTATGTCTTTAAAATAGCAGGTGTTCTAAATGTTTTGTACAATCAGTGTATATCAAACTGGGCTAGAGTCTAGCGCTCTTCTTTAGGCAGACATGGGTTTTGTGGCCTTGAACCTAGTGTAGAGTTCTATTCTCGTCTAATATATCTGACCAGGCAGCTCATAAGGATTCTTTCCATCATTCCAGAACCCTAGGGCTGATTAGGGCTGTGTTTGGAACACTCACCAAATCGCTTCAGCTAGCATCAATGGCAGCCACAGCTCTCCCTAAGAAAACACTGATGTTTTTGTGTGAGTGTTTTTGTGTGAGAGTCAGGCAGGGTGTGTGTTCATTTCTTCATGCAAGTGTGTGTGTGTGTGTGTGTGTGTGTGTGTGTGTGTGTGTGTGTGTGTGTGTGTGTGTGTGTGTGTGTGTGTGTGTGTGTGTGTGTGTGTGTGTGTGTGTGTGTGTGTGTGTGTGTGTGTGTGTGTGTGTGTGTGTGTGTGTGTGTGTGTGTGTGTGTTTATTTATTTATTTATTTATTTATTTTTTTCCGGGAGGTGATGTGTGTTGGTTCAGCACCTGTTGTCAGGGATTACTGCTCAGAGACGACAATTTGAGGAGCAGTACTCTGTCTGCCTGGTCAGGGCAAAGGTCAGATATATATAGACAGGAGAGGAAAGAGGGGGACACAAATAGAGTCTAGAAGAGGGGGGAGGAGAGTAGAGAAAGAAAGGAGGGAAAACAGTGAGACGGGTCAGTTGAAAGAGAGGAGGGATCAGAGTGAGAGGGGTCAGTAGGAAGAGAGGAGGGATCAGAGTGAGAGGGGTCAGTAGGAAGAGAGGAGGGATCAGAGTGAGAGTGGTCAGTAGGAAGAGAGGAGGGATCAGAGTGAGAGGGGTCATTCAAAAGAGAGGAGGGATCAGAGTGAGAGGGGTCAGTAGGAAGAGAGGAGGGATCAGAGTGAGAGGGGTCAGTAGGAAGAGAGGAGGGATCAGAGTGAGAGGTGTCAGTAGGAAGAGAGGAGGGATCAGAGTGAGAGTGGTCATTCAAAAGAGAGGAGGGATCAGAGTGAGAGGGGTCAGTAGGAAGAGAGGAGGGATCAGAGTGAGAGTGGTCATTCAAAAGAGAGGAGGGATCAGAGTGAGAGGGGTCAGTAGGAAGAGAGGAGGGATCAGAGTGAGAGGGGTCAGTAGGAAGAGAGGAGGGATCAGAGTGAGAGGGGTCAGTTGAAAGAGATGAGGGATCAGAGTGAGAGGGGTCAGTTGAAAGAGATGAGGGATCAGAGTGAGAGGTGTCAGTAGGAAGAGAGGAGGGATCAGAGTGAGAGGTGTCAGTAGGAAGAGAGGAGGGATCAGAGTGAGAGGTGTCAGTAGGAAGAGAGGAGGGATCAGAGTGAGAGGGGTCAGTTGAAAGAGAGGAGGGATCAGAGTGAGAGGTGTCAGTTGAAAGAGAGGAGGGATCAGAGTGAGAGTGGTCATTCAAAAGAGAGGAGGGATCAGAGTGAGAGGGGTCAGTAGGAAGAGAGGAGGGATCAGAGTGAGAGGGGTCAGTAGGAAGTGAGGAGGGATCAGAGTGAGAGGGGTCAGTAGGAAGAGAGGAGGGATCAGAGTGAGAGTGGTCATTCAAAAGAGAGGAGGGATCAGAGTGAGAGGGGTCAGTAGGAAGAGAGGAGGGATCAGAGTGAGAGTGGTCATTCAAAAGAGAGGAGGGATCAGAGTGAGAGTGGTCATTCAAAAGAGAGGAGGGATCAGAGTGAGAGGGGTCAGTAGGAAGAGAGGAGGGATCAGAGTGAGAGGGGTCAGTTGAAAGAGAGGAGGGATCAGAGTGAGAGTGGTCATTCAAAAGAGAGGAGGGATCAGAGTGAGAGGGGTCAGTAGGAAGAGAGGAGGGATCAGAGTGAGAGGGGTCAGTAGGAAGAGAGGAGGGATCAGAGTGAGAGGTGTCAGTAGGAAGAGAGGAGGGATCAGAGTGAGAGGTGTCATTCAAAAGAGAGGAGGGATCAGAGTGAGAGTGGTCATTCAAAAGAGAGGAGGGATCAGAGTGAGAGGGGTCAGTAGGAAGAGAGGAGGGATCAGAGTGAGAGGGGTCAGTAGGAAGAGAGGAGGGATCAGAGTGAGAGTGGTCATTCAAAAGAGAGGAGGGATCAGAGTGAGAGGGGTCAGTAGGAAGAGAGGAGGGATCAGAGTGAGAGGGGTCAGTTGAAAGAGAGGAGGGATCAGAGTGAGAGTGGTCATTCAAAAGAGAGGAGGGATTAGAGTGAGAGGGGTCAGTAGGAAGAGAGGAGGGATCAGAGTGAGAGGGGTCAGTAGGAAGAGAGGAGGGATCAGAGTGAGAGGTGTCAGTAGGAAGAGAGGAGGGATCAGAGTGAGAGGTGTCAGTAGGAAGAGAGGAGGGATCAGAGTGAGAGGTGTCAGTAGGAAGAGAGGAGGGATCAGAGTGAGAGGTGTCATTCAAAAGAGAGGAGGGATCAGAGTGAGAGGGGTCAGTAGGAAGAGAGGAGGGATCAGAGTGAGAGGGGTCAGTAGGAAGAGAGGAGGGATCAGAGTGAGAGGGGTCAGTAGGAAGAGAGGAGGGATCAGAGTGAGAGTGGTCAGTAGGAAGAGAGGAGGGATCAGAGTGAGAGGGGTCATTCAAAAGAGAGGAGGGATCAGAGTGAGAGGGGTCAGTAGGAAGAGAGGAGGGATCAGAGTGAGAGGGGTCAGTAGGAAGAGAGGAGGGATCAGAGTGAGAGGTGTCAGTAGGAAGAGAGGAGGGATCAGAGTGAGAGTGGTCATTCAAAAGAGAGGAGGGATCAGAGTGAGAGGGGTCAGTAGGAAGAGAGGAGGGATCAGAGTGAGAGTGGTCATTCAAAAGAGAGGAGGGATCAGAGTGAGAGGGGTCAGTAGGAAGAGAGGAGGGATCAGAGTGAGAGGGGTCAGTAGGAAGAGAGGAGGGATCAGAGTGAGAGGGGTCAGTTGAAAGAGATGAGGGATCAGAGTGAGAGGGGTCAGTTGAAAGAGATGAGGGATCAGAGTGAGAGGTGTCAGTAGGAAGAGAGGAGGGATCAGAGTGAGAGGTGTCAGTAGGAAGAGAGGAGGGATCAGAGTGAGAGGTGTCAGTAGGAAGAGAGGAGGGATCAGAGTGAGAGTGGTCATTCAAAAGAGAGGAGGGATCAGAGTGAGAGGGGTCAGTAGGAAGAGAGGAGGGATCAGAGTGAGAGGGGTCAGTAGGAAGAGAGGAGGGATCAGAGTGAGAGGGGTCAGTTGAAAGAGAGGAGGGATCAGAGTGAGAGGTGTCAGTTGAAAGAGAGGAGGGATCAGAGTGAGAGTGGTCATTCAAAAGAGAGGAGGGATCAGAGTGAGAGGGGTCAGTAGGAAGAGAGGAGGGATCAGAGTGAGAGGGGTCAGTAGGAAGAGAGGAGGGATCAGAGTGAGAGTGGTCATTCAAAAGAGAGGAGGGATCAGAGTGAGAGGGGTCAGTAGGAAGAGAGGAGGGATCAGAGTGAGAGTGGTCATTCAAAAGAGAGGAGGGATCAGAGTGAGAGTGGTCATTCAAAAGAGAGGAGGGATCAGAGTGAGAGTGGTCATTCAAAAGAGAGGAGGGATCAGAGTGAGAGGGGTCAGTAGGAAGAGAGGAGGGATCAGAGTGAGAGGGGTCAGTTGAAAGAGAGGAGGGATCAGAGTGAGAGTGGTCATTCAAAAGAGAGGAGGGATCAGAGTGAGAGGGGTCAGTAGGAAGAGAGGAGGGATCAGAGTGAGAGGGGTCAGTAGGAAGAGAGGAGGGATCAGAGTGAGAGGTGTCAGTAGGAAGAGAGGAGGGATCAGAGTGAGAGGTGTCATTCAAAAGAGAGGAGGGATCAGAGTGAGAGTGGTCATTCAAAAGAGAGGAGGGATCAGAGTGAGAGGGGTCAGTAGGAAGAGAGGAGGGATCAGAGTGAGAGAGGTCAGTAGGAAGAGAGGAGGGATCAGAGTGAGAGTGGTCATTCAAAAGAGAGGAGGGATCAGAGTGAGAGGGGTCAGTAGGAAGAGAGGAGGGATCAGAGTGAGAGGGGTCAGTTGAAAGAGAGGAGGGATCAGAGTGAGAGTGGTCATTCAAAAGAGAGGAGGGATCAGAGTGAGAGGGGTCAGTAGGAAGAGAGGAGGGATCAGAGTGAGAGGGGTCAGTAGGAAGAGAGGAGGGATCAGAGTGAGAGGTGTCAGTAGGAAGAGAGGAGGGATCAGAGTGAGAGGTGTCAGTAGGAAGAGAGGAGGGATCAGAGTGAGAGGTGTCAGTAGGAAGAGAGGAGGGATCAGAGTGAGAGGTGTCATTCAAAAGAGAGGAGGGATCAGAGTGAGAGGGGTCAGTAGGAAGAGAGGAGGGATCAGAGTGAGAGGGGTCAGTAGGAAGAGAGGAGGGATCAGAGTGAGAGGGGTCAGTAGGAAGAGAGGAGGGATCAGAGTGAGAGTGGTCAGTAGGAAGAGAGGAGGGATCAGAGTGAGAGGGGTCATTCAAAAGAGAGGAGGGATCAGAGTGAGAGGGGTCAGTAGGAAGAGAGGAGGGATCAGAGTGAGAGGGGTCAGTAGGAAGAGAGGAGGGATCAGAGTGAGAGGTGTCAGTAGGAAGAGAGGAGGGATCAGAGTGAGAGTGGTCATTCAAAAGAGAGGAGGGATCAGAGTGAGAGGGGTCAGTAGGAAGAGAGGAGGGATCAGAGTGAGAGTGGTCATTCAAAAGAGAGGAGGGATCAGAGTGAGAGGGGTCAGTAGGAAGAGAGGAGGGATCAGAGTGAGAGGGGTCAGTAGGAAGAGAGGAGGGATCAGAGTGAGAGGGGTCAGTTGAAAGAGATGAGGGATCAGAGTGAGAGGGGTCAGTTGAAAGAGATGAGGGATCAGAGTGAGAGGTGTCAGTAGGAAGAGAGGAGGGATCAGAGTGAGAGGTGTCAGTAGGAAGAGAGGAGGGATCAGAGTGAGAGGTGTCAGTAGGAAGAGAGGAGGGATCAGAGTGAGAGTGGTCATTCAAAAGAGAGGAGGGATCAGAGTGAGAGGGGGTCAGTAGGAAGAGAGGAGGGATCAGAGTGAGAGGGGTCAGTAGGAAGAGAGGAGGGATCAGAGTGAGAGGGGTCAGTTGAAAGAGAGGAGGGATCAGAGTGAGAGGTGTCAGTTGAAAGAGAGGAGGGATCAGAGTGAGAGTGGTCATTCAAAAGAGAGGAGGGATCAGAGTGAGAGGGGTCAGTAGGAAGAGAGGAGGGATCAGAGTGAGAGGGGTCAGTAGGAAGTGAGGAGGGATCAGAGTGAGAGGGGTCAGTAGGAAGAGAGGAGGGATCAGAGTGAGAGTGGTCATTCAAAAGAGAGGAGGGATCAGAGTGAGAGGGGTCAGTAGGAAGAGAGGAGGGATCAGAGTGAGAGTGGTCATTCAAAAGAGAGGAGGGATCAGAGTGAGAGTGGTCATTCAAAAGAGAGGAGGGATCAGAGTGAGAGTGGTCATTCAAAAGAGAGGAGGGATCAGAGTGAGAGGGGTCAGTAGGAAGAGAGGAGGGATCAGAGGGAGAGGGGTCAGTTGAAAGAGAGGAGGGATCAGAGTGAGAGTGGTCATTCAAAAGAGAGGAGGGATCAGAGTGAGAGGGGTCAGTAGGAAGAGAGGAGGGATCAGAGTGAGAGGGGTCAGTAGGAAGAGAGGAGGGATCAGAGTGAGAGGTGTCAGTAGGAAGAGAGGAGGGATCAGAGTGAGAGGTGTCATTCAAAAGAGAGGAGGGATCAGAGTGAGAGTGGTCATTCAAAAGAGAGGAGGGATCAGAGTGAGAGGGGTCAGTAGGAAGAGAGGAGGGATCAGAGTGAGAGGGTCAGTAGGAAGAGAGGAGGGATCAGAGTGAGAGTGGTCATTCAAAAGAGAGGAGGGATCAGAGTGAGAGGGGTCAGTAGGAAGAGAGGAGGGATCAGAGTGAGAGGGGTCAGTTGAAAGAGAGGAGGGATCAGAGTGAGAGTGGTCATTCAAAAGAGAGGAGGGATCAGAGTGAGAGGGGTCAGTAGGAAGAGAGGAGGGATCAGAGTGAGAGGGGTCAGTAGGAAGAGAGGAGGGATCAGAGTGAGAGGTGTCAGTAGGAAGAGAGGAGGGATCAGAGTGAGAGGTGTCAGTAGGAAGAGAGGAGGGATCAGAGTGAGAGGTGTCAGTAGGAAGAGAGGAGGGATCAGAGTGAGAGGTGTCATTCAAAAGAGAGGAGGGATCAGAGTGAGAGGGGTCAGTAGGAAGAGAGGAGGGATCAGAGTGAGAGGGGTCAGTAGGAAGAGAGGAGGGATCAGAGTGAGAGGGGTTAGTAGGAAGAGAGGAGGGATCAGAGTGAGAGTGGTCATTCAAAAGAGAGGAGGGATCAGAGTGAGAGGTGTCAGTGGGAAGAGAGGAGGGATCAGAGTGAGAGTGGTCAGTAGGAAGAGAGGAGGGATCAGAGTGAGAGGGGTCAGTTGAAAGAGAGGAGGGATCAGAGTGAGAGTGGTCATTCAAAAGAGAGGAGGGATCAGAGTGAGAGGGGTCAGTAGGAAGAGAGGAGGGATCAGAGTGAGAGGTTGTCAGTAGGAAGAGAAGAGGGATCAGAGTGAGAGGGGGAAGAGAGGAGGGATCAGAGTGAGAGGGGTCAGTTGAAAGAGAGGAGGGATCAGAGTGAGAGTGGTCAGTAGGAAGAGAGGAGGGATCAGAGTGAGAGTGGTCAGTAGGAAGAGAGGAGGGATCAGAGTGAGAGGGGTCAGTAGGAAGAGAGGAGGGATCAGAGTGAGAGGGGTCAGTAGGAAGAGAGGAGGGATCAGAGTGAGAGGGGTCAGTTGAAAGAGAGGAGGGATCAGAGTGAGAGTGGTCATTCAAAAGAGAGGAGGGATCAGAGTGAGAGGTGTCAGTAGGAAGAGAGGAGGGATCAGAGTAAGAGGTGTCAGTAGGAAGAGAGGAGGGATCAGAGTGAGAGGTGTCAGTAGGAAGAGAGGAGGGATCAGAGTGAGAGGTGTCAGTAGGAAGAGAGGAGGGATCAGAGTGAGAGTGTTCAGTAGGAAGAGAGGAGGGATCAGAGTGAGAGGTGTCAGTAGGAAGAGAGGAGGGATCAGAGTGAGAGTGGTCAGTAGGAAGAGAGGAGGGATCAGAGTGAGAGGTGTCAGTAGGAAGAGAGGAGGGATCAGAGTGAGAGGTGTCAGTAGGAAGAGAGGAGGGATCAGAGTGAGAGGTGTCAGTAGGAAGAGAGGAGGATTCAGAGTGAGAGGTGTCAGTAGGAAGAGAGGAGGGATCAGAGTGAGAGGTGTCAGTAGGAAGAGAGGAGGGATCAGAGTGAGAGGTGTCAGTAGGAAGAGAGGAGGGATCAGAGTGAGAGCTGTCAGTAGGAAGAGAGGAGGGATCAGAGTGAGAGGTGTCAGTAGGAAGAGAGGAGGGATCAGAGTGAGAGGTGTCAGTAGGAAGAGAGGAGGGATCAGAGTGAGAGGTGTCAGTAGGAAGAGAGGAGGGATCAGAGTGAGAGGTGTCAGTAGGAAGAGAGGAGGGATCAGAGTGAGAGTGGTCATTCAAAAGAGGAGGAGGGATCAGAGTGAGAGGTGTCAGTAGGAAGAGAGGAGGGATCAGAGTGAGAGGTGTCAGTAGGAAGAGAGGAGGGATCAGAGTGAGAGGTGTCAGTAGGAAGAGAGGAGGGATCAGAGTGAGAGGTGTCAGTAGGAAGAGAGGAGGGATCAGAGTGAGAGGTGTCAGTAGGAAGAGAGGAGGGATCAGAGTGAGAGGTGTCAGTAGGAAGAGAGGAGGGATCAGAGTGAGAGGTGTCAGTAGGAAGAGAGGAGGGATCAGAGTGAGAGGTGTCAGTAGGAAGAGAGGAGGGATCAGAGTGAGAGGGGTCAGTAGGAAGAGAGGAGGGATCAGAGTGAGAGGTGTCAGTAGGAAGAGAGGAGGGATCAGAGTGAGAGGTTGTCAGTAGGAAGAGAGGAGGGATCAGAGTGAGAGGTGTCAGTAGGAAGAGAGGAGGGATCAGAGTGAGAGGGGTCAGTAGGAAGAGAGGAGGGATCAGAGTGAGAGGTGTCAGTAGGAAGAGAGGAGGGATCAGAGTGAGAGGTGTCAGTAGGAAGAGAGGAGGGATCAGAGTGAGAGGTGTCAGTAGGAAGAGAGGAGGGATCAGAGTGAGAGGTGTCAGTAGGAAGAGAGGAGGGATCAGAGTGAGAGTGGTCAGTAGGAAGAGAGGAGGGATCAGAGTGAGAGGTGTCAGTAGGAAGAGAGGAGGGATCAGAGTGAGAGTGGTCAGTAGGAAGAGAGGAGGGATCAGAGTGAGAGGTGTCAGTAGGAAGAGAGGAGGGATCAGAGTGAGAGGTGTCAGTAGGAAGAGAGGAGGGATCAGAGTGAGAGGTGTCAGTAGGAAGAGAGGAGGATTCAGAGTGAGAGGTGTCAGTAGGAAGAGAGGAGGGATCAGAGTGAGAGGTGTCAGTAGGAAGAGAGGAGGGATCAGAGTGAGAGGTGTCCAGTAGGAGAGAGGAGGGATCAGAGTGAGAGGTGTCAGTAGGAAGAGAGGAGGGATCAGAGTGAGAGGTTGTCAGTAGGAAGAGAGGAGGGATCAGAGTGAGAGGTGTCAGTAGGAGAGAGGAGGGATCAGAGTGAGAGGTGTCAGTAGGAAGAGAGGAGGGATCAGAGTGAGAGGTGTCAGTAGGAAGAGAGGAGGGATCAGAGTGAGAGGTGTCAGTGGAAGAGAGGAGGGATCAGAGTGAGAGGTTGTCAGTAGGACGAGAGTGAGGGATCAGAGTGAGAGGTGTCAGTAGGAAGAGAGGAGGGATCAGAGTGAGAGGTGTCAGTAGGAAGAGAGGAGGGATCAGAGTGAGAGGTGTTAGTAGGAAGAGAGGAGGGATCAGAGTGAGAGGTGTCAGTAGGAAGAGAGGAGGGATCAGAGTGAGAGGTTGTCAGTAGGAAGAGAGGAGGGATCAGAGTGAGAGGTGTCAGTAGGAAGAGAGGAGGGATCAGAGTGAGAGGTGTCAGTAGGAAGAGAGGAGGGATCAGAGTGAGAGGGGTCAGTAGGAAGAGAGGAGGGATCAGAGTGAGAGGTGTCAGTAGGAAGAGAGGAGGGATCAGAGTGAGAGGTGTCAGTAGGAAGAGAGGAGGGATCAGAGTGAGAGGTGTCAGTAGGAAGAGAGGAGGGATCAGAGTGAGAGGGGTCAGTAGGAAGAGAGGAGGGATCAGAGTGAGAGGTGTCAGTAGGAAGAGAGGAGGGATCAGAGTGAGAGGTGTCAGTAGGAAGAGAGGAGGGATCAGAGTGAGAGGTGTCAGTAGGAAGAGAGGAGGGATCAGAGTGAGAGGTGTCAGTAGGAAGAGAGGAGGGATCAGAGTGAGAGTGGTCAGTAGGAAGAGAGGAGGGATCAGAGTGAGAGGTGTCAGTAGGAAGAGAGGAGGGATCGAGTGAGAGTGTCAGTAGGAAGAGAGGAGGGATCAGAGTGAGAGGTGTCAGTAGGAAGAGAGGAGGGATCAGAGTGAGAGGTGTCAGTAGGAAGAGAGGAGGGATCAGAGTGAGAGGTGTCAGTAGGAAGAGAGGGAGGGATCAGAGTGAGAGGTGTCAGTAGGAAGAGAGGAGGGATCAGAGTGAGAGGTGTTCAGTAGGAAGAGAGGAGGGATCAGAGTGAGAGGTGTCAGTAGGAAGAGAGGAGGGATCAGAGTGAGAGGTGTCAGTAGGAAGAGAGGAGGGATCAGAGTGAGAGGTGTCAGTAGGAAGAGAGGAGGGATCAGAGTGAGAGGTGTCAGTAGGAAGAGATGAGGGATCAGAGTGAGAGGTGTCAGTAGGAAGAGAGGAGGGATCAGAGTGAGAGGTGTTAGTAGAAGAGAGGAGGGATCAGAGTGAGAGGTGTCAGTAGGAAGAGAGGAGGGATCAGAGTGAGAGGTGTCAGTAGGAAGAGAGGAGGGATCAGAGTGAGAGGTGTCAGTAGGAAGAGAGGAGGGATCAGAGTGAGAGGGGTCAGTAGGAAGAGAGGAGGGATCAGAGTGAGAGGTGTCAGTAGGAAGAGAGGAGGGATCAGAGTGAGAGGTGTCAGTAGGAAGAGAGGAGGGATCAGAGTGAGAGGTGTCAGTAGGAAGAGAGGAGGGATCAGAGTGAGAGGTGTCAGTAGGAAGAGAGGAGGGATCAGAGTGAGAGGTGTCAGTAGGAAGAGAGGAGGGATCAGAGTGAGAGGTGTCAGTAGGAAGAGAGGAGGGATCAGAGTGAGAGGTGTCAGTAGGAAGAGAGGAGGGATCAGAGTGAGAGGTGTCAGTAGGAAGAGAGGAGGGATCAGAGTGAGAGGTGTCAGTAGGAAGAGAGAGGGATCAGAGTGAGAGGGGTCAGTAGGAAGAGAGGAGGGATCAGAGTGAGAGGTTGTCAGTAGGAAGAGAGGAGGGATCAGAGTGAGAGGTGTCAGTAGGAAGAGAGGAGGGATCAGAGTGAGAGGTGTCAGTAGGAAGAGAGGAGAGGTAGAGGAAAAACAGTATACTCTTCCGCCTCTCTAAGCCCCCATCTGTATTATATTATATTCATATTTATGTAGTTATCTGTATTACCTCATCTGTTCACACACAGAGTATGGAGCAGGGCCATGGGGGGCTGTGTGTGTGTGTGTGTGTGTGTGTGTGTGTGTGTGTGTGTGTGTGTGTGTGTGTGTGTGTGTGTGTGTGTGTGCCGATATGTTACTTAGTATGTTACTTAGTATTTTATTTGGTCTGTTACTTAGTATTGTATTTAGTATGTTACTTAGTATGTTATTTAGAATGTTACTTAGTATGTTATTTAGTATGGTATTTAGAATGTTACTTAGTATGCTACTTAGTATGTTATTTAGAATGTTACTTAGTATGTTACTTAGTATGTGTCTAGGATTTAATGTGTATGTATAATGTACGTATGTTCTCTATATACATGCTTGGTTCACACAAACACTGGTACTTAAAATCTCTGCCACAGCTGGTGGCTGACGTATCACAGCCAGGTATGACATGCCAAGTGTCACTCAATGCCCAGGTGTGTGTGTGTCTTGCTTTGAACACCTGACTGAGCGTCCACCAACTGCTCCTTTTCTACAATGTGTGTGTGTGTGTCTGAACAATGATGCACACACACACACCACACACACACACACACACACACACACACACACATATACACACACACACACACACACACACACACACACACACACCTGATTGTCATGCTTTGTTTCAGCTATCCGTGCATGAGGATAAGCGCCAGTGTGATTGATGCATGATTGTCACAAAAAAACTGGACATATCTGTGACCGTTTAATTTAGAAGGTAAACAAACTATTTCAACTGATTTACCTGAACTGAGAATATTATTTCCTCCATGATTGTCATGGCACACAATGTTTTATAAAGTATAGTCATTGTTATGTCTTCTTATTGAGTGTGTCCGGTGTTTACATAAATGAACATGAAAAGTGAAACAATTGAATGTGTTATGGTATGGTGACTCTGTACTGAATATACAGGTGTATCTATCTTTGGTTTTGTTGTGCATCAAAATATGTTGCCCAGAGTTTTACAGTCTTCATGTTCGTGTTGTATTGAATGACTTTGTGACCATGTCAGCGTCAGTGAGGTGAGGACGGAGTCAAGCGCAGGAAACAGAACTGAGTAAAAATAACGTACTTTACTCTGGAAAAATAAACAGTTCAATAAATCCACGTAGGGATAACAAACCCTAACACACAAGACTAACACAAAACAGGAACAATCACGCACAAAACATCATGGAAAAAGAAATGTGGATCGGTGGCAGCTAGAAAGCTGGTGACAACGACTGTCGAACGCCGCGGTACTCCCACCTTGATGCACGGCTCCAGCAGCGCGCCGACACCGGCCTCGGGGACGACCCGGTGGACGAGGCGCAGGGCGATCCGGGTGGAGACGGTGATATTCCTGTAGTAAGGAAGGGTCCAGGATGTCCTCCACCGGCACCCAGCATCTCTCCTCCACCGGCACCCAGCATCTCTCCTACACCGGCACCCAGCATCTCTCCTCCACCGGCACCCAGCATCTCTCCTCCACCGGCACCCAGCATCTCTCCTCCACCGGCACCCAGCATCTCTCCTACACCGGCACCCAGCATCTCTCCTCCGGACCATACCCCTCCCACTCCATGAGGTACTGAAGGCCCCTCGCCCGACGCCTAGAGTCCATGATGGCTCGTACGGTATACGCCGGGGTCCCCTCAATGTCCAGAAGGGGCGGAGGAACCTCCCGCACCTCGGACTACTGGAGCGGACCAGCCACCACCGGCCTGAGGAGTGACACATGGAACGAGGTGTTAATACGATAATCAGGGGGAAGTTGTAACCTATAACATACCTCATTCAGTCTCCTCAGGACTTTAAATGGCCCCACAAACCGCGGACCCAGCTTCCGGCAGGTCAGGTCGAAGGGGCAGGTTTCAGGTAGAGAGCCAGACCCGGTCTCCCGGTGCATACACCAGGGCCTTATTGCGATAACTCTCTCCACCTGCCCATTACTTTCGGGGTGAAACCCTGAGGTAAGACTGACCGAGACCCCCAGGCGTTCCATGAATGCCCTCCAGACCATTGATGTGAACTGGGGACCCCGATCAGACACTATATCCTCAGGCACCCCGTAGTACCGGAAGACATGTGTAAACAGGGCCTCCGCAGTCTGTAGGGCCTTAGGGAGACCAGGCAAAGGAATGAGACGGCAGGACTTAGAAAACCGATCCACAACAACCAGAATCGTGGTTCCCTTGTGACGGAGGAAGATCCACCGATAGGTGGGACCACGGCCGTTGTGGAACGGGTAGCGATTGTACTTTCCCTCGGGGTAGGTGTCTAGGTGCCTTGCACTGGGAGCACACTGAGCAGGAGGAAACATACACCCTCACGTCCTTAGCTAAAGTGGGCCACCAGTACTTCCCACTAAGACTGAGCAGTGTCCGACTGATGCCAGGATGACCAGAGGAGGGTGACGTGTGAGCCCAACTATGAATGCTAAGGAGGGATCAGGATGAGCCAACACAGGAGCTGAGGTAAACAGAGCCTTCAGGTGACCAAAGCTCTGTTCGCCCCTGCTGTCCACTGCAGTCGCACCGGTCCCCCCTTCAGCAAAGAGGTAATGGGAGCCGGTGGCAGCTAGAAAGCCGGTGACGACGACCTCCGAACGCCGCCCGAACAAGGAGAGGCACCGACTTCAGCGGAAGTCGTGACAGACCATTATATTTTTCTACCTGACTGAAGTATGATTACATATTATTTACTGTATCAAACAGTAGCTAGACATCATTCTGTCAAAATAGTAAAAGTCGTGAAATATCTGAAGAATCCTGCTGATACACCACAAATAAACATATTTATGATACAGAAAACTTTCTAAAGTAGTACATTATATCAAGATAAAATGAGGAACGTTAACTTGGAAAGTTGACGTTCTCTAAATGGCTGTCTTGACAGACATCCTAGACTTTAGGACAATCCATTCCACAGGAGGACAGGCTGTCTGTATGGAGAGATGCTGTGAACAGCCCATCGATTCGTCTGATTAGTAAATCCATTCAAGTCTCTGTCTGTCTGTGTCTGTCTTGTCTGCCAGCCCATCTGACTGTCTGTCTGTCTTGTCTGCCAGCCCATCTGGCTGTCTGTCTGTCTTGTCTGCCTGCCCATCTGTCTGTCTGTGTCTGTCTTGTCTGCCTGCCCATCTGACTGTCTGCCTGCCCATCTGCCTGCCCATCTGTCTATCTGTGTTGGTCTTGTCTGCCTGCCCATCTGACTGTCTGTCTGTCTTGTCTGCCAGTCCATCTCTCTGTCTGTGTCTGTCTTGTCTGCCTGCCCATCTGTCTGTCTGTGTCTGTCTTGTCTGCCAGCCCATCTGTCTATCTGTGTTGGTCTTGTCTGCCTGCCCATCTGTCTGTCTGTCTGTCTGTCTGTCTGTCTGTCTGTCTGTCTGTCTGTCTGTCTGTCTGTCTGTCTGTCTGTCTGTCTGTCTGTCTTGTCTGCCTGCCCATCTGTCTGTCTGTGTCCGTCTTGTCTGCGTACCCATCTGTCTGTCTGTGTCTGTCTTGTCTGCCTGCCCATCTGTCTGTCTGTGTCCGTCTTGTCTGCCTGCCCATCTGTCCGTCTTGTCTGCGTACCCATCTGTCTGTCTGTGTCTGTCTGTCTTGTCTGCCTGCCCATCTGTCTGTCTGTGTCCGTCTTGTCTGCCTGCCCATCTGTCTGTCTGTCAGGTGGTCTCTGAGACAAGCTCTGAACGTCAACAGGTGTCTGGAAGAACTTGTTCCACAGGAACAACAACTCCAGTCTGATCTCATTTTAGGTCTGCCAAAATTCAGTCAGTTGCTATTAACTCTAAACCGTCCCACTGATTTTATGGCAGTTAAAACTCCTGATAAAGCAAACAGTCTAAGTGAGCACACATTTTCATTTCAATTGATTGCAAATTAAATGAGGCTATTGTACACCATCTGTGACTGCATGTTCTGCCATGATGAGTGTGTCCGTTCGTGTGAGTTACGATAGTGATTGGAAGCTGATAGTGATTGGGAGCTGATAGTGATTGGGAGCTGATAGTGATTGGGAGCTGATAGTGATTGGGAGCTGTTATGTTGTGTTGGCAGTTGGTGTGTAAATGAAGAGGAGACCAGGCTGGTTGTTTCTACAGATATGACATTACTCCTGTGTTATTATTCAATAATGACAGATCCTTTTACTGCTCCTCTGTGTTCCGACCAGACGGTGTGACAGAGCTGGTATTGAGAACGGGTGGGGGTCTTCTGTTTGGCTAGGCCAGGTTGTTATGGTTACAGCTACTCTATGTGAACCCATCTGCTTTAGTGTGTGAACACGTACTTGTGTATAAATTGCAGGTCATTTCGTATAGACATCCAGAGTCGGAGGAGAAGAGAGACAGGAAGCTGCCAATAGCTGAATATACTGGGCAGTTTATTAGGTACACCACTCTGTTCACAATGGTTCGCTCCTACAGACAGTGAGTCACGTGGTTGTGGCTTGCTATATAAAGCAGGCAGATAGGCATCGAGGCATTCAGTTACTGTTCGACTAAACGTTAGAATGGACAAGATGAGTGACATAAGGGACTTTGAGTGTGGTATGATCGTCGGTGCCAGGCGTGTCGATTCCAGTAGCTCCGAAGCGGTTGGCGTCCTGGGCTTTTCACGCACGACAGTTCTGGGTTAAGCAAGCTTACAGGCGGGCCATAAACAGGCAAATAACGGCGCAGTACAACAGTGGTCTGCAGAACGGCATCTCGGAACACACAACTCATCTTACTTTGTCACGGATGGGCTATTGCAGCAGATGACCACACCATGTTCCACTCCAATCAGAAGCGGCTGCAGTGGGCACGCCATCACCAACACTAGACAATTGAAGAGTAGAAAAATAATGCCGACGAATCCAGTCAGGATTTGGCCAAACAGCTTGAGTCCATGGCCCCATCCTGCCTGGTGTCAAAGCTACAGGCTGGTGGTGTAATGGTGTAGGGAATAGCACACCCTTGATACCAAATTAGCTACGTTTCTATGCCCCGAAGAATACAGTAGGAGGAGGCAATGGGGGGTCTGACACGGAACGAGATGGGTGTACCTAATAAACTGGCCATTGAGTGTAGCTCTCATATCAACGTGCCACATATAACAGCAACACATACACATGCACACATGAATACATTAAAGCAAATACTGTCCGTCATTGGTTGACACCATACTGGAGACACTTGATCATTGGAGAAAACGTCCACTAAATGAGTTGTTCTGTTGTCGCTCTGTCCAATGCGTCATGTTGATATGTGCGTTGCTAGTGAATTACAAGTGCATTTTATAGCATAACCTGAAAACCAGGGATTGTGGCATCTGTGTGATGCAAACACAAACATCTCTTCGCAAGAGTTTATTTTCTAGTTTTTTTCAGACAGTTACTATATCACCCACGCACCTGCACTTCAAGAGTGTCTGTGTGTTCTGAACTGATGTTCACACTTCTAAAGCCTGTGGAAGAGCTGGGTGATATTGAGGGAGGGATGAAGGGATGGAGAAAGGGTTCAGAAAGAGGGCAAGTTCAATAACACACACCTGCATAGAGACACACCTGCATAGAGACACACCTGCAAGTACACACATAAACATGCACCTGCATGCACACAGAGGGGACAGACAGACACTCAGATTAGCCAAAGGTTTAGCAGCTCCGGGGGCCTCCGGGGGCCTCCTGGTTAAGGGCGCTGTACTGCGGCGTCAGCTGTGCCATCAGAGTCCCTGGGTTCGCGCCCAGGCTCTGTCGTAACCGGCCGCGACCGGGAGGTCCGTGGGGCAACGCACAATTGGGCTAGCGTCGCCCGGGTTGGGCTTGGTCGCGCACCAGCGACTCCTGTGGCAGGCTTTGTGCGCTAACCAAGGTTGCACTGTGTTTCCCCCGGCGCATTGGTGCGGCTGGCTTCCGGGTTGGATGCGCGCTGTGTTAAGAAGCAGTGCGGCTTGGTTGGGTTGTGTATCGGAGGACGCATGACTTTCAACCTTCGTCTCTCCCGAGCCCGTATGGGAGTTGTAGCGATGAGACAAGATAGTAGCTACTAAAACAATTGGATACCACAAAATTGGGGAGAAAAAGGGGTAAAAAAGAAAAAAGAAGAAAAAAAAAGAAAAGGTTTAGCAGCTCTGAATGCTACCAGACGACTCACTCCTCCCCTCTTTCTTCCACATTATTTTTCTATCCCTCCCGCTCTCTCTCTTCTGATCTCTCAGCTTTAATATATTCCTTCCTCGTTTGTTTAGCTGACTGCTGTCCTGTTTCATTCCTCTCTTTTAGACAATGTTTCCACGTTAACGGAAACTGCATTTATGGTAAATGCTGCATATGTCGGCTCAATCGGAAGTTCATTTTACATTTCTATATCTGAATCTGTAATGATTCAGTTTTGCTCTCTTTCCCACACCTCTTTCTTTTGTCCCCTTCTGTCCTGTCCTCTCAGGCTGGCTCATCTTTTGTCCCCTTCTGTCCTGTCCTCTCAGGCTGGCTCATCTTTTGTCCCCTTCTGACCTGTCCTCTCAGGCTGGCTCATCTTTTGTCCCCTTCTATCCTGTCCTCTCAGGCTGGCTCATCTTTGGTTCATTGTTATATACTCTTCCAGACCCAGGCCCTCTCTCTCCATCTCTCTTTCTCCCTACCCCTCTCTCTCCACCTCTCTCTCTCTCAGTGGAAGAAATCAGACCATTATCAGTTTGTTTAAGGCCATCTCTGCCCTCGGTGTCACATCTATTTGAGAGGAAGAAGAGGAGAATGAGGACTGATTCTGTTCTTCAACAACAAGCATCTGTTTCACTCTGATGCCATCTAGTGGACCAAACTAAAACTGTCTAGTCTTTCTCTCATCACTTTCTCTCACATCCCGGAAAAACACACACACACACACACACACACACACACACACACACACACACACACACACACACACACACACACACACACACACACACACACACACACACACACACACACACACACACACACACACACACACACACACACACACACACAGTAGACTTTTTCTAGGTGATCGCTGAGAGTTTGGACATTTTGGTCATGGAAGATGTGCTGGTGAGTGTGAATAGTGTATGGTATTCAACATGTATTCTCTTATACGACCCTGAATGTGTTTTACCCTGTGAGGGAGGACCAGAGAAGATGTAGGCTTTCACATTAGCCAAGACAGTTACACAGCTGATTCAATGAGGGGCACTATTCAATCAGCATCACGAAGAATCCCAGGAAGAGCAGCGAACAACTTAAAGGTCATTTCCAATTGAGCTGACATATGCAGTGTTGACCTGAATGCAGTGTCCGCAACCTCAGGGACATTGCCTTTTAATTGTCAATCGGCTATAAAGCGGCTCTTCAGTGCTACGAATTGAATAGAGCCCTTATAGATCTTATTTTTTGAAGACTATGATTAGGTGATACTGCTTTAGCTGGAGCAAAAGCCTGCAACTACACAACTGTTTGCAGATAAGACTGTATTTTGAACATGCAAATAAGAGCAGTGTGAACTAAAATCAACTAAAGTAAAATCAACTAAATTTAACTTGAAACAGAACACAGAGAGCATGTTGCAGAGGAGAGAGACGGGATCACATCACCTCCATAGCAGAAAACCTCCAGGACTCGGTTAGTAGATTTCCATCCCCTCCATCTCACCCCCACCTGGTAGCAGTTGCTGCTCTGAGTTCAGCACATGCCATAGACTACTGTACATCTCTCTCTTTTCTCCCCCATCTCTTTCTCTCTGGTGTGTGTTTACAGTCAAAGCTCTTTGAGAGGAAGTGTGAAGCGGTGGCTCGTTCCTACCGCAGGAAGAACATCAAGCTGATCGTTGGCATAGTGACCGCGGTGATCGTTATCATTGCCATGGTCATCGTCGTTCTGCTGACCACTGGAGTCATCCCGATGAAATAACACCAACCATACCACCCTGAGATTCTCACTGTGTCTGTGATGCAACTCTTCCTGTGTGTTAGAAATCAATAAAAGAACACACTTCACACACGTAGCCTACATACTAAGCAAACACACTCGCATGCACACAAACACATCTAAAGCCTCATGGCTTATATTGTACTTTATCTCTTGCAAAGTCTTTGTACGTGTTACAGTTAACAGAGTGAAGATTTCTGTGCACACACACACACACAAAAAGGATCCAAACATTTCAAAAGGTCCCTGTCTGCATGGCACTCCAGGGTACAGAAAGCACCTCCTTCTCCAAACAGCTAGGCAGCCCACGACAGCTGAAACAGAGCAGTCCCTAGCCAATTGGTTTGCCCTAGTTTTTGTCAGGCCTGCAATCTGGATGCCATGCACTGCAAGCCTGTGTATGTGGCCGAGACTGCCAAATATCAGCACCACCAGCTTGTACCTCCACCCAGGCTGTCTCAGCACCACGAGGGGCTGGTACTGAAGCAGCGTGTCACAAAAGGCCTGCTCCATGTAGCCGTCCAATCAGCACCTCCCCCACAAATATATCTGGTGTATTTGTACACAGGAAAACACAACATCAAACCAGCTTCCCCTTACACAAGAATGTTTATGCATGTGTGCTGTTGGTGAGACGACTCAACAGGTCAACAAAGCGGCCAACAAAGAGGCCATGTCGTGCAGTGGGGGAGATCTTCGTGGGCTGTACTCAGCCTGGTCTCAGGGTAGTAAGTTGGTGGTCTGTTGATATCCATCTAGCGGTGTGGGGGCTGTGCTTTGGCAAAGTGGGTGAGGTTACATCCTGCCTGGTTGGCCCTGTCCGGGGGTATCGTCGGACGGGGGCATAGTGTCTCCCGACCCCTCCGGTCTCAGCCTCCAGTATCTATGCTGCAATAATTTGTGTCGGGGGGCTAGGGTCAATCTGTTATATCTGGTGTAATTCTCCTGTCTTATCTGGTGTCCTGTGTGAATTTAAGTATGCTCTCTGTAATTCTCTCTCCCGGAGGACCTGAGCCCTAGGACCATGCCTCAGGATGACCTGGCATGATGACTCCTTGCTGTCCCCAGTCCACCTGATCGTGATGCTGCTACAGTTTCAACTGTTCTGCCTGCAGCTATGGAACCCTGACCTGTTTACCGGACGTGCTACCTGTCCCAGACCTGCTGTGTTCGACTCTATCGCACCTGCTGTCTGGAACTCTGAATGCTTGGCTATGAAAAGCCAACTGACATTTACTTCTGAGGTGCTGACCTGATGCACCCTCTACAACCACTGTGATTATTATTCGACCCTGCTGGTCATCTATGAACGTTTGAACATTTTGGCCATGTTCTGTTATAATCTCCACCCGGCACAGCCAGAAGAGGACTGGCCACCCCTCAGAGCCTGGTTCCTCTCTAGGTTTATAATCTTCACCTGGAACAGCCAGAAGAGGACTGGCCACCCCTCAGAGCCTGGTTCCTCTCTAGGTTTATAATCTCCACCCGGCACAGCCAGAAGAGGACTGGCCACCCCTCAGAGCCTGGTTTCTTCCTTGGTTTCTGCCTTTCTAGTGAGTTTTTCCTAGCAACTGTGTCTGTACATCTGCATTACTTGCTGTTTGGGGTTTTAGGCTGGGTTTCTGTATATCACTTTGTGACATCGGCTGATATAAAAGGGCTTTGTAAATACATTTCATTTATTGCTAGAAATGTACAAATCCTTGTTTGAACAGCAGCCATTCACAACATGGGCAATGAACTCCATTACATTTGACTCATGTAGAATACAAAGTGGGAAATTGTTTGCAGGGTACCAGAGTGATAGATTATATTTTGTTGCAGCCTCGCCTTAACAGTAAAGGTGAGAATGCCCTCACCAACGGCAGCATTCTGGTAGATGGAATGGGAGACAGTGGCCAACACACTCCACAAAACCACCACAATCTGCCACAACTGGATCAGTTTGCATATCAGTCTGTGTCCACCTGAACTCTACTCCAGTTGAACAGGACGGGACAGTCTGACCACACTCCAAAGCCCGCAGCATGATTGTCCAATTTCCATTGGCCTTCCTCCTGAAGCCCAGGAAGTTGTCCTCAGTGTCACTGGCCAGTAAAACCTTCCTCCTGCGTAGGTCCAGGAGGAGGGAGGCTCAGGTTAACTGCCACATGGTCACTGTTGAGCATGTTCAACAGGTGAGTCAGTCTGGTAGCAGCGTAAATCCACTCAATAGTCATGACACCTAAAGCCCACTCTCTTTGGCTCAGGAAGACATCCCGTGTTGTGTGTTGAAGCAGAGCCTCTTTCTCACCACTTGAACAGTTTTGTTATTCATTTCCCTCAGAAGCTTCTGTGAGAGATGCACATTTGAATCTATGCTAGGGCCACCTCTCTCACAGCTTCTTGCTTCCAGACCACAGGCAGAGGGGAAATGTCAATCATATCAAGCCTGGTTGAATCCTCATGGACAAGCTCCTGTCCCCCCCCCCCCCCCCACCCAGCAACATTAAACAAGATCACTACATGTTTCATGACGAGTGTAAACACTGATTGGTTTATTCATTAGTGTTAATGTTGGGAGCTTATCAGTTTTAGACTTGTACCAGTGTTCCTCTGCTGCATCTTTCATAGAACACTGCATGTCGTCTTTCACTTCCAGCCCAAACCATTTTTAAAAAGTCATCACACAGAGAGATGTTTGTCATTTCCCTGAACAGAAGAGGCTACCTGATGTAAAATACCACAGGAGACCAAACCAGTAGTAGAAGTACTGTATACCTATTCCAGGCACATTGATTTATTATCTAAGAAAGAGTTAATCATCTTCACCACTAAAGGAGTCTACAAGGAGTATGAAGGGGCAAATCCACATTTCACATTATCAATCTCATTCAAAAGGTCCTGTGTGCTGAGAAAGCACCCAGTGAAATGCAGAGGACAGAAACAGCCCAATTCCAAATGGACCCCTGGCACCTAGCATTGGATGCCTCGGCATCACTCACATTAAGAAGTGAAAGCCTGTGACAGAGGCTGGCTGGCCCATAACCTGGAAAAATGTTCTGTATGGTAAAAATCCAGAGAACAATATGGAGCTATCACAGCTATCCAATCCTCTCAAATCTGCACGGAGTGCCAAGGGGTTAGAGGTCAATTTCAGATTGGGAAACATCTCCAATTAAAAAGGCAGAAGTAAGGTGTAGTAAAACCCCAGACAGTCATTTCCGGGGAGAGGATAGGTAGGCCAGAGATAGCTGATATTGGGCAGTTTCCGGTCTGTGTAAGTGGGCCTACCCTCTCTCGCAAGACCATTTTTTGCACGTGCTCAAGTTGGAAAGCATGCCCATGCGAGAGAGGGAACGCCCACTTACACAGAAAAGAACCTTGACAATCTTTTTCATGAGTCGTCTTCATTATCCCCTATCTTTTGGGAGAATAGATAGAGAGCGAGAGTTCCTTATTTAAATGGCTCAATTGTAATTGTAATCTCAGTCCTTATTGGTGCCTAAGACATACCTAATTTGATCTGAATGAGGTGTTATTCACCACATGCAAAAAAACAGGGTTAGGTCTATTCCACTTCAATTCAGAAAGTACACCAAATTCCATTTCCACATTTTCCTCATTGAAAAGCATGGGAATTTCAGTGTACTTCCTGAATTGACTGAAATTAAAATACAATTGAACACAACTCTGGCAAAAAATATAATTGCATCTCAGTCATCTCAAATAACAGACTTTGGTTATTTTGTCTGGTGAGCTATTGTAGAATGAAGTTGCCTCTAGAAGCTGATTTAGGGTCAGTTTTGCATTTCTCCCCGTAATGGCTAAGGTTTGCCGATCTTAGATCTGTGCATGTAGGCAACTGCTACCAGGAGTAAAGTAAGAGAGGAAAGCAGAAGAATACATATCTATACTTAACAAAAAAATAAACAGAACATGTAAAATGTTGATCCCATGTTTCATGAGCTGAAATAAGATGCCAGAAATGTTCCATACACACAAAAAAAAAGGTATTTCTCAAATTTTGTGCACAAATCCATTTACATCCCTGTTAGTGAGCATTTATCCTTTGCCAAGATCATCCATCCACCTGACAGGTTTGGCATATCAAAAAGCTGATTAAATAGCATGATCATTAAAACAGGTGCACCTTGTGCTGGGGACAATAAAAGGCCACCGAAATGTGCAGTTTTGTTACACAACGCCACAGATGTCCCAGGTTGAAGGAGCATGCAATTGACATGCTGACATTAGGCCAGAGCTATTGACAGATAATTTAATGTTAATTTCTCTACCATAAGCTGACTCGAACATCATTTTAGAGAATTTGGCAGTACGTCCAATCGGCCTTACAACCGCAGACCACATGTAACCACGTCAGTCCAGGACCTCCACACCCAGCTTCTTCACCTGCGGGATCATCGGAGACCAGCCACCCAGCTGATGAAACTGTGGGTTGGCGCCACAAGAGGTTGGTGGCACCTTAATTGGGGAGGATGGGCTCATGGTAGTGGCTGGAGCGGAATTAGTGGAATGGAATCAAATATATCTAACACATGGTTTCCATGTGTTTGATGCCATTCCATTTGCTCCGTTCCAGACATTATGAGCCTTCATTGGTTTGCACAACTGAAACATTTCTGCACAAACTGTCAGAAATTGTCTCAGGGAAGCTCATCTGCATGTTCATCATCCTTACCAGGGTCTTGATCTGACTGCAGTTTGGCATCACAACAGACTTCAGTAGGAAAAAGTTCACCTTCAATGGCCACTAGAGAAGTGTGCTCTTCACATATGAATCCCAGTTGACTGTACCAGGAAGAAGGCAGAAAGCGTGTTCAGCTTCGTGTTGGCGAGGGCGTTGCTGACGTCAACGTTGTGAACAGAGTGCTCCATGGTGGCGGTGGGGCTATGGTATAGGCAGGCAGAAGCTACAGACAATGAACACAATTGTATTTTATCGATGGCAATTTGAATGCAGAGATACAGAGATGAGATCCTGAGGCCCATTGTCGTGCCATTCATCTGCCGCCATCACCTCATGTTTTAGCATAATGCACAGCCCCATGTCGCAAGGATCTGTACACAACTCCAGGAAGCTGAAAAAGTCCCGGTTCTTCCATGGTCTGCATACTCAGACATGTCACCCACTGAGCATGTTTGGGATGCTCTGGATCGACAGCGTGTTCCATACCCCGCCAATATCCAGCAACTTCACACAGCCATTCATGAGTGGCATTCCACAAGCAACAGCCTGATCAACTCTATGTGAAGGAGATGTCATGCTTCACGAAGCAAATGGTGGTCACACCAGATAATGAGGGGTTTTCTGACCCACGCTCCTACTTTAAAATATTTTTTTTTTTTTGGGGGGGGTAATTTGTGACCAACAGACGCATGTCTGTACTCCCATCATATGAAATTAATAGATTAGGGCCTAATTAATGTATTTCTTATATGAACTGTAACTCATGAAATTCTTTGAAATTGTTGCATTTATATTTTTGTTCAGTGGATTCCTACAGCATTTCAGGACACATGATACTGTGAGGAAATGCAAGGATAAGAGAGACGAGCGATTCACAACAAAACAAAAACTGGATGCAGTGATGTCCCATGACGATCCTCATTGGAGGGTTGGGTGGGACACCGGAGTGGTCCTGCCTTTCCCTTTCGACTCGTAAGTCCTAAACAGAACCTAAGTCCAGAGCCTCTACAGGAGCAGACGCAGGACCTGCTGAGAACCGTACCAGGTGAGAACCGTACCAATTGAGGTGTAGGCAGGCAGACACCAGCCCAGGCCTGAGGGAGTTCATGGCTCACCCACACACGCACCTGTTCAAAAGGTTGGGGTCACTTAGAAATACAAATTTGTCTATTAAAATATCAAATTGATCAGAAATATTTTGTAGACATTGTTAATGTTGTAAATGACTATTGTCGCTGGAAATTGATGATTTTTAATGGAATATCTACATAGGCCTATTATCAGCAACCGTCACTCCTGTGTTCCAATGGCACATTGTGTTAGCTAATCCAAGTTTATCATTATAAAAGGCTAATTGATCATTAGACAACACTTTTGCAATTACATTAGCACAGCTGAAAACTGTTCTGATTAAAGAAGCAATAAAACTGTCCTTCTTTAGACTAGTTGAGTATCTGGAGCATCAGCATCAGTGGGTTCGAACACAGTGTTGTACGAGATCTTCAGTTTCTTGGCAATTTCTCACATGGATTAGCCTTCACTTCTCAGAACAAGAAAAGACGGACGAGATTCCGAAGAAAGGTCTTTGTTTCTGGCCATTTTGAGCCTGTAATCGAATCCACAAATGCTGATGCTCCAAATACTCAACTAGTCTACAGGCCAGTTTTATTGCTTCTTTAAAATCAGAAGTTTTCAGCTGTGCTAACCATTGCAAAAAAGGGTTTTCTAATGATCAATTAGCCTTGTATAATGATAAACTTGGATTAGCTAACACAATGTGCCATTGGAACACAGGAGTGATGGTTGCTGATAATGGGCCTCGTACGCTTATGTAGATATTCCATGAACAATCAGCCGTTTCCAGCTACAATAGTCATTTACAACATTAACAATGTCTACACTGTATTTCTGATCAATTTGATGTTATTTTAAATGAACAAAAAAAAATGTGCTTTTCTTTCATAAAACAAGGACATTTCTAAGTGAAGCCAAACCTTTGACCGGTAGTGTGATTTTATATATATCACACACACACACCTCAAAAAAATAAAGGGAACACTTAAACAACACAATGTAACTCCAAGTCAATCACACTTCTGTGAAATCAAACTGTCCACTTAGGAAGCAACACTGATTGACAATAAATTCCACATGCTGTTGTGCAAATGGAATAGACAACAGGTGGAAATTATAGGCAATTAGCAAGACACCCCCAATAAAGGAGTGGTTCTGCAGGTGGTGACCACAGACCACTTCTCAGTTCCTATGCTTCCTGGCTGATGTTTTGGTCACTTTTGAATGCTGGCGGTGCTTTCACTCTAGTGGTAGCATGAGACTGAGTCTACAACCCACACAAGTGGCTCAGGTAGTGCAGCTCATCCAGGATGGTACATCAATGCGAGCTGTGGCAAGAAGGTTTGCTGTGTCTGTCAGCGTAGTGTCCAGAGCATGGAGGCGCTACCAGGAGACAGGCCAGTACATCAGGAGACGTGGAGGAGGCCGTAGGAGGGCAACAACCCAGCAGCAGGACCGCTACCTCCGCCTTTGTGCAAGGAAGAGCAGGAGGAGCACTGCCAGAGCCCTGCAAAATGACCTCCAGCAGGCCACAAATGTGCATATGTGTCTGCTCAAATGGTCAGAAACAGACTCCATGAGGGTGGTACGAGGGCCCGACGTCCACAGGTGGGGGTTGTGCTTACAGCCCAACACCGTGCAGGACGTTTGCCAGAGAACACCAAGATTGGCAAATTCGCCACTGGCACCCTGTGCTCTTCACAGATGAAAGCAGATTCACACTGAGCACATGACAGACGTGACAGAGTCTGGAGACGCTGTGGAGAACATTCTGCTGCCTGCAACATCCTCCAGCATGACCGGTTTGGCGGTGGGTCAGTCATGGTGTGGGGTGGCATTTCTTTGGGGGGCCGCACAGCCCTCCATGTGCTCGCCAGAGGTAGCCTGACTGCCATTAGGTACCGAGATGAGATCCTCAGACCCCTTGTGAGACCATATGCTGGTGCGGTTGGCCCTGGGTTCCTCCTAATGCAAGACAATGCTAGACCTCATGTGGCTGGCGTGTGTCAGCAGTTCCTGCAAGAGGAAGGCATTGATGCTATGGACTGGCCCGCCCGTTCCCCAGACCTGAATCCAATTGAGCACATCTGGGACATCAAGTCTCGCTCCATCCACCAACAGACTGTCCAGGAGTTGGCGGATGCTTTAGTCCAGGTCTGGGAGGAGATCCCTCAGGAGACCATCCGCCACCTCATCAGGAGCATGCCCAGGCGTTGTAGGGAGGTAATACAGGCACGTGGAGGCGACACACACTACTGAGCCTCATTTTGAGTTGTTTTAAGGACATTACATCAAAGTTGGATCAGCCTGTAATGTGGTTTTCCACTTTAATTTTGAGTGTGACTCCAAATCCAGCCCTCCATGGGTTGATAAATTTGATTTCCATTGATAATGTGTGATTTTGTTGTCAGCACATTCAACTATGTAAAGAAAAAAGTATTTAATAAGAATATTTCATTCATTCAGATCTAGGATGTGTTATTTTAGTGTTCCCTTAATTTTTTTGAGCAGTAATATATATATATATATAGAGAGAGAGAGAGAATTGTCAGTCAGTGGCTATAGGGTTTCAGTCTCAAACACAGAGCCCTGCAGCACTGGGCTAGACTGCTATCTGTGTGTGTCCACCCAGTGCTGTAGTAGAGGGGTTTGTTCGCTCCCGTTGGTGTCCTGTATGACAGTCCTCTCACATCTTATCTGTTAGGAAAAGAGGAGATAGAGAATGTGAGAAATAATGTTAAAAACACAACATTGTTAGCATAGTTAGGATCAAGTATGCTCTCATTTCAGTCTGAATCTGTTCATAGATTACTTTTATTTGGCCTTTTCACTACAAAAGGCCAAAAAAACAGTCTCGTCAGTAGTGGTGTAACAGGCCGTAGTCGATCCGTGATCCGTACGGATCACCCCCCACGGTTCGGCACGCATGTGAACCGAGGATTAATTGAAAAGATTAACCATCATAATGTGAAATACAGTTCTACTGCCGCTGTTACTCTTTAAAGTCATAATTCCCTAAATCTCGATGCAGAGTTGCAGTGAAAAGACGAGAGGTGCGTCCTGCGTTTTACTCTGAAGCCTGAAGGTTGTTTTGATTATAAACATTTTAAAAAGCGGTTGTGTGTACTGTTCACGTGAAACGGGCATGTTGAATCCTAACGAATCAATCCTGGATCCTCGCGTTGCAAAATGCAAGGAAAAAGAGCATCGACAGCCATGGCTAGCAGAGGAGCTGAAGAACTGGAAAAGCCTCCCGCTTCATTTAAGTCTCATGTACGGGAGCATTTTGGCTTCCCTGTCAAATATGATGACGGAAGAAGGGTGGTGGACAACACCATTAGGCATTGTGCCACAAGAAAGCCGTATGATCATGGAAATACATCGAGCATGGCCACACATTTAAAGCATCATCACCCTAGTGTGTCAGTGACAGGAGCCAACTCAGCCAAGAGACAACTTCTCACCACGGCATTTAAGCAGCCCTTTACTGCAGAATCAGACCAGACTAAAGCCATCACCAAATCTATTGGGATGTTGATCTCTGCAGACATGAGACCATACTCTGTTGTGGAAAACAAAGGGTTTAAAAACATGGTGAAAGTGCTTGAGCCACGCTACAAAAATCCCTCACGCACCCACTTCAGTATGAAGATCGTGCCAGATCTTTCTGAAGAGGAAAACATCAAAATTGTCGAAGGATTATCCAAGACATCCTCTGTTGCCCTCACCACAGACTGCTGGACCTCCAGGGCAACGGAAAGCTACGTGACTGTGACAACACCACAGAGGAGTGGACCTCCAGGGCAACGGAAAGCTATATGACTGACTGCTCACTACACCACAGAGGATTGGACCTCCAGGGTAACAGAAAGCTATGTGACTGACTACTCACAACACCACAGAGGGGGAGATGTGAAGTCCGGGGCTACAGACACACCCCCCCTATGAGAGTCACACAGGCACAAATCTGGTGCAGGTAGTGCTAGGAGCAGTAGCAGAGTGGAAGCTAGAGAGGCCCAATAGCAATATCCCAACCACCACAGATAATGCCATAACCAAGTAAATGCAGTGATAGAGGCTGGACTGGGGCCACAGATAGCTTGCTTTGCACTTGTGATCAATTTAGCATCTCAAAAGGGAATCTCAGTGAACCAGATTGACCGCCTCCGTGGGAGGATCAGGAAGGTGGTTTCCTTTTTCCACCGAAGCACAACAGCCGCTGATGTTCTTAAGAACAAGCAGGAAATGCTACAGCTACCAACCCACAAGCTCATACACCATGTCACAACAAGATGGAACTCCACTTATGACATGTTGGAGCTCTATCTTGAGCAGCAGGCAACTGTATACTCTGCACTGACAGACAAGACCCTGGAAAAACAAACATCTTCACCTTGTCTGATGATGTGAAGGTGGTGAAGGTGGCTGAGGTCCTCTGGGTGATCAAACCTCAAAACAGTTACAACCCTATTGAGCACTGATTAGAATCATTAGACTATTTTAATGCTGTGTGTGATTTAGTCAGTAGAATTATATAGTAGTTCGTAGTCAGAATTAATGTTTTGGTGACAATATATCTAGTGTCTCGATAACGGACTATCTGAGCAAGATTCAGGGCCGACCTTGGCTGGGGCACTGAGAACTTCCCAGGGTCTCGGCACTGAGAACCACCCAGGGTCTCGGCACTGAGAACCACCCAGGGTCTCGGCACTGAGAACTTCCCAGGGTCTCTCCCTATGTCGGCTGGGTAGCAGGACAGTGTGGGCGTATGATAACTAATGTTTTGTGTGGAAGTATGTGTGTCACTATAAAATGAAGGTCTTTGTACTGTGCACGCCAGAACGTTCCCGTGAATAAACATTTGACTATTGTGGACTGGGCCTCTATTTTCATTCCAACCAGTATCTTACAAATCCTGGTTGCAGACAGAGTCATTAAATTGGGGTATAAACATTGAGAACCTAATGTGTCCATGATCCTACCTCTGAAAACAAGGATTCTACAATCCATGGCCCCAAGTGAGGAAGACAGCACCATCACTAGAGATGTCAAGCCATTAGAGTCTGCCATTAGAGGCTGCCATTGATATTGATCTGATCCGGTAGTCAACTCTACCCCGGTCATGCCTGGTTATTTAAAAAAATGCCTTCCTAACCATCTTAAATAAGCATGCCCCATTCAATAAATTTAGAACCAGGAACAGATATATCCTATGGCGTTCTGCATTAATATCGAACAGCCCCCGTGATATGCAGCTTTTCAGGGAAGCTAGAAACCAACATACACAGGCAGTTAGAAAAGCCAAGGCTAGCTTTTTCAAGCAGAAATGTGCTTCCTGCAACACTAACTCAAAAGTTCTGGGACAGTGTAAAGTCCATGGAGAATAAGAACACCTCCTCCCAGCTGCCCACTGCACTGAAGATAGGAAACACTGTCACCACTGATAAATCCACTATAATTGAGAATTTCAATAAACATTTTTCTATGTCTGGCCATGCTTTCCACCTGGCTACCTCTACCCCGGTCAACAGCACGGCACCCCCCACAGCAACTCGCCCAAGCCTTCCCCATTTCTCGTTCTCCCAAATCCAGTCAGCTGATGTTCTGAAAGTGCTACAAAATCTGGACCCCTACAAATCAGCCAGGCTAGACAATCTGGACCCTTTCTTTCTAAAATTACCTGCTGAAATTGTTGCCACCCCAATTACTAGCCTGTTCAACCTCTCGTGTCGTCTGAGATTTCCAAAGATTGGAAAGCAGCTGCGGTCATCCCCCTCTTCAAAGGGGGGGACACTCTTGACTCAAACTGCTACAGACCTATATCTATCCTACCCTGCCTTTCTAAGGTCTTCAAAAGCAAAGTCAACAAACAGATTACCGACCATTTCGAATCTCACCATACCCTCTCTGCTATGCAATCTGGTTTCATGGGTGCACCTCAAGGTCCTAAACGATATCTTAACCACCATCGATAAGAAACATTACTGTGCAGCCGTTTTCATTGATCTGGCCAAGGCTTTCGACTCTGTCAATCACCACATCCTCATCGGCAGACTCGATAGCCTTGGTTTCTCAAATGATTGCCTCGCCTGGTTCACCAACTACTTCTCTGATAGAGTTCAGTGTGTCAAATCGGAGGGTCTGTTGTCCGGACCTCTGGCAGTCTATGGGGGTGCCACAGGGTTAAATTCTTGGACCGACTCTTCTCTGTATACATCAATGATGTCGCTCTTGCTGCTGGTGATTCTCTGATCCACCTCTACGCAGAAGACACCATTCTGTATACCTCTGGCCTTTCTTTGGACACTGTTAACAACCCTCCAGGCAAGCTTCAATGCCATACAACTCTCCTTCAGTGGGCTCCAACTGCTCTTAAATACAAGTAAAGCTAAATGCATGCTCTTCAACCGATCGCTGCCTGCACCTGCCCACCTGTCCAACATCACTACTCTGGACGGCTCTGACTTAGAATACGTGGACAACTACAAATACCTAGGTGTCTGGTTAGACTGTAAGCTCTCCTTCCAGACCCACAAACATCTCCAATCCAAAGTTAAATCTAGAATTGGCATCCTATTTCACAACAAAGCATCCTTCAATCATGCTGCCAAACATACCCTTGTAAAACTGACCATTCTACCAATCTTCAACGTCATTTACAAAATAGCCTCCAATACCCTACTCAACAAATTGGATGCAGTCTATCACAGTGCCATCCGTTTTGTCACCAAAGCCCCATACACTACCCACCATTACGCTCTCGTTGGCTGGCCCTCGCTTCATACTCGTCGCCAAACTCAGGCTCCAGGTCATCTACAAGATCCTGCTAGGTAAAGTCCCTCCTTATCTCAGCTCACTGGTCACCATAGCATCACCCACCTGTAGCACACGCTCCAGCAAGTATCGCTCTCTGGTCACCCCCAAAACCAATTATTTCTTGGCCACCTCTCCTTCCAGTTCTCTGCTGCCAATGACTGGAACGAACTACAAAAATCTCTGAAACTGGAAACACTTCTCCCTCACTAGCTTTAAGCACCAACTGTCAGAGCACATCACAGATTACTGCACCTGTACATAGCCCATCTATAATTTAGCCCAAACAACTCTTTCCCTACTGTATTTATTTGATTTTATTTATTTTGCTCCTTTGCACCCCATTATTTTTATTTCTACTTTGCACATTCTTCCACTGCAAATCTACCATTCCAGTGTTTTACTTGCTATATTGTATTTACTTTGCCACCATGGTCTTTTGTTGCCTTTACCTCCCTTATCTCACCTCATTTCCTCACATTGTATATAGACTTATTTTTCTACAGTATTATTGACTGTATGTTTGTTTTACTCCATGTGTAACTCTGTCATTGTATGTGTCGAACTGCTTTGCTTTATCTTGGCCAGGTCGCAATTGTAAATGAGAACTTGTTCTCAACTTGCCTACCTGGTTAAATAAAGGTGAAATAAATCCAAAAAAAGAGGACCTGAACCCCAGATACCCCCCTAATGTACAGGACTACCTTCATAGATCTACTGGTTCAAGTCCCTGTCTCACCTAGACCCTGTCCTACACCGGAGGACATAAAGTGATCTCACCACTGAGGTAAAAAAAATTTTTACATGTAAGAGTGAATGACTTAAATAATAAATATACTGTAGTCTAATCTTAGTCTATTAGAATCAGCCATTTGATTTGGAATAATTATGGCTTTTATTAAATGTTATTGCCACAATTATAGTTCAAAGAAATGAAAATAAATAATCAAGTCATTTTTTTCTGCAGGGTCAAGCCACAGAGCCGACAGGAGCAGACTCAGAGGCATCTCCTCCACAAAATTATTTGACCATGAAGGAGCTTTTGGGGAAGACCTTTGCGAGCAAGGACACAGGCAAGACGTTTGCCAACACCATCAAAGAGGTGGAATCCTACAAGGCAGCAAGCGGCATTCCAGTGGATGGTGATCCACTGACATAGTGGAAAGGAATGAGTGTAAATACCCTCACATTGCCATGATTGCAAGATGCCACCTGGCTGTACCTGGCACTTCAATTCCTAGCGAGAGGGGTGTTCTCCACAGCAGGGGACATAGTAACTGCAAGAAGTCTACCCTCTCCCAGACAATGTAGACATCCTCATCTTTTTGAAAAATGTTTTTAAAAGTTAAGCTCAGGTCTACTTTGCTTTCTTTTTTTGATGTGGACACAGGCAATTTTTCATTCACTATTGTTCAAAGGAAGAAGGTATAATGCCTCATATTGCACTTTAATTTAACACTTGAGTATTGAATATTTGATTTAAACATTTCAAAGTTCCTTGCTTTAAGTCACAAATGGAAAGCAAAGTTATATTCATCTCCCTTTTTCTTTTATGATCCGAAAAATGATCCGATCCGTGAGTTTTGTGATCCGTTGCACCACTACTCGTCAGACATGCAACTAAACAGAAAAAAACAGTCTCATGTCAGATGCAGAGTCCATTCCACCTGTCAGTGACGGTGCTTAAGGGTCACGTGAAAATCACAACATCCTATCAACAGATCACCTAAAACATTGTTCATCCAGCAGTCTGCTGCGTGTTAACTTTGGGCTGTTGGGAGTTCTTGCTCAACCATGCTTAGATCTTTCAACTTGACACTTCCAAAACCCACACTCAAACCACAGGCAGAGATAACTTGGTCTTATGAAACATGGCACAAGAGCAGTGGATGAGAAAATTGTGTTTTAAAATGATAGAGATGTTGGTAAAATAATATAGGTGAGTGTGATGCCTATTGTGTAAGTCCTCAATGATGTGTGTGTGTGTAAACTTAGGACATAAGAGGCTGAGCATGTGTACACCTTGGACATAAGAGACTGTGTGTGTGTGTGTGTGTGTGTGTGTGTGTGTGTGTGTGTGTGTGTGGGCCTGAAACCCACCTGTGTCATTCACGATACATTTGTCCGTCTGTTGTTTGAGGGCATCTGCGCTGTTTACGGTGTCTTTAACAGATGCCTAAAAGATAACCAGCCCTTCACTAAATCAGCCAATCAGAGCAGCTACTGAGCAACCTTATTTGCTGTCAGGTGGTTGATTATAACATGACAGACAAAAAGCTCAGGGCCATGTTCAGCAGGAAAACGTTGGCCAACGTTCAGATAGAAATGTAGAATATACATACCTCACTGGTATATAGAATACGTAATCCATTCAGCTCTAGTCATGGCTTTTCTATCTGCAACATTCCACATTGTTTTTGTACCGAACATGACCCAGTATTTAGTTTCTCAGCCATTGGGTCATTTGTGTTGAGTCAGTGTGTGCGTTCATGCAGTGTGGTTTCGTCAATGCAGTGTGTGCGTTTTTATGAGTGTGTTCATGCAGTTTGAAAACAGATGACTGAGGGTGTGGCATGCAAGACATCCAGGGTCAATGCAATTGGTTAATGACACCTCATACAGACAATCTTGACCAATCAATCGTAACATTTGGATTGTCCCTCTGATCGACCTGATTGATCAGCTTCATACAGTAACAAACAGGCTGGACGTGATCTATAGACATCTTTCTCTTACTGATCAGGAGAACTCTGGTCCCAGAAGGCCAGTGTGTGCAGGCTTTTACTCCAAACCAGCTTCCACACAGCTGGTTCAGCTAATACTACAGTCATTCTTCAATCTGACCATTAGAACTAGACTAAAGATCTAGAGACTATAAATCATTCTGGTCCAGATTAAAGCTCATGATCCCTATAGTTTAACATGCGTTTTAGAGCTGGGTTGTAACAGAAGCCTGCACATCAGTCCCCCAGGACCAGAATTTACCACCCTTCCTAATGGACTGTTCTAATCAAATCAAGGCAGATCAGAATCTGTCAGGGTAAATCATGATTTTATTATTTTATATTCATATTGCCATCACATTCTTCTGATTGATATGATAGAGGCATGTTTTCAGGAGTGATTGGGAACAGTTTAACATGTGGACCAACCCCATGGTTCTGGATCACTGTAGGCTGATATTTTTTCAACGACGCCTGTAGGAAAACAAACAAACAGGCCAACTGATTCCCTGCAACATTCACAAGTCATAACGCTCTGACCTAAAATGTCTCGGGATGTGCTTGTCACAAACTTATGAGTACAGTCCACTGTCCTTAGGGAACATTGTGTTTCAGCATCTAGACTGTCCATACACAGGTGTGATTCAAATGATGCATCTAAAGTCTACGCAGCTAGCCCAGCCAGTAGAAGTGTGCTCAGCTACTGTAAGGCCGCATACAAACCACATGACGTGATCTCACTAGTGCAGTGAGTGTGTACACAACTCATTTTTGCCTAAATTCTCCAAAACAAGAACCACATTTCCAAAAGGAAAATACACTTGAAATGGGCATTATACCTCATTGAATAAACTGGAACATTAAGAGTTATGTCCACGTGTTTATCAAATTAACTGGCTAATGTAGTGTCAGCTATATTAGGGGAAATCTCTATGATTATTCTAACGAGAGACAGGCAGTGGGGGTGTGACCTTGTCCCAAAGTGGCACCTCTGCACTGTACAGTATAGATCACTGAACACAAATCTACTGAGCTACTCCGTCAGTGAACTACAAACTTCATATGAACTCTGTTTGCTGTGATGTGCACCAGTGTGTTGGTTTGTTATGCGAGGCTGTGGGAAGAGTCTCTGTTCTCTGATGGGTAGTGGAGAGCTGCTCAGGATTGTCAGAGGGTCACATTGGTTAGTACACATGCCATGCAAACCAAAGAATGAGCATGTTATTTCTCTCCTCTCTCACAACCACTTGTACCACATCCAGTTTGTGAACAAACACACTCTCCCATCCATCCCTCCATGCACATGCAGTGTAGAGGCCTTACCTTGTTCCTGTAGTATAGTAGTACAACCCCCAGTATGGTGGCCAGGCCCAGGACTATGAAACAGTACTGCATGTACACCATCACCATTGGCAATAGCACCAGGTTAGTGTGGAACGTCGTCAGGATTTCACCGTCGATATAACCATTCTACCACAGGGGGAGAGAAAATATCATGACTGGACAGATTTATGGGGGTGTAGAAAGAGTTAGGGGTACGTATATATGCTAGGGTTATGGGTGAGGAATATAGAATGTTATGGTGGAGAGATGGGTATGGGGTATACAGCAGGTTAGGGGGTAAGAACCCAGTAAGTGTCTCATCAGTCACCTCTTCAAACCACATCATGGGCATCATCACCTCTGAGATCTTCCCCGTTTCCCTGCTCCAGACGAACACAAACAGTCACAGTTATACACACAAATGAATGCAACGGTCACAGCAGAGGAAGACATTTCTTCTCCCATCAGAAACTACCAGATTGAACGGGACCCTCCAGCTTTATGGCCTTTGGGGTTAAAGGTCAGGGAATGTCCTTATATGACATGTACATGTTGAAATGTGGAGTGATGGGTTGGGCGTCAGATAGGGGTTATAGATCAGAGAGGTTGAGGGGCAGGTCCTAAAATGAACACCCTCCACCCGACCAAATGCGGGTAGATTTTAGCATTGGCAGGCAGAATGTCTAGCAGTTGTCTTGGGCAATCCAAAGCCCACATGTAAAGAATAGTAAAGAATGCATCAGTGATTTGTAGGCCATTTCTTACAACTTTCTGAAGACATTACGGCATGAGAGCGCCTGTGTAACGTTACTACCTGGTTAAGTGTCTCTGTAGCCAGTTAGCAATGCCGAAACAGTCATTTCTAAAACCTTCTGAATTAATCATGATGTATCAATTGGCTGGGCATTTGTTTAGCAAACTCTGCCATCGCATGGCGCCTAGCATACTAGGGTGGCAGGGAGCCTAGCGGTTAAGGGCATTGGGCCAGTAACTGAAAGGGCGTTGGTTCGAATCCCGAGTGGGCAAGGTGGAAAAATCTGCCGTTCTGCCCTTGAACAAAAGCGTTAAGACCCCAGCACCTGCTCCCCCCCCCTGTGGACATGGATTAAGGCTCCCCCCCCTGTGGACATGGATTAAGGCTCCCCCCTGTGGACATGGATTAAGGCTCCCCCCCCCCCTGTGGACATGGATTAAGGCTCCCCCCCCCCTGTGGACATGGATTAAGGCTCCCCCCCCCTTGTGGACATGGATTAAGGCTCCCCCCCCTTGTGGACATGGATTAAGGCTCTCCCCCCCCCTGTGGACATGGATTAAGGCTCTCCCCCCCCCCCTGTGGACATGGATTAAGGCTCCCCCCCCCCCTGTGGACATGGATTAAGGCTCCCCCCCCCCCCTGTGGACATGGATTAAGGCTCCCCCCCCCCCCTGTGGACATGGATTAAGGCTCCCCCCCCCCCCCTGTGGACATGGATTAAGGCTCCCCCCCCCCCCTGTGGACATGGATTAAGGCTCCCCCCCCCCCTGTGGACATGGATTAAGGCTCCCCCCCCCCCTGTGGACATGGATTAAGGCTCCCCCCCCCCTGTGGACATGGATTAAGGCTCCCCCCCCCCCTGTGGACATGGATTAAGGCTCCCCCCCCCCCCTGTGGACATGGATTAAGGCTCCCCCCCCCCCCTGTGGACATGGATTAAGGCTCCCCCCCCCCCCTGTGGACATGGATTAAGGCTCCCCCCCCCCCCTGTGGACATGGATTAGAGGCTCCCCCCCCCCCCCCCCCCCCTGTGGACATGGATTAAGGCTCCCCCCTGTGGACATGGATTAAGGCTCCCCCCTCTGTGGACATGGATTAAGGCTCCCCCCTCTGTGGACATGGATTAAGGCTCCCCCCTCTGTGGACATGGATTAAGGCTCCCCCCTCTGTGGACATGGATTAAGGCTCCCCCCTCTGTGGACATGGATTAAGGCTCCCCCCTCTGTGGACATGGATTAAGGCTCCCCCCTCTGTGGACATGGATTAAGGCTCCCCCCTCTGTGGACATGGATTAAGGCTCCCCCCTCTGTGGACATGGATTAAGGCTCCCCCCTCTGTGGACATGGATTAAGGCTCCCCCCTCTGTGGACATGGATTAAGGCTCCCCCCTCTGTGGACATGGATTAAGGCTCCCCCCTCTGTGGACATGGATTAAGGCTCCCCCCTCTGTGGACATGGATTAAGGCTCCCCCCTCTGTGGACATGGATTAAGGCTCCCCCCTCTGTGGACATGGATTAAGGCTCCCCCCTCTGTGGACATGGATTAAGGCTCCCCCCTCTGTGGACATGGATTAAGGCTCCCCCCTCTGTGGACATGGATTAAGGCTCCCCCCTCTGTGGACATGGATTAAGGCTCCCCCCTCTGTGGACATGGATTAAGGCTCCCCCCTCTGTGGACATGGATTAAGGCTCCCCCCTCTGTGGACATGGATTAAGGCTCCCCCCTCTGTGGACATGGATTAAGGCTCCCCCCTCTGTGGACATGGATTAAGGCTCCCCCCTCTGTGGACATGGATTAAGGCTCCCCCCTCTGTGGACATGGATTAAGGCTCCCCCCTCTGTGGACATGGATTAAGGCTCCCCCCTCTGTGGACATGGATTAAGGCTCCCCCCTCTGTGGACATGGATTAAGGCTCCCCCCTCTGTGGACATGGATTAAGGCTCCCCCCTCTGTGGACATGGATTAAGGCTCCCCCCTCTGTGGACATGGATTAAGGCTCCCCCTCTGGTGGAGCATGGAGGCTCCCCCCTCTGTGGACATGGATTAGGCTCCCCCCTCTGTGGACATGGATTAAGGCTCCCCCCTCTGTGGACATGGATTAAGGCTCCCCCCTCTGTGGACATGGATTAAGGCTCCCCCCTCTGTGGACATGGATTAAGGCTCCCCCCTCTGTGGACATGGATTAAGGCTCCCCCCTCTGTGGACATGGATTAAGGCTCCCCCCTCTGTGGACATGGATTAAGGCTCCCCCCTCTGTGGACATGGATTAAGGCTCCCCCCTCTGTGGACATGGATTAAGGCTCCCCCCTCTGTGGACATGGATTAAGGCTCCCCCCTCTGTGGACATGGATTAAGGCTCCCCCTCTGTGGACATGGATTAAGGCTCCCCCCTCTGTGGACATGGATTAAGGCTCCCCCCTCTGTGGACATGGATTAAGGCTCCCCCTCTGTGGACATGGATTAAGGCTCCCCCCTCTGTGGACATGGATTAAGGCTCCCCCCTCTGTGGACATGGATTAAGGCTCCCCCCTGGACATGGATTAGGCTCCCCCCTGTGGACATGGATTAAGGCTCCCCCCTCTGTGGACATGGATTAAGGCTCCCCCCTCTGTGGACATGGATTAAGGCTCCCCCCCTCTGTGGACATGGATTAAGGCTCCCCCCTCTGTGGACATGGATTAAGGCTCCCCCTCTGTGGACAGGGATTAAGGCTCCCCCCTCTGTGGACATGGATTAAGGCTCCCCCCCTCTGTGGACATGGATTAAGGCTCCCCCCTCTGTGGACATGGATTAAGGCTCCCCCCTCTGTGGACATGGATTAAGGCTCCCCCCTCTGTGGACATGGATTAAGGCTCCCCCCTCTGTGGACATGGATTAGGCTCCCCCCTCTGTGGACATGGATTAAGGCTCCCCCCTCTGTGGACATGGATTAAGGCTCCCCCCTCTGTGGACATGGATTAAGGCTCCCCCTCTGTGGACATGGATTAAGGCTCCCCCCTCTGTGGACATGGATTAAGGCTCCCCCCTCTGTGGACATGGATTAAGGCTCCCCCCTCTGTGGACATGGATTAAGGCTCCCCCCTCTGTGGACATGGATTAAGGCTCCCCCCTCTGTGGACATGGATTAAGGCTCCCCCCTCTGTGGACATGGATTAAGGCTCCCCCCTCTGTGGACATGGATTAAGGCTCCCCCTCTGTGGACATGGATTAAGGCTCCCCCCTCTGTGGACATGGATTAAGGCTCCCCCCTCTGTGGACATGGATTAAGGCTCCCCCCTCTGTGGACATGGATTAAGGCTCCCCCTCTGTGGACATGGATTAAGGCTCCCCCCTCTGTGGACATGGATTAAGGCTCCCCCCTCTGTGGACATGGATTAAGGCTCCCCCCTCTGTGGACATGGATTAAGGCTCCCCCCTCTGTGGACATGGATTAAGGCTCCCCCCTCTGTGGACATGGATTAAGGCTCCCCCCTCTGTGGACATGGATTAAGGCTCCCCCCTCTGTGGACATGGATTAAGGCTCCCCCCTCTGTGGACATGGATTAAGGCTCCCCCCTCTGTGGACATGGATTAAGGCTCCCCCTCTGTGGACATGGATTAAGGCTCCCCCCTCTGTGGACATGGATTAAGGCTCCCCCCTCTGTGGACATGGATTAAGGCTCCCCCCTCTGTGGACATGGATTAAGGCTCCCCCCTCTGTGGACATGGATTAAGGCTCCCCCCTCTGTGGACATGGATTAAGGCTCCCCCCTCTGTGGACATGGATTAAGGCTCCCCCCTCTGTGGACATGGATTAAGGCTCCCCCCTCTGTGGACATGGATTAAGGCTCCCCCCTCTGTGGACATGGATTAAGGCTCCCCCCTCTGTGGACATGGATTAAGGCTCCCCCCTCTGTGGACATGGATTAAGGCTCCCCCCTCTGTGGACATGGATTAAGGCTCCCCCCTCTGTGGACATGGATTAAGGCTCCCCCCTCTGTGGACATGGATTAAGGCTCCCCCCTCTGTGGACATGGATTAAGGCTCCCCCCTCTGTGGACATGGATTAAGGCTCCCCCCTCTGTGGACATGGATTAAGGCTCCCCCCTCTGTGGACATGGATTAAGGCTCCCCCCTCTGTGGACATGGATTAAGGCTCCCCCCTCTGTGGACATGGATTAAGGCTCCCCCCTCTGTGGACATGGATTAAGGCTCCCCCCTCTGTGGACATGGATTAAGGCTCCCCCCTCTGTGGACATGGAATTAAGGCTCCCCCTCTGTGGACATGGATTAAGGCTCCCCCCCTCTGTGGACATGGATTAAGGCTCCCCCCTCTGTGGACATGGATTAAGGCTCCCCCTCTGTGGACATGGATTAAGGCTCCCCCCCTTCGTGGACATGGATTAAGGCTCCCCCTCCTGTGGACATGGATTAAGGCTCCCCCCCTCTGTGGACATGGATTAAGGCTCCCCCTCTGTGGACATGGATTAAGGCTCCCCCTCTGTGGACATGGATTAAGGCTCCCCCCTCTGTGGACATGATTAAGGCTCCCCCCTCTGTGGACATGGATTAAGGCTCCCCCCTCTGTGGACATGGATTAAGGCTCCCCCCTCTGTGGACATGGATTAAGGCTCCCCCTCTGTGGACATGGATTAAGGCTCCCCCCTCTGTGGACATGGATTTAAGGCTCCCCCCTCTGTGGACATGGATTAAGGCTCCCCCCCTCTGTGGACATGGATTAAGGCTCCCCCCTCTGTGGACATGGATTAAGGCTCCCCCCTCTGTGGACATGGATTAAGGCTCCCCCTCTGTGGACATGGATTAAGGCTCCCCCCTCTGTGGACATGGATAAGGCTCCCCCCTCTGTGGACATGGATTAAGGCTCCCCCCTCTGTGGACATGGATTAAGGCTCCCCCTCTGGGACATGGATTAAGGCTCCCCCCTCTGTGGACATGGATTAAGGCTCCCCCCCTCTGTGGACATGGATTAAGGCTCCCCCCTCTGTGGACATGGATTAAGGCTCCCCCCTCTGTGGACATGGATAAGGCTCCCCCCTCTGTGGACATGGATTAAGGCTCCCCCCTCTGTGGACATGGATTAAGGCTCCCCCCTCTGTGGACATGGATTAAGGCTCCCCCCTCTGTGGACATGGATTAAGGCTCCCCCCTCTGTGGACATGGATTAAGGCTCCCCCCTCTGTGGACATGGATTAAGGCTCCCCCCTCTGTGGACATGGATTAAGGCTCCCCCCTCTGTGGACATGGATTAAGGCTCCCCCCTCTGTGGACATGGATTAAGGCTCCCCCCTCTGTGGACATGGATTAAGGCTCCCCCCTCTGTGGACATGGATTAAGGCTCCCCCCTCTGTGGACATGGATTAAGGCTCCCCCCTCTGTGGACATGGATTAAGGCTCCCCCCTCTGTGGGACATGGATTAAGGCTCCCCCCTCTGTGGACATGGATTAAGGCTCCCCCCTCTGTGGACATGGATTAAGGCTCCCCCCTCTGTGGACATGGATTAAGGCTCCCCCCTCTGTGGACATGGATTAAGGCTCCCCCCTCTGTGGACATGGATTAAGGCTCCCCCCTCTGTGGACATGGATTAAGGCTCCCCCCTCTGTGGACATGGATTAAGGCTCCCCCCTCTGTGGACATGGATTAAGGCTCCCCCCTCTGTGGACATGGATTAAGGCTCCCCCCTCTGTGGACATGGATTAAGGCTCCCCCCTCTGTGGACATGGATTAAGGCTCCCCCCTCTGTGGACATGGATTAAGGCTCCCCCCTCTTGGACATGGATTAAGGCTCCCCCCTCTGTGGACATGGATTAAGGCTCCCCCCTCTGTGGACATGGATTAAGGCTCCCCCCTCTGTGGACATGGATTAAGGCTCCCCCCTCTGTGGACATGGATTAAGGCTCCCCCCTCTGTGGACATGGATTAAGGCTCCCCCCTCTGTGGACATGGATTAAGGCTCCCCCCATCTGTGGACATGGATTAAGGCTCCCCCCTCTGTGGACATGGATTAAGGCTCCCCCCTCTGTGGACATGGATTAAGCTTCCCCCCTCTGTGGACACTGGATTAAGGCTCCCCCCTCTGTGGACATGGATTAAGGCTCCCCCCTCTGTGGACATGGATTAAGGCTCCCCCCTCTGTGGACATGGATTAAGGCTCCCCCCTCTGTGGACATGGATTAAGGCTCCCCCCTTCTGTGGACATGGATTTAAGGCTCCCCCCTCTGTGGACATGGATTAAGGCTCCCCCCCTCTGTGGACATGGATTAAGGCTCCCCCTCTGTGGACATGGATTAAGGCTCCCCCCTCTGTGGACATGGATTAGGCTCCCCCCTCTGTGGGACATGGATTAAGGCTCCCCCCTCTGTGGACATGGATTAAGGCTCCCCCCTCTGTGGACATGGATTAAGGCTCCCCCCTCTGTGGACATGGATTAAGGCTCCCCCCTCTGTGGACATGGATTAAGGCTCCCCCCTCTGTGGACATGGATTAAGGCTCCCCCCTCTGTGGACATGGATTAAGGCTCCCCCCTCTGTGGACATGGATTAAGGCTCCCCCCCTCTGTGGACATGGATTAAGGCTCCCCCCTCTGTGGACATGGATTAAGGCTCCCCCCTCTGTGGACATGGATTAAGGCTCCCCCCTCTGTGGACATGGATTAAGGCTCCCCCCTCTGTGGACATGGATTAAGGCTCCCCCCTCTGTGGACATGGATTAAGGCTCCCCCCTCTGTGGACATGGATTAAGGCTCCCCCCTCTGTGGACATGGATTAAGGCTCCCCCCTCTGTGGACATGGATTAAGGCTCCCCCCTCTGTGGACATGGATTAAGGCCCCCTGCACCTGTCTGGAAGACACATTTCAGTTGAATGCATTCAGTTGTGCAACTGACTAGGTATCCCCCTTCCCAATCAACAGTCCTTTGCAAGGTGCCCAATTAAAAATTAAAAGGGCAACTACAATCTTTTTTTTTTTTTTTTTTTATCTGAGAGGCTGGTAGATTCTCATCTACCTGCCAGTGGCTGGTGGACAAAAAGTTGGGTAGGGGTTATCCTTACGTGATCCCAGACACTTTCTTCATGTACAAGTTGAGCTGCAGACGGATAGACACATTCAAAGGTACACCAGTCTCCTGCAGAGAGAGAGAAATTAATAAACTGCATATTTACAGCTTTAATAAATCAAATGGGGAAAATACTTGCCACAGCAAGGAAGTAAACAATGTTGGGTTGTTGGCGGAAGAGGATGAAATATGTTCCCTAGACATCTAATAACAAACAAGTGGTCTGTACTGAGTGCACTAAATACTGAGACTAATTTAAATAGATCAAACATTTGGACAAGGGCTCTTTGGCCTCAGTTGAAGAACCAGTCGTTAAGCTTAGTGAGAGAGCTCGAACCAAACATCGTCTTACTCGTTTCTCTTCTCAGGGTAATTTCATTCCACTCCCTTGGTGTACAAACACAGTTTGTGGCACAAAACTGTAAATCTACTTGACAATCACTTTGCTTTCCAAGCCAAGCCAAGCTGCTTAAAGTCTGTACTTTGTCAAAAACAGGATCACACCTAGCTAAATTAATACTCAAGGGACTTGCGCATCGGTCCCACACACAATCAACTAGGACTTGTATGTTAGCGGGCTTAGTCGTTATAAAATATACTGAGAAACAATGAAAACATTTGCCTAACATAAAAGTGCTTTTAGTCCCCAGTCTTACAGCAATGTGTGTGGAGTCCCTAGTTTCAAACGGAGGAATAAACATTGTACTGTATAGGCCTGCATACAGAGTGAGAGTCTCTCCCCCCTGTGGAAATGTTAGTGTTGCATTGCTCTTCACACAGTAAATATTTCCCCACAATCTACAGTACTTAAGTTAGAAGTTTGTGTGTAAGCAGAACACATAAAAACAGATACAGGATAGAGACGCAGTCAGACAGACAGCTGTTTATATGCTTCTAAAGGAAGGAATTCCAAAATATTGAGGGGAACTTGCTTATTTATCCCCTCATTTTACCAAGTAAGTTAACTGAGAACACAATCTCATTTTACAGCAATGTCCGGGAGAATAGTTACAGGGGATGATTGATCCAATTGGAAGCTGGGGATGATTAGGTGGCCATGATTGCATGAGGGCCAGATTGGGAATTTAGTCAGGACACCGGGGTTAACACCCCTACTCTTATGATAAGTACCATGGGATCTTTAGTGACCACAGAGTCAGGACACCCGTTTAACGTCCCAGCCGAAAGATGGCACCCTACACAGGGCAATGTCCCCAATCACTGTCCTGGGGCATTTGGATATTACATTTTTTTTTAAACCAGAGAACAGAGTGCCTCCTACTGACCCTCCAACACCATTTCCAGCAACATCTATCCTACTATCCAGGGACTGGCAAGGACCAACCCTGCTTAGCTTCAAAGGAAGCTAAAGATGGGGTCCTAGCTAGAAACACTAGCTGGTGTTATTGATTTATTGTGTGGAACGTGCATTTGAAATGATTCATGTGCATCCCAACACAAAAGGTTTGAGAAACAACCATTGTTATTAAGAGGCACATCAGTATCATCGCAGATCGTTAGTGACTTCACTTGAGGTGAAAGTATTAGCTGCCCAAGCAGACAGTGCATACTGTCACAAGCCATGAGTTGTTTTTCACCCCATCTGAAACATCAATACCTGCCTGTGCCATATCACACCAAGTGACTGGATAACATGGGACTTGTCAATAAGATTGATCTCCCAACCTTTGTCACAATAACATTTTACTGCCTAGATTCATAACAGACTGACAAATCAACATTATCTACTGGGTCCATTAGCGAACATTTCAGTACAGATCTGTAGGTTACATTCATCAATAGATGACTGTCATTACCAAAACTGGAGATTAGATAGTCGGGGTCTGTCAGGTGAGGTCAAAGACTGAAGTGTTAAACTAGACTACACAGTTAAACCATAGACAATATGTTTTTGACAGATCAGCAACTCTGTTCATACAAGTTGTCAAAATATTACCTTAACGTTTCAAATTCTGTTAGCGAGAAACAAAGGGGGGGGGGGGGGGGGGCAAGCTCATGACTCTGCGTAGAGGCTGTTGGGGACGGTTTGCCAGACAGATTGAACCTAGTCCTGGACTAAACAGCATGCTTAAAATATCCTTTCCATTCTTTTTTTTAAATCCAGAAATAGGCTTAATCTGTGTCTACTCCTTGAAGTTACATGCAAATGTAGTAGATCTACTTCATTCTAACAGTTCCAACGCTGTTCTTCAGGCCATCTTCATTCAGTAAAAACCCCAGCTCTGTTTGTCCACAGGACTGTTGAGAAAACAGCCAGATGCAAACAAGACCAGACCCAGAGCTGGTTATGTACTGTACAGTATGTGGGGTAGTGTGAGTGCCATGCACACACTCAGTCATACACCCTTCCCCCTGCACACACTCAGTCATACACCCTTCCCCCTGCACACACGCGTATTCCACAAACACACGAACACAACCGTTCCTAGACACAGAGAGAAACACTTGGCTCATTTGAGGATAGAGTTCTACTATTCTGATCTGGTTCTGTTCAGACAGTTCTGGCTAGGAAACAGTTCTAGGAGAGCTGGATGGACCTTGGGGACCGCAAGGACTCATGCTGGGATCTAACCCCAGATGGTTAATCCCACATCGGGGATCCTTCCTCCGCTCTCCCTCCTTGAGCTCTGCAGGGCTCAACTGCCCCAGTCTGATACCACTGCCTGCCAATTGTTACAGCAGCAGTTATGAAAGTCATGTCTTCACTTTATTGACTAAAGAAGCCTACCTGTGTGAAAGTAAACTTCCACATCCTCTATTAAAGATACCAAGAGGACAGAGTTAATGGCACAGGAGGTTGTGCACCACTGCACTTTCCCTGGATAGGGATGTGGCAGTCATGACATTTTACCAGCTGGTTATTGTTTTGCAAAAGCCTGCAGGTCTCACGGTAATTGACCGTTAAATGAACATGTGAAGCATGGTGATGCTAAACATGTACTCATACAAGCATCATAAAAGCCTCTGATGCACACCTATGGAACATCTACAATTTTTTTAAGTCTAAAGCCTAGTGGTTAGAGCGTTGGACTAGTAACCGAAAGGTTGCAAGTTCAAATCCCCGAGCAGTTCTGCCCCAAAACAGGCAGTTAGCCCACTGTTCCTAGGCAGTCATTGAAAATAAGAATTTGTTCTTAACCGACTTACCTAGTTCAATAAAGTTTAAAAAAAATATTTCTAAAAAATACACCATCACAATAAACTCCTTATTTCAGGCAGGTCTAAAGAGAGTGGCACACTCCATGTATTAACTCAGTCATTTATTGGCTACCCAAGAAATTACTGGGAGTTCATTTGCAACTTCGTTTTTATAGCTTACTCGCCATAAGTCAGCACCCCTACACTAAATAATTATCTGGATGTGCACAAGCTCATGCTTTTTATTAAGCAGGTCTAAAGAAATAATGATATGAATAAAATGTATTTCAGAAGAACTGAATAGGAGTTAGCCTACTGTATTTGGCTATGAGCCATGCCATAGGCTTGTTCATTTAGCAGACAAGATATGCTTGAGATGTGCCATTATTTTATAGTAAGAAGAATATAAACTTGAACTTAGCTGAATAATAAAGATGTTTCCCATTCCCCATATGAAGTGCCCATGTTAAAAAAGGGTCACACGCTAGATTGCGTTATTTGACAACTTTTGTTGAAAATGATACAAAACTTCAAATGCCTTAGAAATCAAAAAGGCATAATGGGCAGCATGAAGCACTATAGGTTATTGATGATTTGAGAAAGTTTGTGCTCCGTTCCTTTCCACAGGCTGCACACACTGCTCTCTCATCAAGTGATCATATTTTCACCCATCAGACTACCCTCAACTTAATCTAGTCTTTAGTTCGGATTTCAAATGGCCATTCTCAAATGGGCAAGACAAAAAAAGACGACATCCGTGTGCACTGGAATAGCGACTGGAGGTCACGTTCCTGTTTTCCACTCATGTTGGGTAGGATACTCTGGTAATGTCGCTGTGCCACAGGTGATATTCCACCCAAACTACCCTCATGTTGGGTAGGATACTCTGGTAATGTCGCTGTGCCACAGGTGATATTCCACCCAAACTACCCTCATGTTGGGTAGTATACTCTGGAAATGTCACTGTGCCACAGGTGATATTCCACCCAAACTACCCAGTACTTCATTTGGGAAACCATGTTAAATCTGTTCAGGAACACCAATAGTAACATGTTTTCACAACAAAACATATTTAATTAAACTGTTGACAGCCCCTCTCTGCACAGTGGAGAAAGGCATTAAGGAGAGTAGAAGGAAACAGTAGTGAGATATTCTATAGCTAAAGTTAATGTGTCAGTCCTACTTATGAAAAAAAGCCCTATTATTAGGCTATTCAAAATCTAAAACAAATTCACTCGTAGGCTAAACCCGAATTTGTTTAACTTAGGCTAGACCAATTATGTACCAAAAATACTGATTTATGTTTTTCTGCCATGTGTATAATGCGGTTGCTATGTATTGTATAATGGCACAATCATTTAAATGTTTTAATAATGAATCACCTTAGACAGCACTGTCCATTTTGTGGTGTTAAGCTTTGACACAACATCCGCAACGACCATGTCCACTCAGTTTCAACCTATCGTTGAACTTATTTCTTCAAATGTATCAATCACAGTGAGGTGAGTTTAAAAAATACATACCGTTTCGATAAGTGTTTGATGGGACATTTATTTTTACTGTTCTGATTACGTTGGTAACCAGTTTATAATAGCAATAAGGCACCTCAGGGGTTTGTGGTATATGACCAATATACAACAGCTAAGGGGTGTATTCAGGCTCTCTGCGCTGCGTTGTGCATAAGAACAGCCCTTAGCCATGGTATATTGGCCATATATCACACCCCCTCGTGCCAGATTGTTTAAATAGAGCCCGGAGTACCAGGCCATAGGCAACCTGATGATTGTTAGCAGGTTGTGTAGGCTACTACTAAGGCATGTCCAGAGTGCGGAGGAAATTTTAAATGACATTTTAATGGCATCGGACCGAGGCTCTACATCGGTCCTCGTGCTCCTAGACCTTAGTGCTGCTTTTGATACCATCGATCACCACATTCTTTTGGAGAGATTGGAAACCCAAATTGGTCTACACGGACAAGTTCTGGCCTGGTTTAGATCTTATCTGTCGGAAAGATATCAGTTTGTCTCTGTGAATGGTTTGTCCTCTGACAAATCAACTGTAAATTTCGGTGTTCCTCAAGGTTCCGTTTTAGGACCACTATTGTTTTCACTATATATTTTACCTCTTGGGGATGTTATTCGAAAACATAATGTTAACCTTCACTGCTATGCGGATGACACACAGCTGTACATTTCAATGAAACATGGTGAAGCCCCAAAATTGCCCTTGCTAGAAGCATGTGTTTCAGACATAAGGAAGTGGATGGCTGCAAACTTTCTACTTTTAAACTGGGACAAAACAGAGATGCTTGTTCTAGGTCCCAAGAAACAAAGAGATCTTCTGTTGAATCTGACAATTAATCTTAATGGTTGTACAGTCGTCTCAAATAAAACTGAAGGACCTCGGCATTACTCTGGACCCTGATCTCTCTTTTGAAGAACATATCAAGACCATTTCAAGGACAGATTTTTTCCATCTACGTAACATTGCAAAAATCAGAAACTTTCTGTCCAAAAATTATGCAGAAAAATTTATCCATGCTTTTGTCACTTCTAGGTTAGACTACTGCTATGCTCTACTTTCCGGCTACCCGGATAAAGCACTAAATAAACTTCAGTTAGTGCTAAATACGGCTGCTAGAATCCTGACTAGAACCAAAAAATTTGATCATATTACTCCAGTGCTAGCCTCTCTACACTGGCTTCCTGTCAAAGCAAGGGCTGATTTCAAGGTTTTACTGCTAACCTACAAAGCATTACATGGGCTTGCTCCTACCTATCTCTCTGATTTGGTCCTGCCATACACACCTACACGTACGCTACGGTCACAAGACACAGGCCTCCTAATTGTCCCTAGAATTTCTAAGCAAACAGCTGGAGGCAGGGCTTTCTCCTATAGAGCTCCATTTTTATGGAACGGTCTGCCTACCCATGTCAGAGACGCAAACTCGGTCTCAACCTTTAAGTCTTTACTGAAGACTCATCTCTTCAGTGGGTCATATGATTGAGTGTAGTCTGGCCCATGAGTGGGAAGGTGAACGGAAAGGCTCTGGAGAAACGAACCGCCCTTGCTGTCTCTGCCTGGCCGGTTCCCCTCTTTCCACTGGGATTCTCTGCCTCTAACCCTATTACAGGGGCTGAGTCACTGGCTTACTGGGGCCCTCTCATGCCGTCCCTGGAAGGGGTGCGTCACCTGAGTGGGTTGAGTCACTGATGTGATCTTCCTGTCTGGGTTGGCGCCGCCCCTTGGGTTGTGCCATGGCGGAGATCTTTGTGGGCTATACTCGGCCCTGTCTCAGGATGGTAAGTTGGTGGTTGAAGATATCCCTCTAGTGGTGTGGGGGCTGTGCTTTGGCAAAGTGGGTGGGGTTATATCCTTCCTGTTTGGCCCTGTCCGGGGGTGTCCTCGGATGGGTCCACAGTGTCTCCTGACCCCTCCTGTCTCAGCCTCCAGTATTTATGCTGCAGTAGTTTATGTGTCAGGGGGCTAGGGTCAGTTTGTTATATCTGGAGTACTTCTCCTGTCCTATTCGGTGTCCTATGTGAATCTAAGTGTGCGTTCTCTAATTCTCTCCTTCTCTCTCTCGGAGGACCTGAGCACTAGGACCATGCCCCAGGATTACCTGACATGATGACTCCTTGCTGTCCCCAGTCCATCTGACTGTGCTGCTGCTCCAGTTTCAACTGTTCTGCCTTCTTATTATTCAAACATGCTGATCATTTATGAACATTTGAACATCTTGGCCATGTTCTGTTTTAATCTCCACCCGGCACAGCCAGAAGAGGACTGGCCACCCCACATAGGAAGAAACCTAGAGAGGAACCAGGCTGTTTTGGCCTTTCTAGGGAGTTTTTCCTAGCCACCGTGCTTCTACACCTGCATTGCTTGCTGTTTGTTGTTTGAGGCTGGGTTTCTGTACAGCACTTTGAGATATCAGCTGATGTACGAAGGGCTATATAAATACATTTGATTTGATTTGAAAGGAGATCATGATGACTCAAGTCATCTAGAATTTTACTGCAGTAATGACTCATGGTATGGTGGTAAGTTCATCTCAACAGCCCTAGATCCAAAACATCACTGGTACAAGCCCTGCTCTGGTTGTTCCCCCTTACTGCTACACCAAGACTGGTCAATTAACCAATTTCTGGGAAAGGCTTATAGCAATCTGTGTGTCTAGCATACCTTTAGAATGGGTGTGGGTGAGAGCGTTACCTAAAACAAGTGTGGTTCTTACTTAGACCGCAATGATAAGCTAATCTTATCCCACTATGTACCATTACCCCACATCTATTGGGTCAAATAAAGGGTAAAAATACTAGCAGCTCAGGCACACATGGCCTTCTGTACATCGCATCACCTGTAGCCACATTATAAAATTGTACCAATATTGTTATATGGTATTGACAAAAGTACAGGACAGCCAAACGCACCAGTCACACCAATACCTTCACATCTTAGCTTACTTAATCCGTTTTCATGAGTAATCTGGTTTAGTGGTACCATACAGGCATCATAACACCAGTATCATAACATTCATACCCATATCAAAATAATAATCAATACTGCAATTATAATTAGCTTAACGCTATGGGTCAATGGCATAGGCTCTTTGTCACTTCATCTTTCTGCAATTCCACACATCCTCCCTCCTTACCTCCTCAAAACACATTGGAGAAGGTGGTCTGAAGGAGGGGACTTGGACCTTCTCTAATATGGCTGAGAATGAAGCAAGGAGATGAAGACTCGAAAGACTACCATCAGCATGCATGTTTTGGTTCTGGGTGCCCAGATTACACGGACCAGACTTTTGGCTGCTAATATCGGAGGGAGTTGGGTACAGTCAGACACTCACGTTAAATCACCCCAAAACCTGTGTGTGACCACAATACAAAGCCTAGTGAAGACTGCAAAGGAGGACAGAGCTGCCATCTAGATATGACATTTACACACCACTGCCACAGCAAAGCCTTCTGTATAATCTAGGACCCCAGCTACCCTGGTCACTAACGGTTTTCACCCTTACAGTCTAACTCATGTTGTTAAGGTTTTAAGGCAAGGTGTTATTAGCTTCATACCAACTCCTCCTCTGACTGTACTATGAAAAGTCTACAGTTCAGAGTTCACATACAGTACAGACAACTTTGCACAGGAGCTGGACAATTTCATCTTTTTTTAAAGATATCCGCTCTCACATCCGTTAGCTCAGGGGTCAGCAACAGGCTTGGTAAAAGGAATTCGACAAAAAATGGGTTTAATTTAGAAAATATTTTCCAATTACTCCCACAAATAAAAGACCTACATGGGGGCATCTCAATATAAATCAAGGTATGAACTAATACAATCTCTTTAGGGGCTTAGTTGTGGTCAATTTACAGTGTACAAATAATTATGTTCCGGCCTCCTAATTATCCTCTCTCTCCAATAAAAACAGCCAGCGGCTGAATCTAGTCTACCCCTGCGTTAGCATCTCCCACAAGTGTCTTTTAAAACAAGCTTTCTGTGATTACAGCTGAACAAGATCATCTCTATGGTTTGCAGCAAACAGTGAGAGCGGCTACAAACGTCTTCCTGACTCAGTCCTGAGTCTTCATGTGAATTTCTCTGAAAATTAATGTCTAAGACCAATTTCCCCCAGTCCAGCGGACAGATAATTGTAAGAAACTTAAGGCTAAGCGCTCTGTTTTTATGGGTTAGGTGATCGCCACTAGGATAGTATGTATGCATGCTTCCATACGGCCCTACAGCTGTCAGATTAGATGTGTTATCTAAATGGATTGTGTTAAGGACAAAGTGGAATCACTTTTACTGCCTCTCTGGGTGATAAACAGATAAAAAGTTGTCGGCAATACCAGTTTCTACCAGATAAATATAGATAATGACATTGGGCAAACCGAGATTCTGGGTATATTTATGTTCTGTACATACCATAGTTTATGATCGGTATGTTTTTGACCATGACACTACTTCTAATAATAAGATGAAAACAACGTTTTTCGCAGCATCAGACCTTTACCGTATTAATGACTGGAGTTAACGGATGTGCTCAAATTGTCACACACACCCACACAGGTTTCAAAACAGCTAGTTCTTTGCTACAGTTGCCATTTAGTGTCAAAAAGGCCAAATAAAATGTTGATTGACAAGGCTACTTATGCCTGACAGGCAGGGCGCTTCCAGGCAGCCTGAAACATTTGTGCATTATAGAGATGTACAGTGCAGTCAAAAAGTATTCAGACCCCTTGACTTTTTTCCACTTTGTTAGGTTACAGCACTGTTCTAAAATGGATTAAAGAAAAAAAAAAAATCACAATCTACACACATTACCCCACACAATGACAAAGCGAAAACAAGTTTATAGAAAGAAAAAAATACCTTATTTACATAAGTATTCAGACCCTTTGCTATGAGACTCAAATTGAGCTCAGGTTAATCCTGTTTCCACTGATCATCCTTGAGATGTTTCTACAACTTGATTGGAGTTCACCTGCGGTAAATTGAATTGATTGGACATGATTTGTAAAGGTACACACACACACACACACACACCTGTCTATATATATCAGGTCCCACAGTTGATATAAAAATAAAATGTTATTTTTTGCCCCCTTTTTCATGGTATCCAATTGTTAGTAATTATTATCTTGTCTCATCGCTACAACTCCAGTACGTGCTCGGGAGAGACGAATGTTGAAGGTCATGCGTCCTCCGATACACAACCCAACCAAGCCGCACTGCTTCTTAACAACCAACCCGGAAGACAGCCATACCAATGTGTCGGAGGAAACACCGTGCACCTAGCGACCTTGGTTAGCGTGCACTGCGCCCAGCCCGCCACAGGAGTCGCTGGTGCGCGATGCGCAATGCAGTGCCCTAGACCACTGCGCCACCCGGGAGAAGACCCGGGTCAGAGCAAAAACCAAGCCATGAGGTCAAAGGAACTGTCCGTAGAGCTCCAAGACAGGATTGTGGAGGCACAGATCTCGGGAAGGGTACCAAAAAAATTAAGCAGCATTGAAGGTCCCCAAGAACACAGTGGCCCCCATCATGGGCTCCCAAGAGGTGCAGCGGAATAAGGTACTGCATCTCAGTGTTAGAGGCGTCAGTACAGACCATGGTTAGATTCCAGGCTGTATCACAAACAGCCACACAATTTGCCCAGGGTCGTCCGGGTTAGGGTTTGGCCGAGGTAGGCCATCATTGTAACCAAGAATTTGTTCTGAACTGACCTGCCTAATTAAATCAATTTTAAAAAATACAACTTAAATGGAAGAAGTTTGGAAACACCAAGACTCTTCCTAGAGGTGGCCGACCGGTCAAACTGAGCATTCGGGGGAGAAGGGCCTTGGTCAGAAACAGAGCTCCTCTGTGGAGATGAGAGAACCTTCCAGAAGGACAACCATCTCTGCAGCACTCCACCAATCAGGCCTTCATGGTAGAGTGGCCAGACGGAAGCCACTCAGTAAAAAAGGCACATGATAGCCCGCTTGGAGTTTGAGAAAATGGACCTAAAGGACTCTCAGACCATGAAAAACAATGCAAGCGTCACGTCTGGAGGAAACATGGTGAGACATGGTGGTGGCAGCATCATGCTGTGGGGATGTTTTTCAGCGGCAAGGACTGGGAGACTAGTCAGGATCAAGGGAAAGATGAATGAACAAAGTACAGAGATCCTTGATGAACACCTGCTCCAGGGCACCAGACGGGGGTTCAATGTTCACCTTCAAACAGGACAACCCGAAGCACACAGCCAACGCAGGAGTGGCTACGGGGACAAGTCTCTGAATAGTGGCCCAGCCAGAGCATCACTGAAGACACCTGAAAATAGCTGTGCAGCGTTGCTCCCCATCCAACCTGACAGAGCTAGAAAGGATCTGCAGAGAAATGGGAGAAACCCCCAAAATACAGTTGTGCCAAGCATGCAGCGTCATACCCAAGAAGACTCATGGCTGTAGTCGCTCCCAAAGGTACTTCATCAAAGTACTGAGTGAAGGGTCTGAATACTTATGTAAATGTGCTAATTACAGGTTGTTTTTTTTACATTTCTTTGTTATTATGGGGTAGTGTGTGTAGATTGAGGGGAACATTTTATCAATTTTTGAAAGAGGCTGTAACAAAACGTGTGTCAAGGGGTAACAAAAAAATGTCAAGCGGTCTGAATCATTTCCAGATTTTCTCACACACCAACTCTTTCAAGGGCTTTTTAATTTGACTATTTTCTACATTGTAGTAGTGAAGACATCAAAACTATGAACACATATAGAATCATTTGGTAAACAAAGTGTTAAACAAATCTAAATATTTTATATTTGAGATTCTTCAAAGTTTGCCTTGACAGTTTTGCACTCTCTCAACCAGCTTCTCCTGGAATGCTTTTCCAACAGTCTTGAAGGAGTTCCCACATATATTGAGCACTTGTTGGCACCCAGGGCATCTGATGCAGCACTCCATCTAAGCTCCTTGGTCAAATAGCCCTTACACAACCTGGAGGTGTGTTGGGTCATTGTCCTATTGAATAACAAATTATATTCCCACTAAGCGCAAACCAGATGGGATATCTCTGCAGAATGCTGTGGTAGCCATGCTGGATAAGTGTGCCTTGAATTCTAAATGTGTCACCAGCTAAGCACCCCCACACCTAATCCTCCATGCTTCAAGGTGGGTACTACACATGCAGAGCCGATCCGTTCACCTACACTGCATCTCAAAGATTGGGGTTGGAACCAAAAACTCTTTAATCTCAGAACAAAAGAGAGAATTCCAACGGTCTAATGTCCATTGCTCGTGTTTCTTTGCTCAAGCAAGTCTTCTTATTGGTGTCCTTTAGTAGCATTTCCTTTGCAGCAATTCGACCATGAAGGTCTGATTCACAGTCTCATCTGAACAGTTGATGTTGAGACGTGTCTGTTACTTGAACTCTGAAGCATTTATTTGGGTTGCAATTTCTGAGGCTGGTAACTAATTAACTTATCCTCTGCAGCAGAGGTAACTCTGGGTCTTCCTTTCCTGTGGCGGTCCTCATGAGAGACAGTTTCATCATAGCGCTGGATAGTTTTTGCGACTGCACTTGAAGAAGCTTTTCCGGATTGACTGACCTTCATGTCTTAAAGTAATGGACTGTAATTTCTCTTTGCTTATTTGAGCTGATCCTTCTGTATACCACCCATAACTTGTCACAACACCTGCCTGGCTCAAACATATCAAGAAGGAAAGAAATCAACAATACAAGGCACACCTGTTCATTTAAATGCATTCCAGGTGACTACCTCATGACGCTGGTTGTGAGAATGCCAATAGCGTGCAAAGCTTTCAGGCAAAGAGTGGCTACTTTGAAGATCCTCAAATATATATTGATTTGTTTAACACTTTTTTGGGTTCCTACATGCTTCCACGTATTATTTCATAGTTGTCTTCACTATTAGTCAACAACGTAGAAAATAATAAAATAAAGAAAAACCCTGGAATGAGTGTGTCCTAACTTTTGACTGGTACTCACACAAATAAAACATACAAATATTACTCACAGGGTGGATGTCTATGAAGAGTCCATGTTGGTCCTCAGTAGGCTGAAGTCCCTGTACATAGTCCAGCAGGACAGGGTCAGCATTGTAGAAGTGTGGGTGGGAGATAAACACTGGGGAGTCTAGAAAACAATATTAATACAATTAATATCCTATGTAAGAAGTACTTGTGAGACAAGCGGTTCATTCCTGAATTTGAACTTTTGTTCAAATCTCCCCTCGACATCAATGCATGATTTTTTCAAAAAATGGTTATACAGTATGTGGGCATTTCTCAAGCTACAATTCAGCCCCAAGTGTATATGATATATTGATGCATGTTCTATGGGGTGCTAGATTAGGACCATAGAGGCATAAGACAGCATTATGTTTCATTACAAAGTGCTTCTCCATCTGTCCACACAGCAGCATGGCTCCTCTGTGTGCGTTTGCCATTCCTCCTCCACTAGTCTGTTTATCAGACAAGGTATCTGGGTCATGATTAAAAGGATTACAATAACCATCACCCAGGAGGTGTGCCTGTATCTTGTGTGTTTGAAAAAATGAAATAGGTGCAGGGAAATGGGTTTTTACAGCCATAGTAGTACAGCACACCTGAAGGAAATTCGGGTTAGTGCTTTTCTCAAAGACAGATTTGACCTTGGCAGCTCGGGTATTCGAACCAGCGACCTTTTGGTTAATGGACCAACACGCTAACCGCTAGGCTACCTGCAGCCCTAACAAATCATGAGCATGCGTCCGGGTGTGCGTGCGCTCGTGTGTGCACTGACTGGATCTGCAGCTGCTGACGTTGAGGAGGCCAGACTGTCTGCAGGGACAGAATCCCTCGTTGGGAGCGTAGTCTGAGCCATTAGCGAACAGAGTCTTAGGTGCCACGTAACGATACAGAGGAATCCCCTCCATTATCCCCTCACGCTGGTACACCATCTCCAAAGATCTTTAGAGAGAGAGAGAGACACACTATATATAAACTCAGCAAAAAAAGATATATCCTCACTGTCAACCGTGCTTATTTTCAGCAAACTTAACATGTAAATATTTGTATGAACATAAGATTCAATATACAAACTGAACAAGTTCCACAGACATGTGACTAACAGAAATGGAATAATGTGTCCCTGAACAAAGGGGGGGTCAAAATCAAAAGTAACAGGCAGTATGGTGGCCACAAGATGCATTAAGTACTGCATTGAATCTCCTCATGGACTGCACCAAATTTGTCAGTTCTTGCTGTGAGATGTTACCCCACTCTTCCACCAAGGCACCTGCAAGTTCCAGAAAATTCCTGGGAGGAATGGCCCTAGCCCTCACCCTCCGATCCAACAGGTCCCAGACGTGCTCAATGGTATTGAGTTCCGGGCTCTTCGCTGGTCATGGCAGAACACTGACATTCCTGTCTTCAGCCATACTGCTCGTTCTGTGTGTGGTGGCATTGTCATGCTGGAGGGTCATGTCAGGATGAACCTGCAGGAAGGGTACCACATGAGTGAGGAGGGATGTCTTCCCTGTAACGCACAGCGTTGAGTTTGCCTGCAATGACAATAAGCTCAGTCCGATGATGCTGTGACACCGCCGCAGAGAATGATTGACCCTCCACCTCCAAAACCGATCCCGCTCCAGAGTACAGGCATCAGTGGAACGCTCATTCCTTTGACGATAAATGCGAATCTGATCATCACCCCTGGTGAGACAAAACCGCGACAGTGAAGAGCACTTTTTGCCAGTCCTGTCTGGTCCAGTGACGGTGGGTTTGTGCTCATAGGCGACATTGCCGGTGATGTCTGGTGTGGACCTGCCTTACAACAGGCCTACAAGCCCTCAGTCCAGCCTCTCTCAGCCTATTGCGGACAGTCTGAGCACTGATGGAGGGATTGTGCATTCCTGGTGTAACCCGGGCAGTTGTTGTTGCCAGATGTACCGATCCTGTGCAGGTGTTGTTACAGGTGTTACACAGCTGTCCATCATGTCTCCCTGTAGCGCTGTCATAGGTGTCTCACAATACAGACATTGCAATTTATTGCCCTGGCCACATCTGCAGTCCTTATCTCTCCTTGCAGCATGCCTAAGGCACGTTCACGCAGATGAGCAGGGACCCTGGGCATCTTTCTTTTGGTGTTTTTCAGAGTCAGTAGAAATGAAAACTTAGGACACTAAAGAAGTCTAACTGTGACCTTAATTGCCTAGTGTCTGTAAGCTGTTAGTGTCTTAACGACCGTTCCACAGGTGCATGTGCATTAATTGTTTATGGTTCATTGAACAAGCATGGGAAAGTGTTTAAACCCTTTACAATGAAGATCTGTGAAGTTATTTGGATTTTTACGAATTCTTTGAAAGACAGGGTCGTTTCTTTTTTTGCTGAGAGATCTCAGATATATATGTTATATATGTGTGTGTCTGTGTCTGTGTCTGTGTCTGTGTCTGTGTCTGTGTCTGTGTCTGTGTCTGTGTCTGTGTCTGTGTGTACCTGCATGCGTCCGGACTGTAGAAGGGCAGTGTAGATTCTTTAGTTATGAAGGGAGGCCACATTTGTCCTGCTGTACCATTGATCATGTTACACTGAGGAGTCTTCCAATTGGTCAACTAGAGAAAGCGATAGACTGAGTGTTATCATCCATTGAGCGCTCTTCCTAGAGCAGGAAATTATTCAGGATTTCACTGCAGTCAAACTTTATTACTTTGGATTTATTTAATTATTTAGCAGGGATAGTCCACTCCATAACAGTTGCCATTGATTTCCATGGAGTCCTTCTACAAGAGGCCCAAATCAGTTTTCCTCCATGCTTTTTCTAACAGCCCCTCAGCCCAATCTGTAAAGGAGAAGGCACATGGCTGTGTGAACTCACCTTGGTCAGGCCATTCCATGAGTCCACTTTGTGAATCAGCCGGATGTCATCTTTGCCGGTGTGGATTGTGAACAAACCAGTGTTTGAGTTGTTGAACTGATGGAAGAAACAGACAGATTGATATTTCACCCTTCACTAAAACCAGACAACCAACCTAAACAAGTTGTAGATAGAGTACGCAAATACCATTTGAGGTTCTGTCACAGAAAAGTCCTAGGTGGCAAAGGTCCAGATGGATATTGTCATTAATCGCTGTAGTAACAAAGCCCCACCTCACAATCCATCCTAAACTGTTCACAGCCCTCATGTTGGTTGAGAGAAAATGTAGCATTTTTAAAAGCCAATTTCCTGCAATTCTACACATTTTGCCATATGGCGGAGAGAGAAGTTTGCAGTTAAACCATATTTAATGTAATTATCATGTCTTGTGTGTTCTTATTAGCCAGCCTACTGGTTTCGCTACACTCGTTATGTCTAGTTGTCCTAGGTATAGCTAAGTGGTCTGTAATCAGACTTAATGGTGCAATTAGGGGAGAAGTCAGAATATGAGAACAGTGAATGGGTGCCCCAGGACACAGCAACCTTACCTGGGTCCAGGGCCAGCTCAGTCTCACCTCCTGGGTCAGTCAGCCCAAGCAATTATTGTTTGTTCAGTTGATGCCGAAAATAAATGTATACAAAAGAAAACAAAAAAAACGCTTGCCTAAACTAAAAAAGAGGTAACATTGTCACAAAATGACCACTGGCAGGCCAAGAGGCTTCTGGCCATCCCTCTCACTGATTGCCGATCACCTTGATTACCCCGCACCTGTGTGCTTATCAAGGCTTCACCAGACTTCCTGGCAGACCACCTGCCCCGGTTACTGCTGCCCCCTGGGAATGGAGTAGAGGTTCGACCGATTAAATCGGAATGGACGATTAATTAGGGCTGATTTCAAGTTTTCATAATTGGAACGCCAATTTTGTAGATTATTTTTTCTACACCTTTATTGAATATTTAACTAGGCAAGTAAGTTAAGAACACATTCTTATTTTCAATGACGGCCTTGGAACGGTGGGTTAACTGCCTTGTTCAGGGGCAGAACGACAGATTTTTACCTTGTCAGCTCGGGGATTCAATTTTGCAACCTTACGGTTAAACTAGTCCAACGCTCTAACCACCTGCCTCACGAGGAGACCGCCTGTTACGCAAATGCAGTAAGAAGCCAAGGTAAGTTGCTAGCTAGCATTAAACTTAATCATAATCAATAGCTATAACTACACATGGTTGATGATATTACTAGTTTCTCTAGTGTGTCCTGTGTTGCATATAATCGATGCAGTGCGCATTCGCAAAAAAGGACTGTCGTTGCTCCAACGTGTACCTAACCATAAACACCAATGCCTTTCTTAAAATCAATATACAGAAGTATATATTTTTAAACCTGCATATTTAGCTAAAAGAAATCCAGGTTCGCAGACAATATTAACCAGGTGAAATTGTGTCCCTTCTCTTGCATTCATTGCACGCAGAGTCAGGGTATATGCAACAGTTTGGGCCGCCTGGCTCATTGCGAACTAATTTTCCAGAATTTTACATAATTATGACATAACAATAATATTTAGACTGATGGATGCCACCCGTTAGATAAAATACAGAAGCGTTCCGTATTTCACTGAAAAAATAAAACGTCTTGTTTTCGAGATGATAGTTTCCGGATTCGACCATATAAATGACCTAAGGCTCGCATTTCTATGTGTTATGTTATAATTAAGTCTATGATTTGATAGAGCAGTCTGACTGAGCGATGGTAGGCAGCAGCAGCTCGTAAGCATTCATTCAAACAGCACTTTTGTGCATTTTGCCAGTAGCTCTGCGGTTTGACTTCAAGCCTATCAACTCCTGAGATTAGGCTGGTGTAACCGATGTGAAATGGCTAGCTAGTTAGCGGGGTGCGCGCTAATAGCGTTTCAAATGTCACTCGCTCTGAGACTTGGCGTGGTTGTTCCCTTTGCTCTGCATGGGTAACGCTGCTTCGAGGGTGGCTGTTGTCGATGCGTTCCTGGTTCGAGCCCAGGTAGGAGCGAGGAGAGGTACGGAAGTTGTACTGTTACACTGGCAATACTAAAGTGCCTATAAGAACATCCAATAGTCAAAGGTATATGAAATACAAATGGTAGAGAGAGAAAGTCCTATAATTCCTATAATAACTAACTACAACCTAAAACTTCTTGCCTGGAAATATTGAAGACTCATGTTAAAAGGAACCACCAGCTTTCATATGTTCTCATGTTCTGAGCAAGGAACTTAAACGTTAGCTTTCTTACATGGCACATATTGCAGTTTTACTTTCTTCAACACTTTTTTTTTGCATTATTTAAACCAAATTGAACAGGTTTCATTATTTATTTGAGGCTAAATTGATGTATTATATTAAGTTAAAATAAGTGTTCATTCAGTAGTTGTAATTGTCAATTTTACAAATAAAAATACAAATGTAATAAAAATACAAATGTAATAAAAATAAATATATATAGATTTTATTATTATTATTTTAAAAATCGGCCGATTAATCGGTATCGGCTTTTTTGGCCCTCCAATAAATTGGTATTGGCGTAAATCATAATCGGTCGACCTCTAGAATGGAGTGTGGAATTGGTAATGTAGTGTCCACCCATGTGGCAACCCTAAATCAGCACCCATATCATAACAATAAAAATTGGGGCACTCTGGGGGTTGAGGCCCCTGGGCACATACTCTGGCCATGATAACTGGTTAGCCTAACTTACCTACCTGGCTAACGTTGGCTTGTTGATCAACTGGAAATGTTTAACAGGTTTTCAATAGCTCTTTAAGGTCCGTCAGTGAATTACATAATAGGAAAACCCACCCACGCACCTCCCTCCCGTCTAAAATGGCTTGCTCTCCTCCACCCTCTCGCTCACCTCAGCAAAAAGGCCAAACTTGCCAGTGGAGGGCAGCATCCCAGGGAGCCATTTATTGAGGAAGTCCACCAGCTTGCTGTCGTAGCCCCACATCAGCTTTCCTACAGACTTGGTAAGGAAAGGTCCCTCCTTAAAGGTCTTGAAGGTGGTGCTGATCATCAGACGCACTGCGAACGGCAAGTTCTCCATCATCACTGCTGCACCCTGGGAGACAGAGGTGGTGGTGAGGGAGAGATGAGAGCAAAGACATAGAAGTCCAGTTCTTATACATTAGTGTGTGTGTGTGTGTGTGTGTGTGTGTGTGTGTACTCTGCAGTGCCGTCTTACCAACACCAGCATGTTGGGGATGGTGACCACATCCGACTCATTGCCCACTGACATGCTGGGCTCAAAGAAGTAGCTCCTGTATTCAAGATACGACACTGTGTGGTTTGGATGGAACGTGATGTTCCGCTTCTGAATATGCTTCCTGAAAACACACACAACCCAGGTAAACCTCAAACTGACCGTAGATGTAAATGGACAGAAACTTTACAGCTAGTATAAGGCGTTTATGATTACTTTATAGATTGTTAAATAGTACATTACAGTTGACTGAAGCTCTGAATGAATAGCTGATAGGGATAAGAGGGACGCATTGGGAAATGAGAGGAGAGTGAGCTTGCAGGGGAAAGCCTGTCAATACTTCCCCATGACTATGCACTCCCCCACAGAGCCCATTTTTCCCCAACTGACCTAATTGTTACACAATGGTCCACATGTACAGGCTCAGAGCCACAGAATGTTGAACCCCAAAAACTGGACACCATATGCCCCGAAGTCAACCTCCAGAACACACACAGGCTAAGCACTAGCCATCTAACACAGAATGCCTGCCCCCCCCCCCCCCCCATACACACACTTCCCCCGACTCCTCATTGTGAGTTGCCAATTGACACACACATACATATACATATACATATACATATACATATACATATACATAGTGTTCTATGTACAGGCTAAGAGCCACAGTTTGACTGTTGGACCCAGAGTGTACGTTGTCTTTAGTCTAGCACTTTAGAAGTGATTACATAGGTTTAAGCTAACGACCGCTCCCTCAGATAGTTAAGGTTCCAGGGACCGAGGCTGGAGGACTCCCACGGCCAGTCGTTACATACTGTTCTTCCAGCAGACAGGATTGAATTAACCAAGTATTTGCCCCCTTTCTGATTCTCTATTTTTGCTTTCCGAATGTTATCTGATCTTCAACCAAAACATTAGATAAAGTATACTTTGTTGTTTGTAAACTTAACTTATTTAACTAACAGTTATGCAACACCCAACTCCCCTGTGTGAAAAAGTAATTGCCCAATTACATTTGTGGATTTTCAAGAATGAACTGCTCATTTCAAGACCTGACACATCGCAATTGGGATTAGGTCTGGACATTACAAAACTTCAAATCTGTTGATTTTTAACCATTTTGATGAAGACTTGATTGGGTGTTTTGGATCATTGTCTTGCTGCATGACATCCTGATACAGAGCAGAATTCATGGTTGCTTTTATTAAGGTAATTCGTCCAGGTCCTGAGGCAGCAAAACATCCCCAAACCGTCACACTACAACGACCATGCTTGACTGTTGGTATGAGGTTCTTACTGTGGAATGCAGCGTTTTGTTTTCACCAAAGATAAATGGGACACATTTCATTCAAAAAAGTTGACTTAAGTTCGCCAGAAAGCACCTGGAAGATCATCAAGACTCTTGGAAGAATGTACTACGGACAGAATGTTCTATGGACAGTCAAAAGTCTAACTTTTTGGACGACATGGGTCCCATTATGCAAACATTGCTGAAAAGCAACACATTTGAAGTCCAGACCTAATCCCAATGAAGCTGTTGTGGCAGGACTTGAAACGAGCAGTTCATGTTTGAAAACCCACAAATGTAGCTGAGTTCGAGCAGTTCTACATGGAAGAGTGGGCCAAAATTCCTCCACAGCAACATGAGACTGATCAACGACTACAGGAAGAGTTGTTGGATTCATTGCAACTTAAGGTGGCACAACCAGTTAGTTGAGTGTAAGGGAGAGATTACTTTTTATACACAGGGCCATTGGTGTTGCATAACTTTGTTTATGAAATTTGTAATTGTGTTATTTCTTAACTCTGGTTCCTTTAATCTAATATTAGGGTTTGGTTGAAGATCTGATCATTCAGTATCCAAAATGTGGCTAAAGTAAAGAAAATCAGAAAGGGGGCAAATACTTTCATATCACTGTAGGTCTAAAAAGCAGCCCTTCCTCCCATCAGCACTGGTTCATTACTGTTTGGCTTATTAACTACCGAGGGGATTCCACTGAGATTGGCACCAATTAGCTTACAGAGACAAAAACAGGAGAGGACTTGAGAGAAGTTGGAGTATAAAGAGAAGGGGAGGAAAGGTAGAGAGAAAGAAGACTTCCGTTTGAAAACGTAACCATCTACAGTCTCTGTGTTTGGGTGAAAGAGGCCAGATCAATACGGAAAGGGGTTCAGAGTATACGATAGACAGGGGTGACTGAAGCTAAGAGACAGAGAAAGGCTGGTTGACATTTATTAAAGACCATGTATGCTTGATCAGGAGATGTGGATGGAGGCTCCGTATGGAGGGTGACGCAATTGTGGCGCCTTCGGAAGGCTTGCGGGGGCCAAATCAAGCTCTATACCACATCGCTTTGCTCCTCTGAAGTTTTGTAACAATGCGGAAGGCTCTGTATAGCTCCGTATTGACATGATTGGTTGACGGTAGGTGAGGGCGGTACATCCTGTACAAACAAACTCACTACCTTGACAACAGCTCTGCGAAGCACAAGAGGTATGAATGCCCTTGACTTCTGCAGAGGCCACATCGCAGTAAATGCTGTATGGCCAATAGAGACCGGATTGACCATATTTTTTAAAATTATCTTTAAAAAGAAAATACAAAAATTTAAAATTGGCTTTTATTGGGATGAGTCTTGTCCTTGAGGAAGAACTGAGCAATTGCCACTAGATGGGCCAGCTGCAAAGTCAAAATAGGCCATATTGTAAAAATGTAAAGGTTAGGCATTAGGGTTAGCAGTGTAGTTCAGGTTAAAATACGATTATATGACTTTGTGGCTGTGCCAGCTAGTGACCATTCTGCAGAGCTGCCTCCAGAGCAAGATTCATGACAACAAAAAACTGCAAGAGACAGTGAGAGAAAGCAAGAGGGAGGAGAGGCAGGAGAGTGGGAAGAGGGAGACCATCAAATAGGGATTGAGTCTACACCATCATCCCATTACACTAGGAAAAGAGTGCCCTCCTCCTCATCCCTCGCTCCTAGGGTGAAAGGATGAGAAGAATGCCATGCATTTGGCCCCACAGGGCTCGGAGTTCCACAGCTGACACTAAACTACAGCCATGAACCTTCAATTGAGTGACAGGGGAAGAAATGTTCTTGCTCTTCATTGTAATCAGAGGGCTGATATAAATACTACGCATGCCAATCTCTCTTGGCTATGAGTTGAGGAGAATGACAGCATCACTTTTTGAAAGAAACATAAACGTGTTGAAAATCCCAAATTGTTTGCATAGTCAACTTACACACAGCTCTGACACACTTACCCCACCACACATGCCGCCAAGGGTATTTTCCACAGTCCCCAAATCCAGAACAAATTCAAGAAAGCGTAAGGTATTATATAGAGCCATTACTGCATGGAACTCCGTTGCATCTCATATTGCTCAAATAAACAAACCTGGTTAAAAAAAAAAAAACTATACAGCAACACCTCACAGCACAGCGCCTCTCCTCTATTTGACCTAGTTTGTGTGCATGTATTGATATGTAGGATACATGTGCCTTTAAAGAAAATGGATGTAGTTCTGTTCATGAGCTGTTCTTGACTATTAATGTTCTGTATTATTCATACGTTTCATATTTTGTGTGGACCCCAGGAAGAGTAGCTGCAGCTTTTGCAACAGCTAATGGGGATACTAATAAAATAAATTCCAGATGCATAAAATGGCTCTTCAGCAGAGGAAGCACAAGACTATCCTCCCGGCAGATAACAGCCGATTCAAAAAAGGGGTGTGGTGCTTTCTTGGAGAAAAGCACGCACACATTTAAAAACAATATGCTCCTTATCCTTTTACTTATAAAATGTATTGCACAACTAGCTAATTTTGTTTATAACTTTAGTTATTTTGGGATTCCACCCATGTACCGCGCATTTGGAAAGTATTCAGAACCCTCGACTTTCCACATTTTGTTACAGCCTTATTCTAAAATATTTTTTCCACCTCAATCTGCACACAATAACACATGACAAAGCAAAAACAGGTTGACATTTTTGCAAATGTATACAAAAACAAGAAATATCTACAAACGTATTCAGATCCTTTACTCAGTACTTTGTTGAAGAACCTTTGTCAGCGATCACAGATAGAGTCTTCTTCAGTATGACGCTACAAGCATGGCACACCTGTATTTGGGGAGTTTCTCCCATTCTTCTCTGCAGATTCTCTTAAGCTCTGTCATGTTGGATGGGGAGTGTCTCTGCACAGCTATCTTCAGGTCTCTCCAGAGCCATTCGATTGGGGTCCGGGCTCTGGCTGGGCCACACAAGGGCATTCAGAGACTTGTACCGAAGCCACTCCTGCATGGTTTTGGCTGTGTGCTTAATGTTGTTGTCCTGTTAGAAGGTGAATCTTCACCCCAGTCTGAGATCCTGAGCAGGTTTTCATCAAGGACCTCTGCTCCATTCATCTTTCCCTTTATCCTGACTAGTCTACCAGTCCCAGCCGCTGAAAAACATCCCCACAGCATGATGCTGCCACCACCACCATGCTTCACCGCAGGGATGGTACCATGTTGTTTCCTCCAGACATGACGCTTGGCATTCAGGCCAAAGAGTTCAAGGCCTGATTGGTGGAGTGGTGCAGAGATGATTGTCCTTCTGAAAAGGTTCTCCCATCTCCATAGAGAAATTCTGGAGCTCTGTCAGAGTCACCTCCCTGACCAAGGCCCTTCTCCCCATTGCTCAGTTTGGCCGAGCGGCCAGCTCTAGGAAGAGTCTTGGTGGTTCCAAATTTCTTCCATTTAAGAATGGAGGCCACTGTGTTCTTGGGGACCTTTAGGGCTGCAGAATTTTTTGGGGTACCCTTCCCCAGATCTGTGCCGACAATCCTTTCTCGGAGCTCTACGGACAATTCCTTCAACCTCATGGCTTGGTTTTTGTTCTGACATGCATGGTCAACTGTGGGACCTCAAAGACAGGAATGTGCCTTTACAAATCATGTCCAATCAATTTAATTTACCCCAGGTGGACTCCAATCAAGTTGTAGAAAGACCAAGGATGATCATTGGAAATAGGATATCGCCTGAGCTCAACTTGAGTCTCATAGCAAGTCAGAATTATGTAAAAGTAATCTTTTTAAAGTTAGTGTTAATTTCTGAACTGTTTTCACTACATTGAATACTTTGCCTCAACACGTGATTGAGGAGTCTAATTTCATACAAAACGCATTTGTTTCCACATTTCCTTGCCTCGATTACTTTTGACATTTTAAAAAAGCAGGCGAGGCGGCAAGAGGCAAGTAAAACCAATCAAGACCCTCCCAGTGTCAGGAGCACCAATGTTCCCCCTCCTAAAAAAAGGGGACAAGGCCATCGCCCACTCTAACCCTCCGCTCATCCCTTCCTCTATACTTGTGTCCTTCTCGCAGTGAGAAGAACATACATGTTAAATGCCGTGACCGGTAACAGGAAGATATTGTCAAGCAGAGGGCATGTCACCAGTAAGTAAAAACAGAAGAAGCATTTGACTGATACTTCAGCCAAGAAAAACAACCCTCCTAGGTGCGCCCCGCCCCGTATCTTGGACATGGATACGTTGCACAGAGCAGTCAGCAAAGTGTTTTAACCATGCAGTAGTCACATATAGAGAGCAAGGCTCAGATTCCAGCGACAGGACACTGCATCCTGACAGAAATACAGTAAGTTGTTTTGTCATGGGTCACATGTATATTGCAGATGCTTTTGTTGGATCAGAAAATTACTGTGTGCAGAACGTACAGTAAAGCTGCCAGAGCTGTTCTTTATCATTTTTGATCGCCTTGTGCCGGTGTGGTTTCCCCTGCCTGTTAAAGACTGTGCTAATGTCTCCAGTCATAATTAAGTAGAATTATATTTTCCTGTGATAACCCCTATAGCCTACCTACTCTAAGCCACTCCTCACTGCATTGAACAGTATTTTGCGTGAACAGTAATTGAGTTATTGTTAGCCTAAATATCCAATCACATTAGCAGGCCTTTCTAATCGACCTGGCCCGGGTATCCTGGAAGGATATTGACCTCATCCCGTCAGTGGAGGATGCCTGGTCATTCTTTAAAAAGTGCCTTCCTCACCATCTTAAATAAGTATGCCCCATTCAAAAAAGAACCAGGAACAGATATAGCCCTTGGTTCTCTCCAGACCTGACTGCCCTTGACCAGCACAAAAACATCCTGTGGCGTTCTTAGCATCGAATAGCCCCCGTGATATGCAACTTTTCAGGGAAGTTAGGAACCAATATACACAGGCAGTTAGGAAAGCCAAGGTTATTTTTTTCAAGCAGAAATTTGCATCCTGTAGCTCAAAAAAGTTCTGGGACACTAAACGCGATGGAGAAAAAAAAGCACCTCCTCCCAGCTGCCCACTGCTCTGAGGCTAGGAAACACTGTCACAACCAATAAATCCACTATAATTGAGAATTTCAATAAGCAATTCTCTACATCTGATCATGCTTTCCACCTGGCTACCCTTACCCCGGTCAACAGCCCTGCACTCCCCAGAGCAACTCGCCCAAGCCTCCCAATTTCTCCTTCACCGAAATCCAGATAGCTGATGTTCTGAAAGAGCTGCAAAAATCAGCCGGGGTAGACAATCTGGACCCTTTCTTTCTAAAATTATCTGACGAAATTGTTGCAACCCCCATCAGTAGCCTGTTCAATCTCTTTCGTATCGTCTTAGATTCCCAAAGATTGGAAAGCTGCCGCGGTCATGCCCCTCTTCAAAAGGGGGACACTCTAGACCCAAACTGTTACAGACCTATATCTATCCTACCCTGCCTTTCCAAGATCTTTGAAAGCCAAATTAACAGATTACCGACCATTTCGAATCCAACCGTACCTTCTCCGCTATGCAATCTGGTTTCAGAGCTGGTCATGGGTGCACCTCAGCCACACTCAAGGTTCTAAACGATATCATAACCGCCATCGATAAGAGACATTACTGTGCAGCCGTATTCAGCGCCAAGGCTTTCGACTCTGTCACTCACCACATTCTTATTGGCAGACTCAACAGCCTTGGTTTCTCAAATGATTGCCTCGCCTGGTTCACCAACTACTTCTCTGATCGATTTCACACTGAACTCTGAGGGCCTGTTGTGCGGACCTCTGGCAGTCTAAGGGAGTGCCACAGGGTTAAATTCTCAGGCCGACTCTTCTCTGTATTCATCAATGATGTCGCTCTTGCTGCTGGTGATTCTCTGATCCACCTCTAAGCAGGCGACACCATTCTGTATACTTCTGGCCCTTCTTTGGATACTTAACTAACCTCCAGACGAGCTTCAATGCTACACAACTTTCTTCCTGTGGCCTCCAACTGTTCTTAAATACAAGTAAAACTAAATGCATGCTCTTCAACCGATCACTGCCCGCACCTGCCCGCCCGTCCAGCATCATTACTCTGGGCAGTTCTGACTTAGAACATGTGGACAACTACAAATACCTAGGTGTCTGGTTAGACTGTAAAGTCTCCTTCCAGACTCACATTAAACATTTCCAATCCAAAATTAAATCTAGAATCGGCTTCCTATTTCACAACAAAGCATCCTTCACTCATGCTGCCAAACATACCCTCGTAAAACTGACCATCCTACCGATCCTCGACTTCGGTGATGTCATTTATAAAATAGCCTCACTCATATCACCTTCACTAGCTTTAAGCACCAGCTGTCAGAGGAGCTCACAGATCACTGCACATAGCCCATCTGTCAACAGCCCATCCAACTACCTCATCTCCATTCTGTATTTATTTATGCATCTTGCTCCTTTGCACCCCAGTATCTCTACTTGCACATCTACCATACAAGTGTTTAATTGCTATATTGTAATTACTTCGCCACCATTACCTATTTATTGCCTTTACCTCCCTTCTCACCTCATTTGCACTCACTGTATATAGATTATCTTATTTTTTTCTACTGTATGTTTGTTTATTCCATGTGTAACTCTGTTGTTGTATGTGTTGAAATGCTGTGCTTTATCTTGGTCAGGTCGCAGTTGTAAATAAGAAATTGTTCTCAACTTGCCTACCTGGTTAAATAAAGGTGGGAAAAAATAAAAAATTAGGGATAGTAGGCCATCTTACAGAAGTATGCAAATGCAAGGATGCATGGAATGCTTTATTATAAAGGTGATGAGAATTAACTTCCCCGAACTTGAAACCCACACACAGCCTGTTAGAATAACTGTCAACATTTACTTTTCCTCAGCCAACAGGAGTAGTAATAAAAAGAAAAATCAATAGCCTACGTCGATCTACTATCCCCCATATCACAAAAGATCCCCTATTTTATTGGTCAGCTTGTTGTTCTGTGCGAGAAAGAAATAGCCTATCCCAACACACTCTGGGACAGTTGTGGAATGATTGCTCCAAAATTCATATAACCAGGCTACATCCCCCAAAAAGTTTAAAAGCAATGAGGCTCATGCAACAGATCGTTCAGATTAAGATGTTGATCAACTTATTTCTTCACATTCTAATCCACCATGGGAAACAGGTACTGCCTAAGGGTAAGAGATTAGAGGTCAGGGGTGAAGGGCCCTCTGTTCCACCATAGGACAGTGTTAAGGGTTATAGAGAGCTGGGGTAAGATGTCAGGTGTGAAGGCCTACCTGTATACATAGGGTCCTCTCTGCTCCACCATGGGTTTCTCTCCAGCCAGGACTTCAGTAGGGTTCAGGACATTGAAGAAATAGACAGTCATGAAGAAGGGGACAGGGACATCCTTCCACATGGTGTAGGACATCTCATTCTTAGGGTCTATCACTAAGTTCTGAGGAGAAGACAATGATTTAACTACCATACAAAACATATGTACACATAAATATACATAGCGTTCAGTACGACAGCTCATTCTATGCTCTGTGGGAGGGGCTCACTGACAGAAGCCCATATTAAGTGTGTGACCCATGTGGGAATCAAACTAATTAAATTAGTGGATTCGGATATTTCAGCCACACCAGTTGCTGACAGGTGTACAAAATAGAGCACACTGCCATGCAATCTGCATAGACAAACATTGGCAATAGAATGGCTTTACTGAAGAGCTCAATGACCTTCAATGGTGGGACTGTCATAGGAAGCCACCTTACCAACAAGTCAGTTCTTCAAATTTCTGCTCCGCTAGAGCTGCCCAGCTCAAATGTAAGTGTTATTGTCAAGTGGAAATGTCTATGAGCAACAACAGCTCAGCCGTGAAGTAGGCCAAACAAGCTCACAGAACGGGACTGCTGAGTGCTGTTGCGCGTAAAAATCGTCTGTCCTCGGTTGCAACACTCACTACAGAGTTACAAACGGCCTCTTGAAGCAACGTCAGCACATGAACTGTTCATCAGGAGCTTAATGAAATGGGTTTCCATGGCCAAGCAGCCGCACACAAGCCGAAGAGCACCATGAGCAATGGCAAGCATCGGCTAGAGTGATGTAAAGCTCTACGCCATTGGACTCTGGAGCAGTGGAAACGCGCTCTCTCGAGTGACTAATCACGCTTCACCATCTGGCAGTACGACGGACGAATTTGGGTTAGGCGGATGCCAGGAGAATGCTACCTGCTTCATGCAAAGGCATGGTTCAGGCTAAGCCCCTTAGGTCCAGTGAAGGGAACACTTAACGCTACAGCATACAATGACATTCTAGACAATTCTGTTAAGTTTGGGGAAGGCCTTTTCCTGTTTCAGCATGAAAATGCCCCAGTGTACAAAGCCATACAGAAATGGTTTGTCGAGATTGGTGTGGAAGAACTTGACTGGCCTGCAGAGCCCTGACCTCAACCACATTGGAACGCCAACTGCGAGCTAAACCTCTCCAAACATCAGTGGCTGACCTCAGTAATGCTCGTGGCTGAATGGAAGCAAGTCCCCACAGCAATGCTCCAACATTTAGTTGAAAGTCTTCCCAGAAGAGTGGAGGCTGTTATAGCAGCAAAGGGAGGCACCAACCCCATATAGTGCCCATGATTTTGGAATGAGATGTTTGGCTAGTTCCTTCGTGATTATATACCTTCTTACAATATTGTGCATACTATTTAGCTTTACGTTTCTGCTTGTTAAAACTAAGAGAAGATATAACCTATTTGATACGAACGTGCACATATTTCATTTTAATCATTAAAATATCAAATCAAGGAATGCTACATTTTGTTCCAGCTCAATAATAAAATGTGAATATATTTTTTTAAATCTCCCTCAAAACCAAATGAACAATTAAACTCAACTTGTAGTAAAATTGTTAATTGATATCTTTGTAAATTGCTGTAAATGGCTACTGTTTTTAATTGCATTGAGTTTGTGATGTATCGGTCAGTCTTGCTCGACTTCTTTTGTTTTGTTACATGTATGTAATGTCTCCGGCTGGATCAACCTAATTTTAATAACTAATTCATTAAATCAATCACCAATATGTACGTCAAGTTCATTATAGGCACTTCGCTATACGTTAGTCGTGACTGACCAGGATAAATATTAATGGCGTTGCGTTAGAGGTTTTTAAATGATTAAAAACCTATAGGTAAAAACAATATTTTAATTGAATCTCCACTTACCTTGACTATTTGGTTGTCGATAATGATTGGTCCAACGAATACTAGAACTGTTCCAAAAACTACCGTCAGAGTGCCAACGACTAAAAGTCCGATTGCTAGCTTAGATTTATTCATAGCTATAGACACAGTTTAACTGGGCACCAATAAAAATGTACTAAATCAAGCTATAGCTACATAAAAACAATGCATGTAGGCTGTCGGCTATAGCCAAGTCGTTCAGTGGCTTTTGTTTGGAACGCTGTCTGGTTTATTGCAGCTCTAGACAAGATTCAAGAATATGGAGTGTCAACCAATATACACCTACACCTTAACTGAATGGCAAGTGTTGAAGGTCCTTGCCACTCGCCAGAATATGATTTGAAAGTCCAAAGAAATTTAGATATGCCGGTCTTAAAGTTAAGTGAGGGCTCTCAGAGTGGAACCGCTGTGTTTATATCGTTCAAGCCACGCCTCCCGACACGCTGGGGATGGTGTGTGTGTGTGTGTGTGTGTGTGTGTGTGGGTGGGGGGGGGGGCGGGGGTAGTTTAATTACCGTAGCAGAGAAACGCATTTAATTTATAAATCACAACATTTAACGCAAAATCACATTTTAAGACCTAATTGTATAAGAACTAAGCAAATTTAGCAAATGAGGCACCAGGTCAGAAAATGAAGATAAAGCCCAACATATTAATCTGTCACATTTTCTGTTGCAGTTGTGAATTATGAGACAGACAGACAAAGACAGGCAGAGGACAGACAGACGAACAAGGACAACACCACGTGTAAATTGTTGTGAAATGGTCTGGACCAAAAGAGACCAGTGGAAGGGTGTAAATCTGTGAAGGTTATCGGGGCAGCAGGTAGCCTAGTTGTTAGGGTGTTGGGCCAGTGGTTACTGGTTTGAATCCCTGACCTGACAAAGTAAAAATCTATCGTTCTTCCCCTGAGCAAGGCATTTAACCCACTGTTCCCCTGTGCCGTGGATGTCGATTAAGGCAAAATGCAGAACACACATTTCAGTTGTACAACTGACTACTTTCCCTAAATTGATTCAAATGGACCCTCAAGGCAACTTATTTGACCTACACACCACATTTTAAATTATAAAAAGGAATTATTTTGAAGTTTAGGACTCTCTCTGTGTCCCCGCTGGGAAAGCTAGTGAGGGTTGAAGGGGCAGGGGTGGAATTGGTGAGAAATACATATGCACAAAAGCTTATTTCTCAAATTGTCTGCATACTGTACATTTGTTTACACCCCTGTTAGTGAGCATTTCTCCTTTGCCAAGATAATCCATCCAACTGACAAGAAGCTGCATAAACATGATCATTACACAGGTGCACCTTGTGCTGGGGACAATAAAAGGCCCCTCTAAAATGTGCAGTTTTGTCACACAACACAATGCCACAGATGTCTGAAGTTTTGAAGGGAGCGTGCAATTGGTATGCTGACTGCAGTAATGTCCAGCTGTTGCCAGATAATTTAATGTTCATTTCTCTACTATAAACTGCCTCCAATCTCATTTTAGAGAATTTAGCATGGTATGGGTTATGGTATGGGCAGGCATAAGCTATGGCCAATGAACACAATTGCATTCTAGCAATGGCAATTTGAATGCACAGAGATACTGTGACGAGATCCTGAGGCCCATTGCCGTGACATTCATCCACAGCCATCACCTTGTGTTTCAGCATGATAATGCACGGCCCCATGTCGCAAGGATCTGTACACAATTCCTGGAAGCTGATAATGTACCATTTCGATTGCGCAACCAGGGCTGGAAAAACCTTGGATCACTGCTATTCTAACTTCCGTGACGCATATAAGACACTGCCCCGCCCTCCTTTCGGAAAAGCTGACCACGACTCCATTTTGTTGATCCCTGCCTACAGACAGAAACTAAAACAAGAAGCTCCTGCACTGAGGTCTGTTCAACGCTGGTCCGACCAATCTGATTCCACACTCCAAGACTGCTTCCATCACGTGGACTGGGATATGTTTCGTATTGCGTCAGACAACAACATTGACGAATACGCTGATTCGGTGAGCGAGTTCATTAGAACATGCGTTGAAGATGTCGTTCCCATAGCAACGATTAAAACGTTCCCAAACCAGAAACCGTGGATTGATGGCAGCATTCGCGTGAAACTGAAAGCCCGAACCACTGCCTTTAATCAGGGCAAGGTGACCGGAAACATGACCAAATACAAACAGTGTAACTATTCCCTCCGCAAGGTAATCAAACAAGCGAAGCGTCAGTATATAGACAAAGTAGAATCTCAATTCAACGGCTCAGACACAAGAGGTATGTGGCAGGGTCTACAGTCAATCACGGATTACAAAAAGAAAACCAGCCCAGTCACGGACCAGGATGTCTTGCTCCCAGGCAGACTAAATAACTTTTTTGCCCGCTTTGAGGACAATACAGTGCCACTGACACTGCCCGCAACTAAAACATGCGGACTCTCCTTCACTGCAGCCAACGTGAGGAAAACATTTAAACGTGTCAACCCTCGCAAGGCTGCAGGCCCAGACGGTATCCCCAGCCGCGCCCTCAGAGCATGCGCAGACCAGCTGGCTGGTGTGTTTACGGACATATTCAATCAATCCCTATCCCAGTCTGTTGTTCCCACATGCTTCAAGAGGGCCACCATTGTTCCTGTTCCCAAGAAAGCTAAGGTAACTGAGCTAAACGACTACCGCCCCGTAGCACTCACTTCCGTCATCATGAAGTGCTTTGAGAGACTAGTCAAGGACCATATCACCTCCACCCTACCTGACACCCTAGACCCACTCCAATTTGCTTACCGCCCAAATAGGTCCACAGACGATGCAATCTCAACCACACTGCACACTGCCCTAACCCATCTGGACAAGAGGAATACCTATGTGAGAATGCTGTTCATCGACTACAGCTCGGCATTTAACACCATAGTGCCCTCCAAGCTCGTCATCAAGCTCGAGACCCTGGGTCTCGACCCCGCCCTGTGCAACTGGGTACTGGACTTCTTGACGGGCCGCCCCCAGGTTGTGAGGGTAGGCAACAACATTTCCACCCCGCTGATCCTCAACACTGGGGCCCCACAAGGGTGCGTTCTGAGCCCTCTCCTGTACTCCCTGTTCACCCACGACTGCGTGGCCACGCACGCCTACAACTCAATCATCAAGTTTGCGGACGACACAACAGTGGTAGGCTTGATTACCAACAACGACGAGACGGCCTACAGGGAGGAGGTGAGGGCCCTCGGAGTGTGGTGTCAGGAAAATGACCTCACACTCAACGTCAACAAAACTAAGGAGATGATTGTGGACTTCAGGAAACAGCAGAGGGAACACCCCCCTATCCACATCGATGGAACAGTAGTGGAGAGGGTAGTAAGTTTTAAGTTCCTCGGCGTACACATCACAGACAAACTGAATTGGTCCACCCACACAGACAGCATCGTGAAGAAGGCGCAGCAGCGCCTCTTCAACCTCAGGAGGCTGAAGAAATTTGGCTTGTCACCAAAAGCACTCACAAACTTCTACAGATGCACAATCGAGAGCATCCTGTCGGGCTGTATCACCGCCTGGCACGGCAACTGCTCCGCCCACAACCATAAGGCTCACCAGAGGTTAGTGAGGTCTGCACAACGCATCACCGGGGGCAAACTACCTGCCCTCCAGGACACCTACACCACCCGATGTCACAGGAAGGCCATAAAGATCATCAAGGACAACAACCACCCGAGCCACTGCCTGTTCACCCCGCTATCATCCAGAAGGCGAGGTCAGTACAGGTGCATCAAAGCTGGGACCGAGAGACTGAAAAAGAGCTTCTATCTCAAGGCCATCAGACTGTTAAACAGCCACCACTAACATTGAGTGGCTGCTGCCAACACACTGACTCAACTCCAGCCACTTTAATAATGGGAATTGATGGGAAATGATGTGAAATATATCACTAGCCAATTTAAACAATGCTACCTAATATAATGTTTACATACCCTACATTATTCATCTCATATGTATATGTATATACTGTACTCTATATCATCTACTGCATCTTTATGTAATACATGTATCACTAGCCACTTTAACTATGCCACTTTGTTTACATACTCATCTCATATGTATATACTGCACTCAATACCATCTACTGTATCTTGCCTATGCCGCTCTGTACCATCACTCATTCATATATCTTTATGTACATATTCTTTATCCCCTTACACTTGTGTCTATAAGGTAGTAGTTTTGGAATTGTTAGCTAGATTACTTGTTGGTTATTACTGCATTGTCGGAACTAGAAGCACAAGCATTTCGCTACACTCGCATTAACATCTGCTAACCATGTGTATGTGACAAATAAAATGTGATTTGATTTGATTCTTCCATGGCCTGCACACTCATCAGACATGACACCCATTGTGCATGTTTGGGAGGCCCTGGATCAACATATACGACAGTCATTTCCAGTTCCTGCCAATATCCACACAACCACAACCATTGAAGAGGAGTCGGACAATGTGAGGCAAATGGTGGGCATACCAGATACTGACTGGTTTTCTGATCCACGCTCCTACCTTTTTTTAAAGGTATCTGTGACCAACAGATGCATATCTGTATTCCAAGTCAGGTGATACATTACAGAGACTGCATCTACACAGGCATCCCAATTCTGATATTTTGCCCAAATATTGTAGAAAGAGCTGATCTGATTGTTCAAAAAACCAATAAATGGAAAAAGCTCAGAATTGGGCTGCCTGTATAAACACAGCCAGAATGTGATTGAGTGTGTGCAACAGCATGTAGGCTCTAAGCTTGAAACCCAGTTTTATACCCACCTCCAGGTAATATGATTCACAGCAACATCTGACATTTCAACAGTTTTAACCAACCTAAACTCATATTCTCTATCTGTAGAGCATGACAAAAGAATGTTCATACTGGTCTATAAACCTTTTTTTTGTTCATTTATTCTCACCCAAGGTGGAAGGTAGGCGTAGTGGCCTATACTAGAAATGACCAATAAAAAAGGTAAACCCTTCTAATCACAAAGGCACTCAAACACCTTCAACAGATGCTGAACAGGAGGGCGTGTCCTTTCCCAATGTCAACGTGGTTTGAAAAGAACTCACCTGTTAGTGGGTGAGCATAATATCATCTGAATGCCATTGTTTTTAAAATACCTGCATGGGTGAGATTTTTTATATAATAATTTCCATAATTTGGGTTTCTAAAGCTCCTGACTTGAACTGACTGGTTTTTAAAGATCTTGACCTCTGACCTGAACTGATTTTGGGCCTCTTAATTAATCTCATGATGACCTCCTGTCAGTCTGAATTTCAACGTATCTGAACTCATGTGTCTATCTGATGACAGAGAGAGTGGACCAGGCTTGACCACGTGTGGACTTCATGCATGTCACCAGGCGTCAGTGTCTACATCCCTCCTGACACAAGACAGATCACTTGCACCATCCCTCTGTCTCAGAGGGTAGGATGTCTTTTGTCATACAAATCATCAGTCATTTGGATTTTTTGAAACATTTCTGTGTTATATCTGCTCCATTTAATTAAACCCTCATTGCAGTAGACTCCAATTTATGCAGAAACATTTTTTCCAATAGGGTCAAATAAGATGTTCAAATGGTTTTGGGATTTGGGGAACTGTTAAAAACTCCTTCTACCTCTACCAAACTTTCCTCACAGTTAAAGATGCTTTCAGTTTCCTCTGAATGTTCGAGATTTCCGTCATTTAAAAAGGTTACAGCCTCCTAACCTGGGAGGAGGCCATTACCACTTCCTAATGAATCTAACAAGGAACTCGTTTGACCTTCCCATATTTAACACCTTTTATATATAATTTTTTAAATTCTGTCAACATATTAACACCTTAAGATAACAAAAAGGAAATTGTCCATCCTAATGTCCACATCCTTCAAAACCAGTTTACCTGTTAGCAGGTGTTAATAGTATAAACACCTGACAGGCATTGTTTTGTTAATAGATACAAACACCACAGTGTAACGGATTTATGGCAGAGGTAGATAAGATAACTAACATCAAGCTTGACTAGAGTAGAGAGGTATTCTCTTCCTCCTTTATCTCATCCCCCAGTCTTCTTCATCCACCACTTCCATAAGTCTCAACCTGCCATAGCCAGTCTACGTCCCAAATGGCACCCTATTCCCTACTTAGTGCACTACTTCTGAGCCCTGTGTCAAAAGTAGTGCACTAAATAGAGAATAGAGTGCCATTTGGGATGTATATATGGTCATCCACATTGGAGACATTGTGGGAAGAGACTACCGTTTTCTCTAACTCAGCTACATGGACTGCTTCTGCATGTTGCAGGTATGACTAACTGGGCATTCGCTCCAGGGCGTCCATGCAACTTAAGACTGTATTAACTTCAAGTGAAATTTCTAACATTTTCAAGTTCATATTCATCTTCAGCATCAACATAGTGTACGTGAAAATGTAACTATTTTCATCGATCTTCGGTGAACAGTTTAGAAATTAGAGCATCTTCGGTGAACAGTTTAGAAATTAGAGCACTTTTTTGTACATAGTTCCCCCATTTTAGGGGAGCAAAAGTATTGAGACAAATTCACGTAAATGTGTATTAAAGTAGTAAAAGAGTTAAGTATTTGGTCCCATATTCCTAGCATGCAATGACTACATCAAGCTTATGACTGTTTGTTTTGGTTGTGGGGGTATGATATGTGTGTCTAACTTTCTCACTCATCATTATTCACTATTCAATCAATATTATCCATAATCATGGTACCTCCACATTAAAGTAAAGTATTCAGAAACGGTTAATATTATTGTTTACAATAAAAGTGACTCCAAAATGACACTACATTATTTACCATTAATTTCTATTGGGCACAAAATCATCTGAAACACAACCAAAACAAACACCAAATACATCCAACAAATTTGGGGGGGACCCCACAGTTTGGGAACCACTTTCCTAGGGTATTGAGGAATGGTTTTGTTTTTGCAATGGCCAGAGACTCTGAAGGGACATGTGAACCCCTGTGTACCCTTGGTGGGAAGATGGTTGATCAGGTGGTTCCCACACTCAGTACATTCCTGTCTTGACTCCTGTTTCATGTCATACCTTTTCGGCATATAAAACACCCGCATGTAGAGACCCACACATTTGAATGTCAGTTTTAGAAGTCCAACAAACCCAAGGCCAAACAGGGAAATGTATAGGCTTATCAAGACTGTGATGAATACGGTTCTCATGTGATCACATTAAAGCTCTGACAAATTGACACTGTAGTTACCTCATCAGACATTTATTCAGTCAGCCTGATGTTGCTAACAGCAACATACTAGGCCATTGTAGGCCTACTCCCCTTAGCTAACCATCACTAATGAATCAAACCACACTTCACTGTTGATATTCATAGCCTCACCCCATCTTTATCCATGGACATGGGACATCTAGGGTGATGAAGAGAGTTCCTCTTAATTAAATGGCACAAGGCTTAGTAGCCCACCACAAGCCCTCATCTGACTGGCCTGTGAAATCTGTGATCCGGCCTGCCCCTGTCCTGCTTTTAAGCATCAACAACAGGCTTATGCTGTCTGGCGGGGTGATCAAGAGCTGGCATGGCTCCCTCTGTCACATGCCTTCCTTCCTGACCAAACGCTGATAAGCATAATACCGGTTTTGACACACACACACACACACACACACACACACACACACACACACACACACACACACACACACACACACACACACACACACACACACACACACACACACACGCACAGTGCCAGTCACATGATCAGACGTGGTTCTCCAGAGTACTTCCTTTTTTACATCCTTTTTGTTGTTGTTGTGGAAGCTTGACTTTGAGGGCATTGTTCCATACATTATGGATCACACACAGTTGATGTGTTGCAAAAGATTTGTCAAATAATTCCAGGTGGTGTGTGGGGAAACGCATAAGGGCAGTAGGAATGTTAGTGTGGAATTTAATCAAACACATGCCACCGGAGTAGGACTGGCAAAATATCAACTGTCAACTCCTTCCACTGGGACATGCTGCTGTGCAAATCAAATGCAATTGTGAAATATTTTATTTATTCTTTGATGGTGTTTATTATACACTGCTCAAAAAAATAAAGGGAACACTTAAACACAATGTAACTCCAAGTCAATCACACTTCTGTGAAATCAAACTGTCCACTTAGGAAGCAACACTGATTGACAATACATTTCACATGCTGTTGTGCAAATGGAATAGACAACAGGTGGAAATTATAGGCAATAAGCAAGACACCCCCAATAAAGGAGTGGTTCTGCAGGTGGTGACCACAGACCACTTCCTATGCTTCCTGGCTGATGTTTTGGTCACTTTTGAATGCTGGCGGTGCTTTCACTCTAGTGGTAGCATGAGACGGAGTCTACAACCCACACAAGTGGCTCAGGTAGTGCGGCTCATCCAGGATGGTACATCAATGCGAGCTGTGGCAAGAAGGTTTGCTGTGGCGTAGTGTCCAGAGCATGGAGGCGCTACCAGGAGACAGGCCAGTACATCAGGAGACGTGGAGGAGGCCGTAGGAGGGCAACAACCCAGCAGCAGGACCGCTACCTCCACCTTTGTGCAAGGAGGAGCAGGAGGAGCACTGCCAGAGCCCTGCAAAATGACCTCCAGCAGGCCACAAATGTGCATGTGTCTGCTCAAACGGTCATAAACAGACTCCATGAGGGTGGTATGAGGGCCCGACATCCACAGGTGGGGGTTGTGCTTACAGCCCAACACCGTGCAGGACGTTTGGCATTTGCCAGAGAACACCAAGATTGGCAAATTCGCCACTGGCGCCCTGTGCTCTTCACAGATGAAAGCAGGTTCACACTGAGCACATGTGACAGACGTGACAGAGACTGGAGACCAGAATGACCGGTTTGGTGGTGGGTCAGTCATGGTGTGGGGTGGCATTTCTTTGGGGGGCCGCACAGCCCTCCATGTGCTCGCCAGAGGTAGCCTGACTGCCATTAGGTACCGAGATGAGATCCTCAGAGACCATATGCTGGTGCGGTTGGCCCTGGGTTCCACCTAATGCAAGACAATGCTAGACCTTATGTGGCTGGAGTGTGTCAGCAGTTCCTGCAAGAGGAAGGCATTGATGCTATGGACTGGCCCGCCCGTTCCCCAGACCTGAATCCAATTGAGCACATCTGGGACATCATGTCTCGCTCCATCCACCAATGCCACATTGCACCACAGACTGTCCAGGAGTTGGCGGATGCTTTAGTCCAGGTCTGGGAGGAGATCCCTCAGGAGACCATCCGCCACCTCATCAGGAGCATGCCCAGGCGTTGTAGGGAGGTCATACAGGCACGTGGAGGCCACACACACTGCTGAGCCTCATTTTGACTTGTTTTAAGGACATTACATCAAAGTTGGATCAGCCTGTAGTGTGGTTTTCCACTTTAATTTTGAGTGTGACTCCAAATCCAGACCTCCATGGGTTGATAAATTTGATTTCCATTGACAATGTGTGTGTGATTTTGTTGTCAGCACATTCAACTATGTAAAGAAAAAACTATTTAATAAGAATATTTCATTCATTCAGACCTAGGATGTGTTATTTCAGTGTTCCCTTTATTTTTTTGAGCAGTGTATGACTACTACAGATTTTTGGGGAACTTTAACATCCTGGTCTTTAAACTATTTTAAACTGAGTATTCTACCCCGCGCATACTACAGTAAGCAACCACTCATACTCGCTATGACTGCTAAGTTGTATGGAGGGTAAAAGACTCTGAACACAGCCTCTGGCTCTTTATTTTTCATCCCTCTGCTCCCTACTTCATCTTCTTTCATTTCCTTAAAGACATGCTCTGGAACTTTGGCGACTACTAAATATTTTAGAAACCTCCCGCTTTGGGCTGGATGTGCCAATGTATAGTTCATATATGCATAATTTATTAACAGAATTACTGTCTCACCTCAATTTGCCACTAAATCCCAAATTTGAAAGAGTTTTTCTGGAAGCTGTGCGCCCTAGCAATTAGAGTTCCAGCTAATGACCTTCAGCCCGTCACCATTTGACAGCTAAGATGCACAAACAGCAAAGTGAAAGCAATGACGTGGTGCACATATCTGCACATATGTGACATACTATGCAATTTTCTGGGACCACATTTGACTTTCAGATCTAAGGCTAAAAACTATGCAGAAGTACAGGATAATCTAAACTGTTCCCCTCCAATGCGTCTCCATGCGTTCACTTCCTTCAAGTGGCCCTGATTTCCTGTTCTAAAAAAAACAGCCTGAGAGCAGCCACGACCTTATTATGTAAGTCTATGGTCACGACTCACAAGACAGGGGCAGCCCCAAAACAAAAACGGGCCAGATCAAGCGAAATATAAAACGTAGCACCCCAAACCCCCCCAAAGAAATGTCAATTGAAAAAAGGTAAAACGAAACGAAGTGCAGCTTGTTTGCGGTCTTTCCAGCTTCTGCTTGAAGTTAATGTGTTAGCTGTGTTGATGGCTAGCTCTTCTGAACAACTGTTTTACCGAGACAGCACATTTTCTATGCGAGGCGAAATCGTGCCTCATTAGCTCATTGTTATGGAGGTGTCCAAATAAATGTCACAAGAAAACAGCTTAAACAAATGCAGCTAACGTTACTGTTGTTATTCTGTCTGCACTGTTTGACGTGACTGCAAGTTAGCCGTACTTGGCTAGCTAGCAAGCAAGTGAAAAGAACGTTCAGCGAGTATGGCAATGTAACATTTAGAACGGACTACTGGGTCACGTCCATAGATACAGAACAAAAAGACTAAAGGACAGTCACGTCTCCGGCAACCAAACCTGCTGGCTTGGGTAGCAAACCCTAGATGTGTCGGGACTACATCTTGTGGAAGGATGAAATATTATGAATAAATAAATTAAACTATGTCAATCATTATTTGAATATATTGGTAACCCGTTGTATAAAAGTGAAAATGCACTCGAAGCCGGTGTTATTGGCTAACACCCGTGCCAACATATGCTCCAAACACCGGCTTCTCGGGCATATCATTTGTAGCCTACGCTCTAGCTCCCCCTAGCTGCATTGCTGTGTGAAAAGTGAGTCCAGTCTGTAAGGCCAGAATTCTAACTTATCTTTTTCTTGTCAAATCACACAAACAAATGCCAAATAACGCAACTTTTTTTACACAGATTTTTTTTTATTCAAACGTGTTTATTCCTGCCAAGTCACAACGATAGATGGAAGTAGAGTTGTTGAATGAAGAATGTTTGCAGTAACATTGACATCATGAAATAAAAGACATATTTTCCAAAATGTTTTATTAGATTGGAGAACACATTGGGAGGGATCTTAGACGACTCCCCAATACAGAATCAGATCCATGACATGTTGAGCTTATCAAAGATCCACCACCATATTTTACAGTAGAGGTTGGATAAACATTGACAGAATGGTTACCTGGAGGAGGGTTTTGTATATACACTACCGGTCAAAATTTTGGGGTCACTTAGAATGTAATTTACAATGTCATTAATGTAATTTACAACACTAACAATGTCTACACTGTATTTCTGATCAATTTGATGTTATTTTAATGGAAAAAATGTTTGCTTTTCTTTCAAAAACAAGGAAATTTCAAAGTGACCCCAAACTTTTGAACGGTAGTGTATGTATATATATTTTTTTTTCTTTTTTTTTTTCTAGTCCAGGGGAGAGTCATGTAATTGATGAAAGCGTTTTAGAATGAGTTGCTTAACAGGCTATAGATTGACGTGTGCCTGATGCTGCCCCTCAACTCTGATTCTCTGCTGGGCGCGGAATATCAAGTGTGCTTGCAGGCTATTTAGTGTGGTTCAATCAAATGATCCATAGCCTATAGAATACAAAGTGCCTGCTCGGAGAAACATAGAGCAAAGTTATATTTCTAAGATGGCTGCTGGGATGGTGCAAATAAAACTGGGTTGTATTACACACTGCAATGGATATTCCAACCCCGGCCTGCTCTGCTCTGCTCATCCAAAACGTTATTGTGCTGCCTAACCAATGGCTGTGCAGGACTACCGTAGCAGTTCAGGAGAAGTCAATGGCTTATTCAGATTTTTATTTATTTATTAGACCTAGTCCAGAAAATGCACTCTTGCGCACAGACTAGCCTATAGCCTATATTCTGTTCATTTTGAGGAGAGCGCAAAGATGGAGGTCAACTTTGATAGCTTGTTACTACTATAATAGATTTGATTAAAAACAATATTTTTCTTTCCAATGATGTATTTATCAGTTATTGACCTCACAATAAGCCAGATTTCAGTCATTTACATTGTGGTGCTGAAACTTGAAGCAGCAGCCGCGGCACAATCAATCAGAAATGGACAGCTCATGGTGCTGAAAGTAGGCACATTAGAGTAGGAATAATTCATTTCAAGAGGGCTTTGTATTTCTTCCTATCTATTTTTGAAGATAAATAAAAACTGATGTGATTATATAAAGTGATCTATAACAGTGCTATGGTCCGCGATGCTCTCTCATTGCAAATAAGACACTGATTTGGCATTGGAGAAATATGATATCCAAATGTAAATGCCAGTGGTGGGTCTGGCATCTGCATATGCAGAAAATAACCCCGTACCTACAGTAAAATGTGTTATGGGGCTATTTGGTTTCCACTGGTCCTGGGGCCCTTGTTAAGGTCAACGGCATGATGGACTTTACCCAGTACCAGGACATTTTAGCCAAAAACCTGGTTGCCTCTGCCAGGAGGCTGAAACTTAGCTGCAAGTGGATCTTCCAGCAAGACAATAACCTCAAGCACACATCAAAATCTACAAAGAAATGGTTAACTGACCACAAAAATCTAAATTTTGCAATAGCCAGCTCTGTCTCAGAATTAGAACCCGATTGAACCTGTGGTTTGAATTGAAGAGGGCAGTCCCATGAGCGCAGACGAAGAATATCAATAATCTGGAAAGATTCTGTATGGAGGAATGGTCTAACATCCTTCCCAATGTGTTCTCCAATCTCATAAAACATTAGAGAAAAAGGCTGTGCCGTTATCCTCACAAAGGTGCCGGATTATTGAAAAGAGGGGTGCCAATAATTTCGACCCCATCTATTGAGAAAAACAAAATCTCTTTCTTTGAGCAGTTGTATTAGTATAAAATCATATCATTTAAAAAAATTTGGGAGCATACATTATAGCTCAGTAATTGTATCATTTTTTTATACAGTCTTTTTTGCTCATCTTTATCAAGTGTGCCAATACTTTCCATCATGACTGTATATGTGTGTGGTCACTCACTCATCCCCGTCAAGCCGGCTGGTGCGCGTGTGTATGTAATAATGTAATCGTTCAAGTTTATCTTCACTTCTCTGTTCTGCTCCGACCAATCAGTGTTCTTCATTTGCTGTTTTTGATTGAGTCAGGCTTGTCGTCTGAGGGAAACAAATCCATATTGAGGATATTGAGGCAGACCAATCAGTGCATTCACACATGATCAACATTTTACTGTTTATCTAACCGTTATAGGTTAACGTCTCACCTTGTCGACCATTTCCTGCATTTTGTGGATGAGGGCAAACATGTGACTAGCATCCTCCTTCAGCTTCTTCTCATAGGATGAGCTTCGAAGTTCCACCTTCTCCAGCCTGCTGCTAAGACCCTCCTCCTGGCCCTGAGTGACAGCCGCAGCATCCACTGAGAAAGAATAAGAGAGGGACAGTGAAGAAAGAGGAGCAGAGAGGGGGAAGAGGCATAAAAGAAATGGTTAGCCAATAGAAGTCTATGGAATTAACAAGATATATAATAAGAGCCTAACAAAATGTGTGTAAGTATGTGAGAGAGAAAAAAAGGAGACGTGTGTAGTACCCAGTGCGTCCTGTAGGGTGGCGATGCGTAGCTCCAGGGCATTCCGTGTTCTGTCTGCTGCTTCCAGGGCCTGTAGCAGGCTGGGGATGTTTACCACACTGCCCTTGTAGGAGACCACCTCGGCCCCCACAGCTGCAGCTGGCCCCCTGGATCCCCCAGACTTCCGGCCACAAGCCTTCTCCTTCTTTGTAGCTCCACGAAACAACCCACGGTTACCTGAAGACAAAGAGAGACTTCATGTGAGTGTGTGCATGTGTCGGTACTCACCCCTGCCCTCTCACTCATTGGGGACACACTGATAACAATTAGAAAAATACTGAACGTGTGTGTGTGTCTAACCTTCCATGCTGATATCAGGTTCTGTGTGTTCCGTCTCCTCCCAGCGAGAGGCTAGCATCCTGTATGGACATTGCCCCTCCACACACACCTTATTCAACAACACCTGGACTTGGGTGGGTGTGAGCCACAGCCCTAGTGACAGTAAGATGTTGTGAAGGTCTGCTTGTCTGAGGCCGCCAGTGAGCCGTTTGTCAAAGAACACACAGGCCAACAACACCCTACGAGACAGCACCTAGAGAGAGGGAGAAAGAGAGAGCAAGAGGGAGAGCGAGAGAGGTAGTTAGTAAGGGGAGAGAGAGGAGAAACCATGAAGCATAGCCACAGGAAGATGTTAGGGGGGAAGAGATACCCCTTTTTAATAAAGCATTGCATGCATCTATAATCGCATCTGCGTAGTGGCATACAGTTGAGGCATTTTTGGAATTTCCACACAGATTTTTTTAGTAGGGTCCAGATTTTGGGAGGCCTTTTATAAACGCATTTCCTGCAATTCTACGTCATTTACATGACAGAAGACACTGACAAACTGAAATCAAAAAAATCAAAAAACCCGGTCTTGAATGCAAACAATAGCCCTGGCCAATGAAGAGACACAGATTGTACAATATTAGGATACAGTGCCTTTGGAAAGTTTTCAGACCCCTTGACTTTTTCCACATTTTGTTAAGTTACAGCCTTATTCTAAAATGGATTCAATACAACAATGTCCTCAGTAATCTACACACAATACCCCATAATAACAAAGCGAAAACAGGTAATCAATTTGAGCAAATCTATAAAAAATAAAAACAGATACCTTATTTACATAATTATTCAGACCCTTTGCTATCAGACTCGAAATTGAGCTCAGGTCCATCCTGTTTCCACTGATCATCCTTGAGATGTTTCTACAACCTGTTTGGAGTCCACCTGTGGTAAATTCAATTGATTGGACATGATTTGGAAAGGCGCACACCTTTCTATAGAAAGGTCCAACAGTTGACAGTGCATGTCACAGCAAAAACCAAGCCATGAGGTTGAAGGAATTGTCCATAGAGCTCCGAGACAGGATTGTGTCGAGGCACAGATCTGGGGAAGGGTACCAAAATATTTCTGCAGCATTGAAGGTCCCCAAGAACACAGTGGTCTCCATCATTCTTAAATGGAAGAAGCTTGAAACCACCAACTCTTCCTAGAGCTGGCCGCCCAAACTGACAAAGCTCTCAACAGAGTTCCTCTGTTGAGATGGGAGTCTTCCAGAAGGACAACCATCTCTGCAGCAGTCTACCATTCAGGCCTTTATGGTACAGTGGCCAGACGGAAGCCACTCCTCAGTAAAAGGCACATGACAGTCCACTTGGAGTTTGCCAAAAGGCACTCAAAGACACTCAGACTATGAGAAACAAGATTCTCTGGTCTGATGAAACCAAGATTGAACTCTTTGGCCTGAATGACAAGTGTCACGTCTGGAGGAAACCTGGCACCATCCCTACGGTGAAGCATGGTCTTGGCAGCATCATGCTGTGGGAATGTTTTTCAGCAGTAGGGACTAGGATCAAGGGAAAGATGAACGGAGCAAAGTACAGAGAGATCCTTGATGAAAACCTGGTCCAGAGCGCTCCGGACCTAAGGTTCACTTTCAACAGGACAATGAACCTAAGCACACAGCCAAGACAAGGCAGGAGTGGCATTGGGACAAGTCTCTGAATGTCGTTGAGTGGCCAGGAAGAGCCCGGACTTGAACCCCATCGAACAGCTGGAGAGACCTGAAAATTGCTGTGCAGCAACACTCCCCATCCAACCTGACAGGAATTGAGAGAATCTGCAGAGAAGAACGGGAGAAACTCCCCAAATACAGGTGTGCCAAGCATGTAGTGTCATACCCAAGACTCAAGGCTGTAATTGCTGCCAAAGCACTGAGTAAAGAGTCTGAATACTTATGTAAATGTGATGTATGCAAATGTATTATTTTTTTTTTTACATTTCCAAAAACCTGTTTTTGCCTTGTCATTATGGCGTAATGTGTGTTGGGGGGGGGGGGGGTCTGAAGGAGTCTGAATACTTTCTGAAGGCATTGTATATATATTTATTATAGGCTAAAGGGCTATTAAAATAACCTTTCCAGTGCCACTAAAGATGAAGCCTATGCTACTCACCGGGGATAAGCTACTAAACAGTGCTGTTTGCTCATAATTGGGAGTTGAGAAATATTGTTTTAGGTTCTACAGACAGATTAGGCATTTGCATTCCAAACTGTACGTTTGTCCCGTGATTGTCTTTTTAAATATGCGAAAGACAAACTGACCGCCGCAACCAAGTTTACTACTACAATCCATAGATGGCAGTTCCCATTCACGTCAGTACAGGCAGAGACTACTAATGTACCCATGAGTTTAACAGTCAAATACCATCTATAGATGGCAGTTCCCATTCACGTCAGTACAGGCAGAGACTACTAATGTACCCATGAGTTTAACAGTCAAATACCATCCAGATGGCAGTTCCCATTCACGTCAGTACAGGCAGAGATTACTAATGTACCCATGAGTTTAACAGTCAAATACCATCCAGATGGCAGTTCCCATTCACGTCAGTACAGGCAGAGATTACTAATGTACCCATGAGTTTAACAGTCAAATACCATCCAGATGGCAGTTCCCATTCACGTCAGTACAGGAAGAGATTACTAATGTACCCATGAGTTTAACAGTCAAATACCATCCAGATGGCAGTTCCCATTCACGTCAGTACAGGCAGAGATTACTAATGTACCCATGAGTTTAACAGTCAAATACCATCCAGATGGTAGTTCCCATTCAAGTCAGGTCTGGCAGCCATTACTAATGTCCCCATGAGTTTAACAGTCAAATTGCCAGGGTTAGAGGTTCCAAACCCTTCTATGGTTGATTTGTCTATGGCCATAAAGGAACAAGCAATTCTATATTTGGCTCATGTGCTCCCCACATGGCAGCCTTACCGACTTTACACAGAATGCACAAAACATTTAAAATACCTGCTCTTCCATGATACTGACCAGATCAATCCAGGTGAAAGCTATGATCCCTTATTGATGCCTTATTAAATCCACTTCAATCAGTGAAGATGAAGGGGAGACAGGTTAAAGACATGGATTGTGTATGTGTGCCATTCAGAGGTTCAATGGGCAAGATGTGGCTTTGAACAGGTTATGGTGCCAGGTGCACCTGTGTGTATCAAGAATGCTCCACCACCCAAAGGACACCCAGCCAACTTGCCACAACTGGGAAGCATTGGAGTCAACAATAATTTTCTGAGGGGGGGGTGCAACTCAATATTAGGAAGGTGTTCCTAATGTTTGGTATACTCAGGGTATGTGCTTGTGATCAAACTTAATCCACAGCTATTTTTTAGAAGCTATTGATCTTCTGTGGCTAAATGATGTTCTCTGGTGTAGTATTTTGAATGATTTTATTTATGTCTGTTCAGACAGGAGTAACATTTTTGGCAAAATTATTTAGAGGGTGCTGCAGCACCCCTACTCCCCACGGTGACTCTATGAAGTATAGGGGGGCCCTAGAATGTACAGTGTATGTGGGCCTTACATTGTGCTTTAAGAGGCAGTCTGAATTCTCACTAGTAATTCCCTCCTCTCCCAACATCTCTGGGGGGAAAAAAAATAAGGAGAAAAGAAAGCAATTTTAGTACACACTCAGCTTCTGGCATTTAACTTCCCCCAACCCAGTCTTTTCAGATCTTCATACCTCTTTCTCCCTCTCCCTCTTTCTCATCTATCTCTTCTCCATCATCATCAGTCTCCTCCGCTGCTGTCCCTCCACTCTCTCCTCTTTCCTGAAATCTTTTACTCCTCTCATCCCGTATTCTCTGCTTTTTGTCGTTCTTTATCTGGTCATCCTCCTGAAAAAGAGATTGGAGAATGTAAGCAGGACTAAATCAGGTGTAGTGAAGAAAACAGGTAACATGTTAATTTGTGTGTGTGTACCGTGGGTGTGTGTGTAGGCGTTAGAGAGCAGAGACAGCGGTAGAGCAGTAGACCAAAGTCCCTCTGAAGCATCTCACAAAACAACTCTGCCAGCAAGCCCACCTAGAGAGAGAGAGGTCCGTATAATCATTTATGTTGTATCATGACAACTAACCTACTCCAAAGCGGAGTAGTACAGTATATCTCAGTGTAACTCAGTGTGGTCTATGGGAGTACTTTACCTCAAAGGCCTCCTTGGTTGTGGAGGTGTGGGGCTCCAGGAGAGAGGAGAGGGGGACGGGACAGAGGGCTAGCCCAGGACGAGGCCTTGCAACCAGGCATGGAGCGGCAGGGAGAGGGGCCCCTTCCTCCTGATAGACAAAGAGACAAACACGCACAAGGCAGCTTTAGAATGGCTGTGAGTTGTGACTTGCCTGATGACTCATATTGAATGTAATTCCGCTGCTCTATCGATCGCTACATACATTCAGTCTGAGACTGCCATCCTAGAAGTCGTTTGCAGTGACGTCAAAGTGAGAGCCTCTGTACAAAACAAGTCATTGGAGACTGGATCGTCTCTAACCAATCAGAGTATCAAAGCCAATTACTATTTCCGAAACACTGCTTTACCCACGTGTGTTCAAGCTCTGTCCCAACCCATCAGTTTCTGGGACCAATCAGAACGGTCTGAATCTGTTCGCATTCGAGAAGTCGTCGGGAAGGAGATCAAATCCAGTCTATTCGTAGATTTGATCTGCACGTGGCGTTTAGCCAGGGTGATGTGGATGGGTGGCCAGATAAAGATGTGACTACTACAGGATATGTATCGAACTATCACCTCACACACACTCACCTCCTGAGTCCTGAGTGTGCTCCAGTCGTCCTCTGTAGGTACGATCCGCCAGACATCAGGTAACAAAAACACCACTGTCTCCAGCTTCCCCTCACAAACATAGCTCAGCTCAGCCATCTTATACCTGAGAGAGAGAGAGTTGTTCATCCCATTGTAAATGGAGTGCCACACAGCACACAGTGTTGAAAAGGGGCAACAAAAAAAAAATAAGCATTTGATTGGCTGGTTTACTACCTGGCTGTGTGAGAGTCAAAAGAGTGTGTGAGCATAAAGATGTGCTTGTGTGATCATGAACATGCAAGTGTGTATACTGACCACTGGGAGCAGCCGCTGAGGTCCAGTCCACTCTGTTCCCTCACACAGCGCAGGGCTGTCCTCAGCAGTGCCCGAGGGTCCTTCAGCGGACTGGGACCGCCGCCATCTGTCTCAAGACACCACGGACCCCCAAGGGCCCGAAACTCACCCCCTACCTCCCCCAAAAGGAACTGACAGAGAGGGGAGAGAGATCATGTACAGTTGAAGTCAGAAGTTTCCAAGTAAAAATTCCATGGCTTAGGTCATTTAGGATCACCACTTTATTTTAAGAATGTCAAATGTCAGAATAATAGTAGAGAGAATTATTTATTTCAGCTTTTATTTCTTTCATCACATTCCCAGTGGTTCAGAAGTTTACATGCACTCAATTAGTATTTGGTAGCATTGCCTTTAAATTGTTTAACTTGGGTCAAATGTTTCAGGTAGCCTTCCACAAGCTTCCCACAATAAGTTGGGTGAATTTTGGCCCATTCCTCCTGACAGAGCTGGTGTAACAGTTAGGTTTGTAGGCCTCCATGCTCGCACACGCTTTTTCAGTTCTGCCCACAAATTTTCTATGGGATTGAGGTCAGGGCTTTGTGATGGCTACTCCAATACCTAGACTTTGTTGTTCTTAAGCCATTTTGCCACAACTTTGCATGTATGCTTGGGGTCATTGTCCATTTGGAAGACCCATTTGCGACCAAACTTCCTGACTGATGTCTTGAGATGTTGCTTCAATATATCCACATAATTTTCCTTCCTCATGAAGTCACCTATTTTGTGAAGTGCACAAGTCCCTCCTGCAGCAAAGCACCCCACAACATGATGCTGCCACCCCCGTGCTTCACGGTTGGGATGGTGTTCTTCGGCTTGCAAGTCTCCCCCTTTTCCCTCCAAACATAACGATGATCATTATGGCCAAACAGTTCTATTTTTGTTTCATCAGACCAGAGGACATTTCTCCAAAAAGTACGATCTTTGTCCCCATGTGCAGTTGCAAACCGTAGTCTGGCTTTTTTTAATGGCGGTTTTGGAGCAGTTGCTTCTTCCTTGCTGAGCGGCGTTTCAGGTTATGTTGATAGAGGACTCGTTTTACTGTGGATATAGATACTTTTGTACCGGTTTCCTCCAGCATTTTCACAAGGTCCTTTGCTGTTGTTCTGGGATTGATTTGCACTTTTCGCACCAAAGTACGTTCATCTCTAGGAGACAGAACACGTCTCCTTCCTGAGCGGTATGACGGCTGCGTGGTCCCATGGTGTTTATACTTGCGTACTATTGTTTGTACAGATGAACGTGGTACCTTCAGGCATTTGGAAATTGCTCCTAAGGATGAACCAGAATTGTGGAGGTCTACCATTTTTTTTCTGAGGTCTTGGCTGATTTCTTTTGATTTTGCCATGATGTCAAGCAAAGAGGCACTGAGTTTGAAGGTAGGCCTTGAACTACATCCACAGGTACACCTCCAATTGACTCAAATCATGTCAATTAGCCTATCAGAAGCTTCTAAAGCCATGACATTTTCTGGAATTTTCCAAGCTGTTTAAAGGCACAGTCAACCTAGTGTATGTACACTTCTGACCCACTGGAATTGTGATACAGTGAATTAATCTGTCTGTAAACAATTGTTGGAAAAATGACTTCATGCACAAAGTAGATGTCCTAACTGACTTGCCAAAACTATAACTATTGTTAACAAGAAATGTGTGGAGTGGTTGAAAAATGAGTTTTAATGACTACAACCTAAGTGTATGTAAACTTCCGACTTCAACTGTATTTAGTATGTAATTATGATTTGACCAAAGTTGAGGTGTATAGTGGGCTGTACCCAGTCACAAAGTAACCGTCCTCACCTTGATGAGAGAGGCAGGGTGCATAGCACCCTCCTGCTGTTCTTTCCGGTCCTGCAGCCCACAGCACTGTCTGTACAGCTCCTCTGAACTGGCCATGGACAACAGCAGCACCTGTGTGACACACACACACCATTTAGGGGTTCCCGAGTGGCGCAGCGCTCTTAAGCATTGCATCTCAGTGCTAGAGGCGTCACTACAGACACCCTGGTTCGAATCACAACCAGCCATGATTGGGAGACCCATAGGGCGGCGCACAATTGGCCCAGTGTCATCTGGGTTACGGTTTGGCCACTGTAGGCCATCATTGTAAATAAGAATTTGTTCTTAACTGACTTGCCTAGTTAAATAAAAGGTTTCATTTAAAAAATATATATACACTACCCGTCAAATGTTATAGAACACCTACTCACTCACGGGTTTTCTTTATTTTTACCATTTTCTACATTGTAGAATAATAGTGAAGACATCAAAACTATGAATTAACACATATGGAATCATGTAGTAACCAAAAATATTGTTAAACAATACAACATATATTTTATATTTGAGATCCTTCAAATAGCCACCCTTTGCCTTGATGACAGCTTTGCACACTCTTGGTATTCTCTCAACCAGCTTCACTTGGAATGCTTTTCCAACAGTCTTGAAGGAGTTCCCATATATGCTGAGCACTTGTTGGCTGCTTTTCCTTCATTGACTCTGCTGTCCAACTCATATCCCAAACCATCTCAATTTGGTTGAGGTCGGGGGATTGTGGAGGCCAGGTCATCTGATGCAGCACTCCATCACTCTCCTTCTTGGTAAAATAGCCCTTACACAACCTGGAGGTGTTGGGTCATTGTCCTGTTGAAAAACAATGATAATGGGACTAAGCCCAAAACCAGGTGGGATGGCGTATCACTGCAGAATACTGTAGTAGCCATGCTAGTTAACTTCTTTGGGGTAGGGGGCAGTATTTATGTCCGTATGAAAAGCATGCCCAGAGTAAACGGCCTGCTACAAAGCCATAAAAGCTAGAATATGCATATTATTAGTAGATTTGGATAGAAAACACTCTGAAGTTTCTAAAACTGTTTGAATGATGTCTGAGAGTATAACAGGACTCAGAACTTCCAATCAGGAAGTGAGAAATCTGAGGTTGGTCGATTTTCAACTCAGCTCCTATTGAAGATACAGTGGGATATTGGTAATGTTGCACTTCCTAAGGCTTCCACTAGATGTCAACAGTCTTTAGAACCTTGTCTGATGCTTCTACTGTGAGGGGGGCCGAATGAGAGGGGATTGAGTAAGGTCTACCATGGCCTGAACTTGCGCTGACCATGCGCATTCATGTGAGAGCGAGCTCTGTTCCATCACACTTCTGAAGACAAAGGAATTCTCCAGTTGGAACATTATTGAAGAATTATGTTAAAAACATCCTAAAGAGGCCTCCCGGGTGGCGCAGTGGTCAAGGGCAATACTTTGTCATGTTTTTAGGGACTGTAATATACAGTGCCTTGCGAAAGTATTCGGCCCCCTTGAACTTTTGCCACATTTCAGGCTTCAAACATAAAGATATAAAACTGTATTTTTTTGTGAAGAATCAACAACAAGTGGGACACAATCATGAAGTAGAACGACATTTATTGGATATTTCAAACTTTTTTAACAAATCAAAAACTGAAAAATTGGGCGTGCAAAATTATTCAGCCCCTTTACTTTCAGTGCAGCAAACTCTCTCCAGAAGTTCAGTGAGGATCTCTGAATGATCCAATGTTGACCTAAATGACTAATGATGATAAATACAATCCACCTGTGTGTAATCAAGTCTCCGTATAAATGCACCTGCACTGTGATAGTCTCAGAGGTCCGTTAAAAGCGCAGAGAGCATCATGAAGAACAAGGAACACACCAGGCAGGTCCGAGATACTGTTGTGAAGAAGTTTAAAGCCGGATTTGGATACAAAAAGATTTCCCAAGCTTTAAACATCCCAAGGGGCACTGTGCAAGCGATAATATTGAAATGGAAGGAGTATCAGACCACTGCAAATCTACCAAGACCTGGCCGTCCCTCTAAACTTTCAGCTCATACAAGGAGAAGACTGATCAGAGATGCAGCCAAGAGGCCCATGATCACTCTGGATGAACTGCAGAGATCTACAGCTGAGGTGGGAGACTCTGTCCATAGGACAACAATCAGTCGTATATTGCACAAATCTGGCCTTTATGGAAGAGTGGCAAGAAGAAAGCCATTTCTTAAAGATATCCATAAAAAGTGTCGTTTAAAGTTTGCCACAAGCCACCTGGGAGACACACCAAACATGTGGAAGAAGGTGCTCTGGTCAGATGAAACCAAAATTGAACTTTTTGGCAACAATGCAAAACGTTATGTTTGGCGTAAAAGCAACACAGCTCATCACCCTGAACACACATCCCCACTGTCAAACATGGTGGTGGCAGCATCATGGTTTGGGCCTGCTTTTCTTCAGCAGGGACAGGGAAGATGGTTAAAATTGATGGGAAGATGGATGGAGCCAAATACAGGACCATTCTGGAAGAAAACCTGATGGAGTCTGCAAAAGACCTGAGACTGGGACGGAGAGGTCTTCCAACAAGACAATTATCCAAAACATAAAGCAAAATCTACAATGGAATGGTTCAAAAATAAACATATCCAGGTGTTAGAATGGCCAAGTCAAAGTCCAGACCTGAATCCAATCGAGAAGAACTGAAAAATGTTGTTCACAAATGCTCTCCATCCAACCTCACTGAGCTCGAGCTGTTTTGCAAGGAGGAATGGGAAAAAATGTCAGTCTCTCGATGTGCAAAACTGATAGAGACATACCCCAAGCGACTTACAGCTGTAATCGCAGCAAAAGGTGGCGCTACAAAGTATTAACTTAAGGGGGCTGAATAATTTTGCACGCCCAATTTTTCAGTTTTTGATTTGTTAAAAATGTTTGAAATATCCAATAAATGTCGTTCCACTTCATGATTGTGTCCCACTTGTTGTTGATTCTTCACAAAAAAATACAGTTTTATATCTTTATGTTTGAAGCCTGAAATGTGGCAAAAGGTCGCAAAGTTCAAGGGGGCCGAATACTTTCGCAAGGCATTGTAACTTTAACTTTTCGTCCGTACTTTCCGCTGGACTGACCCTCGCGTCGTGAGTTTGGAAAGTGTACTGAACGCTAGAAGAACAAGGATGAATTTGGACATAAATGTAACCAAATGGACATTATCGAACAAAACAAACATTTATTGTGGAACAGGGATTCCTGGGAGTGCATTCTGATGAAGATCAAAGGTAAGTGAATGCACAATATGGCGGATACATTTTCGTCTTGATTGGGATCTGAGCGCCGACCTCAGATTGTTGCATGGTTTGCTTTTTCCGTAAACTTTTTTGAAATCTGACACAGCGGTTGCATTGAGAAGTGCATCTAAAATTCCATGCATAACAGTTGTATCTTTTAGCAATGTTTATCATGAGTATTTCTGTAAATTGATGTGGCTCTCTGCAAAATCACCGGATGTTTTAGAACTTCTGAACGTAGTAACGCACCAATGTAAACTCAGATTTTTGGATATAAATATGAACTTTGCCTAACAAAACATACATGTATTGTGTAACATAAAGTCCTATGAGTGTCATCTGATGAAGATCATCAAAGGTTAGTGATTAATTTGATCTATATTTCTGCTTTTTGTGATTCCTCTCTTTGGCTGGAAAAATAGCTGTTATTCTGTGAATAAGCACTCACCTAACATAATAATTTGGTTTACTTTCGTCATAAAGCCTTTTTGAAATCGGACACTGTGGCTGGATTTACAACAAGTGTTTCTTTAAAATGGTCAAATACATATTTGTTTGAGGAATTTTAAATATGGGATTTCTTTTGTTTTGAATTTGGCGCCCTGCAGTTTCACTGGCTGTTGAGGTGGGACGCTACGTCCCACGTACCCTAGAGAGGTTAAGTGTGCCTTGAATTATAAATAAATCACAGTGTCAGCAGCAAAGTACCCCCACACCATAACACCTCCTCCTCCATGCTTTATGGAGGGAAATACACATGCGGAGATACCGCGTCTCACAAAGACACGGCGGTTGGAACCAAAAATCTCCAATTTGGACCACAGACCAAAGGACAAATTTCCACCGGTCTAATGTCCATTGCTCGTGTTTCTTGGCCGGAGCAAGTCTCTTCTTCTTATTAGTGTCCTTTAGTAGTGGTTTCTTTGCAACAATTCGACCATGAAGGCCTGATTCACACAGTCTCCTCTAAACAGTTGGTGTTGAGATGTGTCTGTTACTTGAACTCTGTGAAGCATTTATTTGGGCTGCAATTTCTGTTAACTTTAATGAACTTATTCTCTGCAGCAGATGTAACTCTGGGTCTTCCTTTCCTGTGGTGGTCCCCATTAGAGCCAGTTTCATCATAACGCTTGATGGTTTTTGCGACTGCACCTTAAGAAACTTTCAAAGTTCTTTACAATTTCTTTATTGACTGACCTTCATGTCTTAAAGTAATGACATTTCTCTTTGCTTATTTGAGCTGTTCTTGCCATCTTAAAAGACTTGGTATTTTACCAAATAGGGATATCTTCTGTATACCCCCCCTTTTGGTTACTACATGATTCCATATGTGTTATTTCATAGTTTTGATGTCTTCACTATTATTCTACAATGTAGAAAATAGTACAAATAAAGAAAAACCCTTGAATGAGTAGGTGTTCTATAACATTTGATGGGTAGTGTATATAATAAAATCCAGTGGGCAAACAAGACACACAGGTGGTGAATGGGAAGGTGAGAGTCAGAGTGTTTGTTTGGTGTGCTTTACCTTTACAGTGCACTCTGCGCCCTCTCTCTCAGTGTGTATGTGTTGGTCAGGCTCGACAGGGCCTATGTGGTAAAGGCAGGGCTGTGGGAGCGGGAAGGGGAGGGGCTGGGATGGAGGAAAGCTGTCAATCCAACTGATTGACAGGTGGCAGACGGATGGGGGGAGAGGGAGATGGGGGTAGCGACGCTGTAGCTCTAGACTGTCACAGGACACACTGGGGGAGACGGCAGGGAGACAATGGGTTGGAGATTAATCGATTACCAAAGTTAAATTCTTTGATTGACTGATTGCATAAATAAATAAATGACAAGTGGACTCACCAATCCCTGGGGAAGCAAGAGAAGAGGGCGGGACTCTGAACTGGGGTAGGGGAGGTCTTTTTGGGGTGTGCTCCCTTATCCTCCTCCTCCTTCCACCTCCTCCTCTTCTGGTCACAACCCCTCACTCCGCTGTCCTCCCTGACACACACAAAATAATATTGCACACAATTGATTTTCCCTGGGGTGAACAAAGAGACAGAACACACACAGACACACTCACCGGCGGTCTCCTCGTCTCCCTGCCTCAGCAGGTCTCTTCCTGATGCCTCTGCCCCAGCCCTCAAACTGACCCCCCCATGATGGAGTCTGCAGCAGCCCCGCTGAAAGTGAGAGAGGAAATAAGAAAATTAACAAACACTATTCCCTACATAGTTCACGTCTTCTGTGGCTGTATATGGCCTTTCTGTGACCCTAGGACCTAGGTGGATCAAAATGGACCTAGGTGGATCAAAATGGACCTAGGTGGATCAAAATGGACCTAGGTGGATCAAAATGGACCTAGGTGGATCAAAATGGACCTAGGTGGATCAAAATGGACCTAGGTGGATCAAAATGGACCTAGGTGGATCAAAATGGACCTAGGTGGATCAAAATGGACCTAGGTGGATCAAAATGGACCTAGATGGATCAAAATGGACCTAGGTAGATCAAAAGTAATGCACTATATGGAGAGAAGGGTGTGATTTGGGACAGGTTCACTCACGCTTGGCCACAGTGTGAAGGATGCTGGGGATGAGAGGAGGGATCTTGGGAGATTTGAGGAGAGGCTGCGGCTTGCTACCCAGAATGCCCGGTTTCTGTGCGTGTGCAGGCATCATGGAGGGCAGGAGAGGACGAGGAAACTTTGCCGTCTGAGAAGAGATGGAAGAAGAGGATAGAGTATACCTTTTCCTTATCCCTATTCAACCCTCTTGTCTGACACACTATTGGTTAACAAAACAACAAATCAACCACTCAGGTGAAATATGAAATTCTACAATATCACTGTCTGGTCCTTCTACAGTAATCTACATTTACCTACAGAAACTCTACCTGTGTGTCTTTGGTCAGGCTCTGTACTCTACCTGTGTGTGTTCTGCGAGGGTCTGTACTCTCTGGGCACTCCAGCTGTGTGATTGAGACAGATCCAGGACAGCCTTTACCAGCACCCTCTCCCCCAGTGCCGGAACTCTCCCCTTCACCACACTGACACACACAGAGTTAACACAGTACACACAGTGTTTACCACCAGTTGAATGACCTCATAGAATTGAATAATTTAGTAAATCAAAACAGATATTTTAGCTATATTGCTTACACCTATCCAAGCTTCTCAAATCGACATATGTGCATAATAGTAGTGGGTTAGGGGTCCATTTGAGACTGGGGCATAACTACTGGAACTTGGTATTAGTCCTTTGTACCTCTTCTGAAAACGCACTTCCTGGTCCACCATCCCATAATGCTCCTGGAGCTGGGTCACAACCCCAGTGAAGACACGTTGCTTCATCTGAGAGCGAACAAACACATCATTATAGACGCATTACACACACACACACACACACACACACACACACGCACACACACGTTTGTCTTACTTGGCTATCCATGTATCTGCTCAGTATCACTCCTTAGCTGGATCGGTCTGGACCTACTTCTTTCTGGAGCAGACCTGACACACAACCATAGAAATATAATTATTCTAGTTATGTTTCACTATATTGGATCACTCCAATATATTGGTATCACTCTGTGGTGGAGGGATACATCCGAGGTGAGGATTTACAGATTTACTTCCGTGTACACCCCACCTCACGGCTGGGGTCCGCCCTTATATATAGACACACGTTCTCTTTCATTTTCTCAGCAGACGTCCATATGGTTTGAAGTACAAACTTTCTCTAGTTTGCTTAGTAAGTCACTGGTAAGTGTAATATCTTGCGTGGAAGTATACTCACTGGCTGTTTGCAGCCTGGAGCAGCTGGCCACATGGCCGCCTCTCCTCTTGAGTGCTCCACTCAATGCGCACGGTTGATCTGTATCTTCCGCCCGTGGTTTGTCGTACTTGTGTTTCGTTAGCGTTACACGACGACTCCGTGTGCATCCATTAGTATGGTGGCTCGTTGCCACAAACTGTAATTTACCTTACACAACTTGCCCACTAGCTTGTTCAATGTGTGTGTTGTGAATTGGTTCTCTGCTAATTATCCTGCAAGGTTTTTTCTTGTTCTTTCGCCTGCAGAGTGTAAGAGTATTTTAGTGGGCTTCCACTACATTGAGACATTAACTTTGAAGTTCCTTAACGAAGCTACTCCTTGATATAGTGCTGTTTTTACAGCTTGGATATTAAAAGGTAATAAATGCAGTAAAAATACCAAATAAAAACATACAAATCAAATCCATTATCTGGTTGCTGTTTTTTTTGTCTGCCTGTTTTTCCCACATGGGTCTTCCCCGGTTTTTGAAGAGTTACTGGGTAAGTTATCCCTCGCCGGGTTCCTATTCCTCAAAGTGGGTCACGACATAAGCTCTCCCAGGGTGTCGGATCCCTGCGCCGTGGCCTTGTTGGCTTGGCTGAGCTTATGGCTTCCCTTTGTGACAGATGTGATGGTGGCTTCCCCCCTGGGGATCTGCATACCTCGTGTATGCACTGCCTGCGTTTGAGCCACACGGAGAGGGCGGTGTAACGCCCTACTGGATCCCTGTTTTGTGTGGTGTTCTCAGAACGCCTGCTCCTGGCGCGAGTGGGTCGGTCAACCTCGGGTTCAGGCTGGGGATGAGCTCCCTCCCTCAGGAGTGGTGCGCAGCGAGCTGTTAATCCCTCTACTGGGCCCAGTACCCCTCCCAGGAAGCGTGGCCGAAGCCACCTCAGGCCTCTCTACTGGGCCCTTCTGCTGCCAGTCCTGGACGGGGGTATGAGTCAGACCGCTGGGACCACCTTGAACGGAAGGTGCATGCCTTGCATCAGGAGGTTGATAGCGTCAATGGCGAAGACAGCTGTTCCCTGTTGGCCAGTGATAGGCTGTTCCTGGGGGACGATGCTGGCGCTGTTCACCACCGTGAGCGGGGCGACCAGGCCATCAGAAGCTGGCAACGGGGCTTCATCGACCCCCAGCAGCTTGAGAGGCTATGAGGAGCCTACTCACTCAGGTAGCCACTGAGATGGACATCAAACTGGTGGACAGTGAGGACTCTCCATCTGTCCCCATCTCTGCTGAGTTCCGCGAGGCCTTGCATGAAGGCTGGGCCTCTGCCTGGGGGCGCTTCTGACTCACAGCAAAGACTAGACCATGGAGATATGTTGTGGACGTGGAGTCACTCAGCCTCCGGAAGAACCCGACTATGGACAACATGGTCCTGCCATGGTCCTCCTGGACCAAGGGATTATAGGGTGGAAACCGCAACTGAAGCCAGAATCCCCAAAAAGTCTTTGATGTAGACTTGAAAGCCACATATGGGTCCCTCTGCTCTCTTGGCCACCTTACCAATACGACCATGCTGCTGCAGGCCTACCTGCAGACTCTGTTGCCCCGACTGCAGGAGGGCACAGAGGAGCTCCTCCGGGAAGTGATGGAGATGTCTCGCCTGCTCTCCCTGCTCCAAAGGGATGTGGCCCGAGCCAACAGACGGGCCATGGCGCAGGTGGTTACCTCCCGGCACCATCTCTGGCTAGCCCAGTCCCGTCTGCTAGGTGCTCTCCAGAGCACATTTGCCAGTCAACCAGTTCATGCTACCTCCTCAGGCCCCGGGTCCAAGGCAGACCATCGCCACCCACCTGCACCCGAACGACAGTGGGGTCCCTCTCCTGCCCCATCGCCTCTTGCTAAGGGACGACAGCAGGGAGGGGCACAGCGTGCGATGAAGCAACATCCTGTTTTTCCCCACATGGGTCTTCCCAGTTTTTTTTTTTTCCAGAGGTACTGGGTAATTTATCCCTCACCGGGTTCCTATTCCTCCAAGCAGGACACGAAATAAGCTCTTCCAGGGCGTTGGACCCCTGGATGCCCCTCCGTGGCCTTGTTGGCTTGGCTGAGTTTATGGCTTCTCTTTGTGACAGGTGTGATGGTGTCAACCGTCACCGCCATAGGGACGTGCCTGGGGGACCCAGGCGCTCAGGGCACCAGAGGAGAGGCAGGCCCCGGCAGGAGCCATAACACACCCTTCCCCGATCGCTTCTCCCGGTATCAAAGGGCAAAGTGTGAGAAGAGGACAAAGTACTGACTCCAATTCCGGTGGCCAACCCCCGAAGAAAACCCTGCGGCTGGAGATCTCCTCACTCCTGGACAAGGGTGCCATCCGCAGGATCGAGACATCAGAAAGGTGGGTTCTACTGGTCCCAAAAAGATAGAGGGTTTCGACCGATTATGGACCTCTGCAACCTCAATGGGTACTTGAAGGTACTGAGGTTCCACATGCTGTCCCCAGCCCACTTGTTGCAGGCATGTCCAGGGACTAGTGGTATGTGACGCTGGACCTGAGGGATGTGTACTTCCATGTTCCTGTTCACCCAGCTCATTTGCAGTACCTCCGATTTGCTTTCGAAGGGACGGCTTACGAATTCAGGGTTCTTCCCATCAGCATCACCTTGGCACCCTGCACTTTCACAAAGTGCATGAATGCTGTCCTGGCACCAGGATTGTTGATCCTCAATTACCTGGACGATTGGCTGATTTGTACCCGACCAGGACCCAGGTCCTGTCAGAGAGCGATGCTCCTGACACACATCGTCGGGCTGGGCATTACTGTACACGGCAAGAAGAGTCATCTGATGCCCACTCAAAGGGTGGCTGAACTGGACCCAGTCCTCATGAGAGCACGCCTGTCCACCAGAAGGGTTCAGGCGATCTAATCTTGCCTAGACCACTTTCGGCAGGGGTGGGTGGGTGGTATCCGCCCTGACCTGCTAACACCTGTTGGGCTTGCTGACAGCGGCCACGTTGCTGATTCCCCTGGGCCTGCTCCATCTCCGGCCTCTTCAGGGATGTTTCAACTCCCACTAGCTGCACCCGAAGCGCCAACGCCAACTGCGGGTGACCTCACAGTGCCTCAGGGGATTGTTGAAGTGGAGCTGTCACTACTTTCTCTCAGGTGGGGTGGAGATGCTGAGGATGTGCCGCCGGGAGCTGGTCAGCACAGACGGCTGGGGGGGGGGGGGGGGGGGCAGGTCGGCCAGCAGCTGTTGGCTACCCTCTTGGAGCGACTAGAGTTCTGAGCTGTACTGCTGGCTCTGCTCTTTTTCCTTCCACAATCTGAAGGGAAGACATGTCCTGGTGAGAACAGACAACACCACAGGGTGGCCTGAGGTCCCACCGCCTCCATCTTATGGCATGGGAGCTCCTTCTCTGGGCTCAGGGAAGTCTAGTGTCTCTACGTGCAGCACACGTGCCTGGCATCCTGAATGTGGCTGTAGATTAGCTCTCGAGGGAGGGCCCGCCACCTAGGTACTGGAGCCTACATCCCCAGGTCGTGCAGCACCTGTGGGTCAAGTTTGGTAGCGTGCAGATGGATCAGTTTGCCTCCATGAGCAATGCACACAGCCCCCTGTGGTACTCCATGTCGGATCCACCAGGGCCTCTAGGACTGGATGCTCTGGCTCACGATTGGCCAGGGCTGGAGCTTTTCGCATTACCCCCTCTTTTTCCCCTGATCCAGGCGGTGCCTGACAGGGCCAGGATGGTGGAGCATCGTCTGCTGCTGGTGGCCCCATACTGGCCCAGACAACCCTGGTTCAGCCTTCTCCTGTCCCTGTTGTCTGGGACACCTTGGCAACTGCCCCTGAGACCCGACCTGCCGGGGGAACTCTGTGGCGTCTGAGACCGCACCGCCTCAGTCTGTGGGCTTGGCCATTGAACGGCACCAATGGTCCATGTTAGGACTACAGGAGGACGTAAAGAACCCCATGCAGAGCACAAGGGCACCGGCTACAACCGCGGCATACCAGTTGCGCTGGCGGTTGTTCTGCTCTTGGTGCACTGGTATTGAGGTTGTGCCCGAGTCATGCGGGGTGCAGTATGTTCTCCAATTCCTACAGTCTCGCTTGGATGAGGGCATGGCAGCCTCTACATTGAGAGGGTATTTGGCCGCTATATCTGCTTGCCATGTGGGGTGGTCGGTGGGGCGCAATGCCTTGTTCTCCAGGTTTATGAAGGGGGTTTGTCGCCTGCATCCCACTAGGACCCGCTCAATGGCAAGCTAAGATCTGGATGTGGTCTTGGCAGTTTGACAAAGCCGCCTTTCGAACCGTTGGAGTCTGCCTCAATGAAACACCTCTCTATGAAGGTGGTTTTCTTAGTAGCGATTACTTCCATGAAGAGGGTGGGTGAGCACCATGCTTTTTCGGTAAGTTCTGAGTGCTACCGGATGGAGCCCGGTGGGAGGAGTATATCTCTCCGTCCCAACCCTTCGTTCCTCCCGAAAGTTCTGCTTACAACCCCCCGGCAGTGGCAGGGGAGTCTGGGCCTCCCTCCGGCATGGTGTGCCCTATGCGGATACTGGCTGCCTATGTGGAGCAGACACGGTCAGTGAGATCAACAGACCAGCTCTTTGTCTGCTATGGTGAGAGAGTCCTGGGGGCTGGGCTATCAAAGCAGAGGCTCTCTCATTGGATTGTGGACACGATTACGGTAGATTATCACCTGGCTGGAAGGCCAGTGCTGGGATCTGTGGTGGCATATTAAACACGAGGTGTGGCTGCGTCCTGGGCACTCCTGAGATGAGTGCCCCTCAGTGATATCTGGGCTTCCTCTTATGCCTTTACTAGTTACTAGGTAAATGTGGCACCTCCCTCTGCGGTTGGTTCAGCGGTCCTGGGCATAGTCTCCCCTTCCAGAGACTGTGCCGGGACACCTCTTCCACAATGACGACCCCTGCGTCTCGGTCCCACGCTGGGACTTTGCCACTGGCTGGCCAGTTCCCTCTAGCACCGACTAATCTGGTACGGGTATACCAATATATTGGAGTGATCCAACATAGTGAAACATATAAGGTCACATATGTAACCACGGTTATGACCACGGTTATGTGAGCTATATGGATCACTCCAATCCTCTACGGTGCTAGAGGCGCCTCAAAAATGATGTAGAGAACGTGTGTCGCAGCCATGGGGTCTATATATAGGGGCGGACCCCAGCCGTGACACAGGTGTACACGGGAGTCAATCTGTAAATCCTCACCTCGGATGTATCCCTCCACCGTGGAGTGATACCAATATATTGGAGTGATCCATACGTAAATCTTTGTTATTTTTGCACATGACAACCACTCAATTAGCCCACTTCTGATTCTCCCCCTTTCGCTGTGAAGTTCACTTTCCCTATAACCACTGGGTCACTGGTTCAAACTTCACTTGAGCTGTTACCCCTCAATCACTACATTGAGACAGCAAATCTACAGCATGCATGTAGTATCTGCCTACCTATCCATGCTCACGAATATGTCATGTTGCTGAGATTAAGCAAAAGCCCATAAATGGCTAGATATATTGCTTGGTTGGCAGGAAAACTGCAAGAGGGTCTTTAGCCCAGGAAGGGTAGAGGGTCGTCAGACCTTTTATGGTGTAAAGTACATACTAAACAAACAAAAAAAGACTCCTCTTATAAATCAACTGGACCCAATGTTCAGGTCAATAGAAATATAAAAAATAATAATTCTATTGAACCCCGATGGTTGACGCCATGGTGAATAACCTAGCTAGTTAGCTAGCTAAAACTCATGGCCAATACTTAACGCTGTAAGATCTGTGCATCATTGATTGGAGCATAAGAACCTGGGCTAGCTAGCTAACTGACTAGATGAACGAACACATTCATCTAACGTTGATGATCCTGGCTACTACAAAAAATGTTAGCTAGCTACAATACTGGTAGCTATAATTGAGATTATTTGTAACTACCACCAAACGGTCACTTTGAACACAGCGATCTAGCTAGCTATACGTTTGTAATTATGATTTCGAAAAAATAGCAAATTAGGTAGCTAGCTAGCAACAGTACTCACTCTGACACAAACTCTCCTTGCAATCCTTCTCTGGCAAAACGTTAGTGCTTTTTATGTTTTGAAGTGGAGCAGTCGCTACATGGGGTGTAATAATTACGCAGATTATGTTGCTAAAAGTTTCATAAACGGAAGAAAACGTAACGAAACGGGGAGGCACCTACGGCTAATGAATAGAACACTAATGTGCGGAGCCAAAGAGGAAGAGGCGAAGCAAGGGACAACTAGGACAAAAATCTATATTCTCCAGCAGGTGGCGTTGATTCGTTTCTTTCGCTCACCAAGTGATGCATTTTTGTATGGAGGTCAATGAGAGAGTGCCGAAATTGGTCAACAAATAATGTAATGGCTTATTTGCTACGTGTGGCTTATTTGATCGAATATACGTTTCGTAATGCTTAGGTTGTTACGAGTGTTCTGATATAAGTAGGACACGTGAAATCCCGCCAACTTTGAGAATAATACATAAATCATTGGAAAAATACTTTATATCTGCCCTCTCATTGGCTAGAATGGTCCCACCTGATCTTGCCTCCTCCCGACTGCCTTCCATCTTTGAATATATTTATTTTCAACATTAGAGCGGCCAGTTGAGTATCTCGCCAATAAAATGGATAATCTGTGGTTGACTACATTAAAATGGTGGAAGCCCTCAATGGCGCTGGCCATGCTAAAACGGCATTTTGGGCCCTAGAGGCCTCTAATCATCAAATATTTGTTATAGCTAACCCATTGTTCCACCTGTGCTATTATTGGGTTTATTTGACAGTGCACTGCCTACTGACGGATCTACAAATAACCTTGCATCATTTTTTAAAAACCTTTATTTAACTAGGCAAGTCAGTTAAGAACAAATTCTTATTTTCAATGACGGCCTAGGAACAGTGGGTTAACTGCCTGTTCAGGGGCAGAACGACAGATTTGTACCTTGTCAGCTTGGGTGTTTGAACTTGCAACCTTCCGGTTTCTAGTCCAACGCTCTAGGCTACACTACCGCACCATTACTAACTACCCATTATTATTTGTAGGTCAGTCAGTAATAAATTACCCATGATACATTACGGTTTTGATCCTCTCGAACACTGTCCTCTATGAACATTTTCTTCGCGTCACTGTGTTCACGTGATGAATGACGTATAATTCAAGCGAAGTACACGCGTGGGAGCACCAGGCACCAATTCTGACTTTGTGGCTGTGATAACTAGTGGAACTAGTCAAGCACTAGAGACAAGAGATGGCTACCGACAGGCTGCAGTTCCATGAAAGGGTTTAGATTATCTTTTCTCCGGTGAAAATATGAGGATAAATGAAGTGTTAAATCGCATGACCTCATTGTGATATCAAACGGTTACAGAACCATGCATCAGTAGACACTGAAAGCAGCTAGGATCTCTAACCTAGCTAGCCAACATTAGCTTGTGAATGTGTTTACTTTGCCTGTCAATCGTCCTGAATTTTAACTAATTTACATATTCAAGAGTAAATGGTATTAACCAAATTATGCATAGTGTGTAGCTAGCTAGATGTTATTTAACCGTCCTGCTGTGTTCCGGTCGAATTGGGTCGATTTACAAGTTTTCTCTGAAAAATGTTCATTTAATCAGATTGTGATAAAGTTCCATGACTTTGTCCACACAGGGCATCTGAACACACAAAATACATTTTGATGATTTTCATTACATTTGGGGTGTTCTGTGGAACTGTGGTGTTCCCGGTCAAAAATGACTGGTCATTAGAAATGAATGGGTGAGACTACAATTAGTGTATAAAATTTAGTTCAGGCCCATTCATCAGATGGACACACTTCATCTTCCAGACCCCCACATGCATGTGTGTTTGCACCACACACATCTCACTCCCCTTCTTGGCTTCCATGGCAACCCCCACAGGAATCTTTCCCCCACAGGAACCACACTTGTTGGCATTTTCACAAACAATTCCAACATTGTTTCAATAATATATAGAAATGTTCTTGCAGCTCTGGTATATAAAGCTTTTTGAGGCCTTGCTCACAATTCATTCTGTGGCAGCACAATTACCAAACGATATACTGTATGTGAGGCTGTTGATCATATCTTTGATCATGACACTAGAGAGGAGGAGAGTCCTTGTTAAACTTTGACACAAAGTAGTCTGTGATAAATAGCACAATATGTTTCATCTGAGTATTTGTTATAGTAAAAATAACCCATACATTATGCTTTTTTTAACTCAAAAACAAGTTGTATGAACTCAGGTCAATGAGGCCTACAGGCCATAAATAGCAAATAAAAGTTCAAAACTTGTAATGTTCACAAGAACTTAAGTTGATAAAAAGACCTAACACAACATTAGGTAATAAAATATGGATTATTATGGATTTCAAATTCATTCGGGAACACAGAATGAATTTACCCGAAACAAACGCAACAGAAGGGTTAAACAATCACCCCTGCTACAGGAAATTCAAGAAGTTGTCATGGAGAAAGCACAGTCCTTCAGAAATAAACAAACGAGATGCTCAGGCTTTTGTGCTTATTTAATTTCCTAATTAGTTAACTAGCTTGCTAAGACACTTAATCCCCCCACCCAGGCACTGGCAGACTTCGGCTGGGCTCAGCCCACTCTGATCCAGGAGAAAGCTATCCCTCTGGCTCTGGAAGCCAAGGACCTTCTGGTCTGTGCCAAGACCGGGTCAGGAAAAACGATGCCTACGCTGTACCTGTCATCCAGCGCATCCTGACATCCAAACAGGTGAGAAGCAGTAGTAGCAAGGGTCATATAGCATTAGACCATCTCTGGTAGTAGTAGCATAGACCTTCAATTGGGCTATGACTAGGTAGTAGTATCATAGTAGTTGGTGATGTAGCGAGGGGAACAGCCAGCTGGAGTAAAATCTAACTGACAGAACGGCCAGCTGGAGTAAAATCTAACTGACAGAACATCCAGCTGGAGTAAAATCTAACTGACAGAACATCCAGCTGGAGTAAAATCTAACTGACAGAACAGCCAGCTGGAGTAAAATCTAACTGACAGAACATCCAGCTGGAGTAAAATCTAACTGACAGAACGGCCAGCTGGAGTAAAATCTAACTGACAGAACATCCAGCTGGAGTAAAATCTGACAGAACGGCCAGCTGGAGTAAAATCTAACTGACAGAACAGCCAGCTGGAGTAAAATCTAACTGACAGAACATCCAGCTGGAGTAAAATCTAACTGACAGAACAGCCAGCTGGAGTAAAATCTAACTGACAGAACATCCAGCTGGAGTAAAATCGAACTGACAGAACGGCCAGCTGGAGTAAAATCTTGAACCTTGCATGTGAAAGTGTTTATCCTGTTTCCTACCAAGGAGATGGGGCAGCAGGTACAGGCCATGATTCGCCAGCTGACTGCCTATTGTGCCAGGGAAGTCCTCTACTCTACACTAATGCAGGGATGTAGTCATTAGTGCATACCATAGCAAACAGTTGCAAAACGCTTCAAACAGAAAACATTTAGCAATGAAACGACAAATTCTGTATGGTCCCTCCCCGTTTTTGTTACATTTGCTTCATAGTTAATACACCCCAGGTGACGGTACATTGACCCCTCACCTCTGACCTCACCCCTGACCCCCACAGAGCTAAGGAGAAAGGAGTCTCCAGAAGAATCGACTTCCAGAATGTCTCCAACTTCATCAACTTTGACTTCCCCATCACCGTTGAGCCCTACATCCACTGCTTCGGACAGTAAGTGTCACCACAACATAATACAACTTTATTGTTCACGTAGAGATGGAAACAAGCTGCAACTCTGAAATAACACACAAAGGTTACGTCTCAAGTCGCACCCTATTCCTCCTGTAGTGCACTACATTTGAGCAGAGCTCTATAAGAGGGTGGATAAAGCTCAGCAATTCAGCCTCGCTCTCCATCTGTAGAATGGTGCAAGCAGACGACCCAGTCACACCTTCACCTTCATCTCACACAGAGCTCCCCCTGCTGGCCGAGGTGGAGGACGCACTCACAGGATGTACGCACAGGCACAGGTGTTTCTGTCTGATGTGTGTTTAACTGACCTAGCGTCTCTAAGTGTGGATCTAATTGATGTAGACCAGGTATTCCCAAACTGGGGTACGCACAAAACCGTCGGGGGTACGCCAGATAAAAATGTGATTCACATTTTTTTGTACATTTTTTTTCTTCACATTTTCAAACAGTCCATTTATATTTTCCAATGGGGCTATACATTTGGGTGAGGTTTTTTTCTCGCCTGAGTAGCTTCGTTTCACTGCCCAAAATAAAATTCAACCATCTAGTGTTCAGCGAATTAACAACACAATGCCAATTACAGGTAGTCTAGTCGAATAATTAACATCCAATCACATTAACCGTTACTCTCTCATGGGAATTCCACTAACGGTCCGTATGTAGCCAAACGTAGCTGCTCCTCATGTTGGTATCTGTACTGATGATGCAAAAGCCATGACAGGGATACATAGTGGAGTGGTAACGCGCGTGAAAACAGTTGCTCCCGATGCCACTTGGGTACACTGCAGCATCCACCAAGAGGCTCTTGCTGCCTGACAGCTTGAAAGATGTTTTGGACACTACAGTGAAAATTGTTAACTTTGTTAAAGCAAGGCCCTTGAACTCGTGTATTCTCTGCACTATGCAATGATATGGGCAGCCACCATGTAACACTTTTACAATATAAAGAAGTACGCTGGTTATCAAGGGGCAAAGTATTGACACATTTTTTTTAAATTTGGAGACAAGCTTAAAGTTGACTTTGCATGATGATAAGATTCTCACACGACTGGCCTATCTGGGTGATGTTTTTTCCTCGTCTGAATGATCTGAATCTAGGTTTACAGGGACTCTCCAATTATATTTAATGTGCGGGACAAAATTGAGGCTATGATTAAGAAGTTGGAGCTCTTCTCTGTCTGCATTAACAAGGACAACACACAGGTCTTTCTATCATTGTATGATTTTTTGTTTGCAAATGAACTCAAGCTTAAGGACAATGTCAAATGTGATATAGTGAAGCACCTTAGTGAGTTGGGTGCGCAATTATGCAGGTACCTTCCCGAAACAGACGACACAAACAACTGGATTCATTATCCCTTTCATGCCCTGCCTCTAGTCCACTTACCGATATCTGAACAAGAGAGCCTCATTGAAATTGCAACAAGCGGTTCTGTGAAAATTTAATTTTTAATCAGAAGCCACTGCCAGATTTCTGGATTGGGCTGCACTCAGAGTATCCTGCCTTGGCAAATCGCGCTGTTAAGAAATCGCGCATGAAAACTAAATACAGGAACAGACTGTTTGTGGAAAATGATTTAAGACTGAGACTCTCTCCAATACAACCCAATGCTGCAGAGTTATGTGCATCTTTTCAAGCACACCCTTCTCATTAAACTGTGGTGAGTTATTCACAATTTCCGATGAACAAATAAGGTTTTATATGTAAGATGGTTATTATTTGTGCCCTGGTCCTATAAGAGCTCTTTGTCACTTCCCACGAGCCGGATTGTAACAAAACTCACACTCATTCTTATGTTTAATAAATGTATCATATAGTGTGTGTGTGTGGCAGGCTTACAATGATGGTAAAAAACAACATTTGAGAGTGCGCTGACCCTGGTGCTAGAGGGGGTACAGCTGACCCTGGTGCTAGAGGGGGTATGCAGCTGGAGGTTGAATGTTTGATGGGTACGGACTATAAAACATTTGGGAACCACTGATGTAGACGGTTTAACTGACCTAGCATCTGTGTGGATCTAATTGATATCGACTGTTTGACCTAGCATCTCTCTCTGTCTCTCAGATAACGCTGAGCGGGTTTTGAAGCCGTATGGGTTTAAGATGGAGATCGAGGGCTTCAGATACTGCTAATCGGGTACGTACACACACCTCTGTGATATCATAGCACACCTGTTCACCTCACACCTGGTAGTATATGAGTTTGGATTGTGTGCCCATTCACTCAAGGTGAATGGGCTTCTCTCTCCTCTGTTTCTCTCCCTTCTGTTTCTCTTTCTTCTCCCTTAACTGATTGGTCCGTTGTTCTGTCACTCAAACATACTTTGAGGACAACGTTAAAGACCTGCACCCTGCCGTCATCAACCACACCTGAAAAACATCCTGAAATACCTTAGTAATACACACACTGCTTAGAGACCTCTTCTATAATATTTCAACCTTACACTCAGATTATGGTGAATGTAAACTATTTCTTATTGTCCGTTTCAGTCCCTCCGACGCTGAGGGGAGGGCCAACCCAATGTCAGGCAGGAGGAGAGAGAAGCCCAAACCTGACGGGGTCGTCAAGACAACCATCAAGGTAAGGCTCCGTCCTAACTAACTCTAACCCAGACATAAGCCTTTAACCCTAGCCATAACCCTAACCTAGCTCAACAAAGACCACACTGGGGAGTAGCAAGCCGTTTGCCGACATTCCATTGACTTTTTTCTCATGGTTATTTCTTTCACACTGGGAGCAGCAAACGGTAAGCAGCCATTTACATTTCAAAGTGTAATGAATACACTGATCTAACCTTGTCTCATCCCTCCTTCCATCCATTCCTCCCTTCTCTTCATCCATCCCTCCCTTCTCTTCCTAGAAGGACTTCTGAGGCAAGAACCACTTGAAGAGTTTTTGCTACACCGGAGTGAGGAGCCGAGGGGGCAAGGCTAGCAAATCCTAGGATTCCATGTCAAAGTGAATCCAAATCAAATTCACCTATGACATCACCAGTTTCCAGATCAGTGCAGATGGAGGGGAAACAAACTGAGGAAGCCACTGTAGACTGAGATGCAGCCGAAGTGTCCACTATCAGGCCCCAAACGGAAGAAAACGGACTGAAACAGGAGGGGACAATCTGAACTTATCCAATAAGAAACACTTGTTTTTGTATTCTGTTGGAAAACATTTTGCTACGTTTTGAAACAGTGCACACTAATGAATACAACCCAGATGAGGAACCTATCAGCAGCACCATTACTCTTAAAGTGAGCCAACATCGGAGTTTGCCTGGTTAGAAAACCTGTCAAATTAATATAATGTGCATTCCAACCTAAAAAAACCACAGTAATGTTATGACTGCATTACTCTGCACCTCCACTGATGCGAATGAACTTCCTTCTCTTTACTAGTGTTCAATGAAATCCGAAATTGAAGAATTAAAATAGTTTTTCAATAATTAATTTTCGATTATTGAATTGTCAATAATAGAAATGGAATTGACCCCAATTCTGGTATTCCCTATACACATGCTATGTATGTGTGGTCATTTCAGATGTCTACACGTGGGTATTACATTTATTGTTTCTTTGTAATTAGAATTCAGAAAACGTTTATTACATGTTTTGTATTTTTGCTCTTTAAGCCGTTTACCATAAATCATGTCAGTCCCAGAGGTCTCTCCCTCTAACCAAAGGTTCTTTGGGGGGCCTCCCGAGTGGCACAGCAGTAAGGCACTGCATCGCAGTGCTTAAGGCGGCACTACAGACCCAGGTTCGATCCCAGGCTGTGTTACAGCCGGCCGTGACCGGAAGACCAATGATGCAGGACACAATTGTCCCAGCGTCATCCGGGTTAGAGGGTTTGGCTGGCCGGGATTTCCTTGTCCCATCGCTACTGGTGAACCCTCGTGTCTCCCTGTGGCGGGCCGAGCGCCTGCAAGTTGACTTTGCCAGCAGGACAGTGTTTCCTCCGACACATTGGTTCGGTTGGCCTTCCGGGTTAAGCGAGCAGTGTGGAGGACGCATGGCGCTCAACCTTCGCCTCACCAGAGTCTGTACGGAAGTTGCAGCGATGGGACAAGACCGTAACTACCAATTGGATATCACAAAAAATTGGGGAGGAAAAGGGGTAAAAGTACAAAAAGATAAATAAAAAGTTCTTTGGGGACGTGCTTTGGATGTAATTATGAACTGGTGTTAAAATAAATTATGAACACAACGTAGAAAGCAAGTGGAATTCAGATTCATATAACCACCACAAATCTTGATATGGTTCAAATTATTTTATTGATTATTCTTGCAAGCCCATATCTTGTTTCACATTTAATACAATGTACACATGGTTACATTTAAGAGCGGTAAGAGAAGTTTGAATGATCAAACAGAAGAGGGTATTTTAGTCAAGGCATGCTACATACCTATGGTAGGTAGGCAGCTTAACCTGAATATACAGAATGGATGCAGGTGTGAGGGTTTTACTCAAGTAAATAAACAATTGTCAAATAATCGCTACAATAATATAAGATGAACCGGCATGAAGGTTTATTTTAGAACATTTGGCACATAGTGAGGCTGTGGTTCCTGGAGTGTACACACTGATGCATTGGTATAACTGTGAGCTGGAGGGAGTTCCTTATAGTCCAAGGGCCTGAAAATAACCGTATGTCTATCATCCATTATCTCTGTTGGATGAAAAATGTCAGCAGCATCTCAGACCATTTACCAGAATTTGGCTGGTGGCTGGGACTCATTTCAGGTGTGGAGTGAACAAGGAGAAGGGTAGGGAGTCGGTTCCCAGGCCAGGCTGGAGAGAGAAGGCACGTTGAAAGGCCTGCCGGATTTTGGAATCTCTCGGCAGAGAATGAAAGACTCTTATCTGGCACCATGTTACCCGATGCTTTACTGCAGCCTTTCTTAAAGTATGGGTTGAGATCCACTTTGGATTGCTGATGCTACAGGTGCATTAGGAAAGTATTCAGACCCCTTGACTATTTCAACATTTTGTTACATTACAGCCTTATTCTAAAATGGATTAAATAGAAAATGTTCGTCAATCTACACACAACACCCTATAATGACAAAGCGAAAACAGTTTCAGAAATATTTGCAAATGTATTAAAAATACAAAACAGTTTTCCAACCCTTTCCTATGAGACTAAATTCAGCTCAGGTGCATTGTGTTTCCATTGATCACCCTTGAGATGTTTCTACAACTTGATTGGAGTCCTTCTGTGGTAAATTAAATTGATTGGACATGATTTGGAAAGGCACACACCTGTCTATTATGGTGGAAATTACAAGAGTATGTTATAATACTTTTACTGCATCAAATGGTTGAATAGAGGGTTCTTATAACTCTATTGTGTCTGTGTGAACTGAAAGTGGGCCTCTGGGAGATAACACTGATAGGAGATTTACGATGTCTTTGGGTGATACCACATTCCAGAGCATGAGTTAATGTTTCTGTACTGGGGTACCAGGGGGAGATGGCTCCCGTATGGAGTTGGGGGCCAGACCCTGGTCTCTACACAATGAGAACTGTTTTTTACAGCAGATACTGTCTGCTGTGAATTATAAGTATCTTTCATACAAATCTTAACCTTGTGACCCAATCCATACATCTGTTGTTTGTCATATAGACTGAAGAAGGATGGACTTTGCTATAAAATGTTGTGGCTCAAACCATCTCGATGAGTTCTCAATGATCATCTCCAGGGGTGATTACCGACCAGCTCCATTACTGCAGTAATTAAATAATAAAGTTGGATTATTTTTAGGAAATCTAAAAGTCTCCTTTTGATTTCAATAATTCCACCACACTATATAAAAGGTCCCACAGTTGACAGTGCATGTCAGAGCAAAAACCAAGACATGAGGTTGAAGGAATTTTCTGGGGAAGGGTACCAAAACATTTCTGCAGCATTAAAAAGGTCCCCAAGAACACAGTGGCCTCCATCATTCTTACATGGAAGAAGTTTGGAACAACTCAGACTCTTCCTAGAGCTGGCCACCCAGGAGACTGAGCAATCAGGGAAGATAGGCCTTGGTCAGGGAGGTGAACAAGAACCCGATGGTCACTCTGACAGAGCTCCTCTGCGGATAGGAGAACCTTCCAGAAGGACAGCCATCTCTGCAGCACTCCACCACTCAGGGCTTTATGGTAGAGTAGCCAGACAGAAGCCAGATGACAGCCCGCTTGGAGTTTGCCAAAAGGCACCTAAAGGACTCAGACCATGAGAAACAAGATTTAACTCTTTGGCCAGAATGTCAAGCATCACGTCTGGAGGAAACCTGGCACCATCCCTACAGTGAAGCATGGTGGTGGCAGCATCATGCTGTGGGGATGTTTTTCAGATGCAGGGACTGGGAGACTAGTCAGGATCGAGGGAAAGATGAACAGAGCAAAGTACAGAGATCCTTGATGAAGAGCGCTCTGGAGCGCTCAGGACCTCAGACTGGGGCGAAGGTTCACCTTCTAACCGGAAAATAACCCTAAGCACACAGCGAAGACAACGCAGGAGTGGCTTCGGGACAAGTCTCTGAATGGCTTTGTGTGGCCCAGCCAGAGCCCGGACTTGAACCCAATTTAGCATCTCTGGAGACCTAAAATTAGCTGTAGAGCAACACTCTCCATCCAACCTGATAGAGCTTGAGAGGATCTGCAGAGAAACTCTCCAAATACAGGTGTGCCAACCTTTTAGAGTCATACCCAAGAAGACTTGAGGCTGTAAATCGCTGTCAAAGGTGCTTCAACAAAGTACTAAAAAAGGGTCTGAATACTTATGTAAATGTCACATTTTAGTTAATGTTTTATAAATGTGTAAACATTTATTGTGTGTACATGAGGAAACAAATGTATTTAATACATTTTAGAATAAGGCTGTAACGTAACAATATTTTGTAGTGGGGACAGTAACATTAGTAATCTCAAATGTAAACGTTTTTACATATTTTATTTGTAGGCTTAGCTCACATAATATAATTTAAAAGTTTGCATTAAGGTGTCTGTATAGAATAAATGTGGCAAATGTAGATGTTAATAAATGCATTTCAAATGTTTTTTTTAGGAACTCAGTCGGGGTCTCAACTTACTGTTGAAACTTAGTTAGAATAGTAGAATACACAAGGTGCCATTTAGAAATGTGGTTGTGCATCACCAGTTTTCTCGTTATGTCAGTCACTCAATTAGCCATGTCAGCTAACAGTTTTTAGATTGGTAATTCAGTCTAGCCAGCTATCTAAACTTGTAGTAATCATGGCAAAATACCAACAGGCCACGTGGCCAAGGGCAGTGGTGTAAAGTACTGAAGTAAAAATACTTTAAAGCACTACTTAAGTAGGTTTTTTTGTGTAAAAAAAAAAGTAAGACTTTTACTTCACTACATTCCTATATACAAGAATGTACTTTTTACTTCATAGATTTTCACTGACAGGACAGGAAAATGGTCCAATGCACACACTTATCAAGAGAACATCCCTGGTCATCTCTGCTGCCCCTGATCTGACGGACTCACGAAACAGAGAACATCCCTGGTCATCTCTACTGCACCTGATCTGGTATGACTCACTAAACACAAATGCTTTGTTTGTGAATTATGTCTGAGTGTTGGAGTGTGCCCCTGGCTATCCATAAATTAAAAACCAAAATCGTACCATCTGTTTTGCCTAATATAAGGAATTTGAAATGATTTATACTTTAACTTTTGATACTAAGTATATTTTAGCAATTACATTCACGTTTGATACTTAAGTATATTTAAAACCAAATACTTTTACTGTATTTTACTGGGTAACTTTCACTTTTCTATTAATGCGTCTTTACTTTTAATCAATTATGACAATTGGGTACTTTTTCCAACACTGTACAGGAGCACATTGATTTTGGTAACTACTCTCACTCAGATACCATATTAACATGATGTAAGCTATGTCAAAATGTGTAGAATTGCAGGAAACTAGCTGTAAAACTGCAGAAAAAAATGCTCTGCCCCATGGCAAAATGTGTAGAATTGCAGAAAACTTGCTTTAAAACATCCATTTTCTTCTCCGCCATCAACAGGGGGGCCCCTAAAATGTTTTCTTAGGACCCCAAAAAAGGGGGCATGTTTTCATGAGCTTGGGTCCCAAGAAAACATCGACTTTCTCATTTGGTTCACAGGCTGAAAAGGTTTAATAACCCCTGCTTTACTGTACACACACACACACACCTTTGATGCACAATGTTCACTTCTCACACACACAAGTCATGTACTTTTTCACAACTAGGAATGTATAGAATTCACTCAACATATTCAGAAAACAGCACTTAGGCCTAATCAACTGCAAAAGGCTCCAACAACTATCACCTGATACACTTCACCACACAACCATTTCGCCAGTATGCTCACACACACGCAGAGTAAGAAGTATAATATGAAGGCTGATAGTCATGGCACATCCAGGGGGTGAGGAGATCAAGAGGGGTTCAGCAACATCACATGACCTCACAGCAAGAGTTCTGCTTCCGCGCCTGGGGAGAACACACACACATACAGTATGATTACACTAGCAATCTAATACTGTATGTCCTCTCATTAATTATTGTGTGTGTGTGTGTGTGTGTGTTCCAATACGTTTCTCACCGTCTTGTAGAAGGCTTTAGACTGGTTCCCCAGGTGTTCGGACTTCTGGACTAGATCATCCAGCTTCTCTCCTCTCTCCAACAGACTTTCCATAGTGTTGTGCTGAGAGAGGAGATGAGGTGGAGAAGTCATTAAAAAGGGATAGATGGACAAATTTAACATGTTCACTACACCACGGGTAAACAACTTCTTGCTATTGACATGAAAATGGTGGGTAGAAGTGGAAAACTTAGCTTGCAGAGCTGTGAGACTGCTGTTTTTTCTTGGTGCCATGAATCTCTTGTCTGGGCATGTTTTTTCTTCTTCTCACATTTATCCACACATTCATTCAGGTTACAGAACCATTAGGCAAGCCTAGGACCCCTAGTACAGTGTTAACAGTCGGTTTCATAGCAAGACTGCATCGTAGCTTATTAGCTTGTGGGCGGTAGGTAGAGCGTTGGACCAGTAACCGAAAGGTTGCTAGATCTAATCCCCGATCGAATCCCTGAGCTGACAAGGTAAAAATCTGTTGTTCTGCTGCTGAACAAGGCAGTTAACCCACTGTTCCTAGGCCGTCATTGTAAATAAGAATTTGTTCTTAACTGACTTGCCTAGTTAAATAAAAGGTGTCAAAAAACTATTTGGGGGCCAAATAACTGTAGTTTTGGTTGACATGATGGTTTTAGGTTGAAACCTCCGCCTAAGTTGAAGACAAAAAAGCGGTGTGCCACAATCGGAAACAGGAATGGGGTGGATAAGGCACACAGGATTGTGTGGTAATATGAACCTCTCAACTTTGAACTCAAAATGTCCAAACTACAGCCGTTGAATGCGTTTCTTACTGAACGACTAACAGTGGCTGCTTCTGAGATATCCCAGGCCGTGGAAAAAACGTTAGCAGAGAAATGTCCCATTCCAAAGAGGAGAACGGACATCTACAGATGGTACTGGATTTGGTTTTCAAACCAGAGAAAGTCACAGAGCAGGTTTGTATCAACTAGCTAGATATCACATAAATCAGATGATACATTTATAAAGTAATCTACCAAACCCTGTAAATGTAATCCGTTGAAGTTAAATTACAATGACAAAAATGGGTAATCCAAACTCAGTAAAGTAATCTGATTACTTTTAGATTACTTTCCCCTAAAGATGCATTAGAAAAAGACAAAAATGAATATTACCTATTGACCGACATCTATTGCCGGATATGCACGACTCCAACTCGATCATCAAGTTTACTGATGACAACAGTGGTAGGCCTAATAACCAACAATGACGTCGAGACAACCTACAGGCCCTGGCGGAATGGTTCTGGGGAAATAACCTCTCCTTCAACGTCAACAAAACTAACGATCTGATTGTGGACTATCAGAGAGAGCACGCCCCCTTCCACATTGATGGGGCCTCGGTAGAGGGTCAAAAGCTTCAAACTCCTTGGTGTGCACATCACCAAGGGCCTGAAATGGAACCTGTGGTGAAGAAGTCGCAACAGCACCTCTTCAACCTTAGGAGGCTGAAGAAATTCAGCCAAGACCCTCATAAAACTTCTCCAGATGCACCGTTGAGAGCATTCTGTTTGGCTGCATCACCGCCTGGTACAGCAACTGCACAGCCAGCAACCGCATTGCTCTCCAGAGGGTGGTGCGGTCATCCCAATGCATCACCGGAGGCAGACTGCCTGCCCTCCAGGACATCTACAGCACCTGGTGTCACAGGAAGGCCAAGAAGATCATCAAGGACATCAGCCAGCCGAGCCATAGCCAGTTCACTCTGCTCCCATATAGCAGATAGACAGTACAGGTGCATCAAAGCCTGGACCGAGAAACTGAAAAACAGCTTTTATCTCCAGGCCATCAGACTGTTGAACAGCCATCACTAGCCAGCCACCGTCCGGTACTCTGCCCTGCACCTTAGACACTGCTGCCGCTCTATATGTACACTACTGATCAAACGTTTAGAACACCTACTCAATCAAGGGTTTTTCTTTATTTTTACTATTTTCTACATAATAGTGAAGATATAAAATTATTAAATTACTCATATGGAATCATGTAGTAACCAAAAAAAAGTGTTACATATTTTATTATTTTAGATTCAAATAGCCACCATTTGCCTTGACAGCTTTCCTTGGCATTCTCTCAACCAGCTTCACCTGGAATGCTTTCCCAACAGTCTTGGAGATCCCACATGTGCTGAGCACTTGCTCGCTGCTTTTCCTTCACTATGCAGTCCGACTCATCCCAAACCATCTCAAGTTGGTTGAGGTTGGGGGATTGTGGAGGTCAGGTCATCTGATGCAGCACTCCATCACTCTACAGCTTGGTAAAATAGCCCTTACACAGCCTGGAGGTATGTTGGGTCATTGTTCTGTTGAAAAACAAATGATAGTCCCACTAAGCCCAAAACCAGATGGGATAGCGTATCGCTGTAGAATGCTGTGGTAGCCATGCTGGTTAAGTGTGCCTTGAATTCTAAATAAATGACACAGTGTCCCCAGCCAAGCACACCCATTTATTTGGGCTGCAAATTCTGAGGCTGGTAACTTTAATGAGGGGCGGCAGGGTAGCCTAGTGGTTAGAGCGTTGGACTAGTAACCGGAAGGTTGCAAGTTCAAATCCCCGAGCTGACAAGGTACAAATCTGTCATTCTGCCCCTGAACAGGCAGTTAACCCACTGTTCCTAGGCCATCATTGAAAATAAGAATTTGTTCTTAACTGACTTGCCTAGTTAAATAAAGGTCAAAAAATAAACAAGAATCTTCTGCAGCAGAGGTAACTCCAGGTCTTCCATTCCTGTGGTGGTACTAGTGAGAACCAGTTTCATCATAGCGCTTGATGGTTTTTGCGACTGCACTTGAAGAAACTTTCCGGATTGACTGACCTTCATGTCTTAAAGTAATGATGGACTGTAATTTCAGCTGTTCTTGCCATAATATGAACTATCTTCTGTATACCCCCCCTACCATGTCACAACACAACTGATTGGCTCAAATGCATGAAGGAAAGAAATTCCACAAATTAAATTAAGGCACACCTGGTAATTGAAATGCATTCCAGGTGACTACCTCATGAATCTGGTTGAGAGAATGTCAAGAGTGTGCAAAGCTGTCATCAAAGCAAAAGGGTGGCTTTTTTAAGAATCTCAAATATATTTAGATTTGTTTAACACTTTTTTGGTTACTACATGTGTGTTATTTCATAGTTGATGTCTTCACTATTATTTTACAATGTAGAAAATAGTACAAATAAAGAAAAACCCTTGAAAGAGTAGGTGTTCTAAATCTTTTGACCGGTAGTGTATATAGAGACATGGAACACTGGTCACTTTAACCATGTTTACATACTCTTTCATCCACCTTATATTTACAGTGCTTTGCCAAAATATTCAGACCGCTTGGATTTCTTCACATTTTATTGTGTTACAGTGGGGTTGAACTAGATTTCATTGTCATAATATTTTGTCATAAATCTACACAAAATACTCTAATGTCAAAGTAGAATCATTTTTTAAGATAACTAAGCAGTGACCCTCAGCCCCTCTCTGCAGTAAATCCAGACTACTCGGAACTCCAGAAGAGTGGAGGACTTCTGCCAGGCAGCATAAACCGAAAGTTGTCCTGTTTGAAATCTCCTAGTTAAAGACATGCAGCTTCTCATTGTTGCAAGGCGTCTAAAAATATTTTTACTTCACTGCTTTATTTAACTTTTCATGTGCGAACCAAACACATAAAGCATAATGAACATCTCTGTGGTGTGCGCGGGAAAGACCTTGAGTCCACAGTGAGTTTGATAGATCACCTGGAAACTCACACTAAAGCTGAAACTAAACATTTGTCATGTTAATGGAAAATGTTTCTCTCCTGATTGTAAACTGAAAAGACATATGGAGAAGAAATCATGTCAATGCAAATAATGTGTAAAGTGCTTCATCTTTAAGACACATGTGGCCAGACATAATGATTCACAAAAAGGAGAAGCCATATAATTGCAAAGATTGTGGGAATTGTTTCATCCAAGTCAGATCTGACCAGGCATGTGATGATTCACTAAGGGTTGAAACCATATACACAGAGTATACAAAATATTAAGGATACCTGCTCTTTACATGACATATTCTGACCAGGTGATTCCAGGTGAAGGCTATGATCCCTTATTGAGGTAACCTGTTAAATCCACTTCAATCAGTGTAGATGGAGGGGAGGAAAACGGTTAAAGAAGGACATTTAACCCTTGCAACAACTGAAACAACGATTGTGTATGTGTGCCATTCAGAGGGTGAACGGGCAACACAAAAGATGTAAGTGCCTTTGAACAGGGTATGGTAGCTGGTGCCAGGCGCGCTAGAACTGCAATGCTGCTGGGTTTAACACACTCAACAGTTACATGTGTGTATCAAGAATGGTCCACCAACTAAACAACATCCAGCCAACTTGACACAACTGTGGGAAGCATTGGAGTCAACATGGGCCAGCATCCATGTGGAACACTTTCAACACCTTGTAGAGTCCATGCCACGACGAATTGAGGCTGTTCTGATGGCAAAAGGGGGGTGGCAACTCAATATTAGGAAGTTGTTCCAAATGTTTGGTATACTCAGTGTAGGTGCCATGAATGTGACAAATATTTATACCGTAAGGACATACTGACTAAAGGCATCCACATTAGGTTTGGTTTGCTCCTAGCACAACTCGGCTAGGCGAAGCGAAGATCTGTACCTCGCATACTCCCTTTAAAGACCCTTTGTTGAAAAATTTGCGACAATATTACACTTTGAGACATCGTGGCAACAAATAGCCAATATTCACTTCCTCAAAATTGTCTCAATTAATCTAAGATCAATCAAGATATCTGTAATATATTTGGACCTTTCTGCAGGTCTTAATTGTGCGATTTGACAATTTACTAAGATGTTTGGTGCAGCATTTCTCAAACGAAAAAAATAAATAGCCTTCTCTGTTAAATGACAAAAAACACATAATTGAAGAATCCTTACTGTTGACCAATCACCGAAGGTGTGTAGACTTCGACTAGCCTCAAGAAGGGAAAAAAAATATCATAAAATTAGGTGCAAACTATTTGGACTGGGAAGCATATGGTAAGCTTTAGCATATGATGATTCACACAGGAGAGAAACCATATGAGTGCAAGGATTGTGGGAAATGTTTAATCCAAAAGTCAGATCTGACTATCCATATCAGATGTCACACAGGGGAGAAGCCATGTTAGCGTAAAGAACGTGGCAAATGCATCAAAAATAATTCTGCTCTGATCAAGCATATCAATCAAATGTATTTAGAAAGCCCTTTTTACATCAGCAGATGTCAAATTGCTGATACTGAAACACAGCATAAAACCCAAAAGAGCAAGCAATTCTGATAAAGCACGGTGGCTAGGAAAAACTCCCTAGAAAAGGCAGGAACCTAGGAAGAAACCTAGAGAGGAAGATCTGAGGGGTGGCCAGTTCTTTTCTGGCTTTGCCCGGTGGAGAATATAAGAGTACATGGCCATTAAAGCCAGATCATTGTTCAAACTTTCATAGATGACCAGCAGGGTCAAGTAATAATAATCACAGTGGTTATAGAGGATGCAACAGGTCAGCACCTCAGGAGTAAATGTCAGTTGGCTTTCAGAGTTTGAGACAGCAAGAGCAGCAGAGAGAATCAGAGGAAGGCCCTAAAAATTGTCAAAGGCTCCAGCCACCCTAGTCATAGACTGTTCTCTCTGCTACCACACGGCAAGCAGTACCGGAGCGCCAAGTCTAGGTCCAAGAGGCTTCTAAAAAGCATCCACCACAAAGCCATAAGACCCCTGAACAGCTAATCAAATGGCTACCCAGACTATTTGCATTGCCCCCCCCCCCCCCCCCCCATATGCTGCTGATACTCTGTAAATATCCATGCATAGTCACTTTAATAACTCCTCAATACCAGTGTCCCTGCACATTGACTCTGTACCAGTACCCCCTGTATATAGCCTTGCTACTGTTATTTACTGCTGCTCTTTAATGATTTGTTATTCTTATCTGTAACTTTTCTTTTTAGGTGTTTCTTAAAAGTGCATTGTTGGTTAAGGTCATAAGTAAGCATTTCACTGTAAGGTCTACACCTGTTGTATTCGGCGCACGTGACAAATAACATTTAATTTGATTCATAAACATGTCAAGAATGTGGGAAAGGCTTCTACCTTGAGGATCACCTGAAAGCTCATATGATTACTCACACTCGGAAGAAATCATATCAACGTAAAAAAATATGTCAAATGCTTCATCTCTAAGACACAGCTGAACAGACATATGAGGATTCACACATGAGAGAAATGAGAAACAAACATGCAACGATTGTGGGAAATGTTTCAACCAGGAGTCAAATCTGAAAAGGCAACTGAGAAGGCATATTTCTCACACAGGGGAGAAACGTCTGGAAAATGTAGTAGCACCGCAGCAAACTTAAAACAGCACCAGCATAGAAACCTTAAGGGTCCAACACCTGTAGCAGATGCTCGAGTATGATTTACTTAAAAATCAGTACTCTTCATAAGAGAGAACTCGACAGTTCCCTTGGAGTAAAATATGTTCCAACCAGTAGATTCCAACTAACATCTGAGTCACATTTAGAAGGGTGCAACACAATTCTATATGCACCAACAACAGTGCAAACAGAAATGTCATATTTAGAGCAGACAGGATTTCTTACTCTAGATAATAGATTAGCATGTCTGTTCTATTCAATATATTTCTATCCGGATGTGTCATAACCTTTATCCCAGTTACTGGGTCAGGTACGATGACATAGCCCTCATGTGACTGCTCTTGTTCAAATAAGATATAATGAATGAATCAATGCATTTGGTAAACATTGAAGAGTATTGCTGTTGGCAAAGAGTTGCTTTGATGAAGACTGAAACATTGGCAGATTAAATCAGATATTTATTTGCAAGTGCTGTGTGTGGAGTTCTCTTACATCAAAGTACTTTTGGATATCTCTTTGGATACTACCTATGGATGTAGATATGCGAGCACATTTCAAAAAGACTCCATGGACATTTATTGTAGAATCATGACACATTTCAGTCACTCAACTCTGTCATCACAGCTGTTCTGTCTGTAGAAAGGCTCCTTATTCCTTATTTGTTTCAGAAAATGTTCTTACACTTTAATTAAAATGAATGTTACATTTTATTATTACACACACACACGAGAACTCAACTCACCAGAATTATTTTGGTTTCGTCCAGCTCAGCTTGTACTTTACTCATTGCGTCTGCCTCCCGAGGATTCTACAGGCAAATAAACAGGGTTAAGTTAACGCATAAACAAAACCCCACATTGCAACACTTGTTGTTATAAGAAGTCCATCTATGGAACTCACTTCCAGATCAGCTCAATCGTGTGCAACATATTGATGTATTCTAATGCAAATCAAAATGTAAATAAATCAATTGTGATTAACCTGTGAGAGGGAGTGTGTGTGTTACCTGGTACTTGGCGAGGTAGCTGTCCAGGGCAGTATAGTGGACAGTGTCAGGAGAACCAGAGGGCCAGTCTATACTGCTCACCTGTCTGGAAAATTCCTCCAGCACCTGAAAGAGAGGGGAGGAGAGAAGGAGGGAGGGGAGAGAAGGAGAGAGTAGTCAGGACTGAGTACTCATCCGAAGCAGGATACATGCATCAATCAAACCTCTGAGTTTCTAAATTGAATTTCAAAAAGACAGATGGTAAATCCTCAGCGGCAGTAATATTTTATGACTAACAATCCATGACTAATGGCCCTAACATAGGAAATGCAGAAATTCATCTAGTTCTCCGACTCCGCTCAGTAAGTGGGTCTGAATGTAAGGCAGATCACATGAATAGGTCAATATGGTCAAATGTAACACAATATCTGCCAATTAATTTTCAGCAGTATTGCCCCGGTCTGTCTGTTTGGTGCGCGCGTTTGTCTATCACTCCTTATGTAGCCAGCTAGCGATGCTTGTAATGATAACGGTCTTGTGGGTAGACAGAAAGACTTTCCACAAAAACCTTCTCGAATTAAATGTTAACTATAAAGGAGGCTTAGCTGACAAGATTATTTGTAACAATTTGGTGGCCGTTGTTTTGCATATTCTGCCATGACAAGCTGCAGCAGTAATTCAATCAGTAACACCACTAGACGACACATTCCACTATTTCTAAATGCGCAATTAAACGGGAATTAAACTCTTGTTTTTCTGACTCAAAATTGGTCTTCTAATGTGATTTAAGCATTGACAAGGACTCAGAACATCCATTTACATTGTTTCTGTATGAATAATTGTAATATTGAGAGAAAAAACTGGAGAAAACCCCCAGAGGAAAACTGAATTCTTGAAAATACATAATATAATTTTATGGGACCCCTTAGTCCCATTGTTTTACGAGGTATATTGATATAAAACATCTCTTGTACACTAAGGACCCGGGGAAGAGTTTTAGGGTAGAGGAGAATAGAAAAATGTGCCTATTTGAAAGCTTAAAATATATAAAATATGGAGTAGTTTGTGACATTCTTTTAAAAGTAGCTCTCATGCTAGAAAAAGCTGGAGACCCCTGCTCTAGAGGGATACTCTCCTACCTTATCCAGTAGGGTGAAGCACACTCGAGGGATACTCTCCTACCTTATCCAGTAGGGTGAAGCACACTCTAGAGGGATACTCTCCGTCAGCAATCACCACCGCACCCAGGGAGTCGTTCCTTACATACACGTGACACAGGTACTCTGAGAGGGAACACACACATTCAGTCTCTGAGACACCTATGGGGGCTAATGTGGAGTTAGTGAATGTGGGTGGTATTGTGTGTGGTGTGTAAGAGAGAGAGTTGCCTAGGTGTGTATGTCGTCCTCACACTAACCTTGTTCTTTGACAGAGGCTCGGCTCCCTATAGACGAGCGTTGAACTATGAGGTCACTAGTGAATGTCATGAACTCCTGAACACTGAGACACAACCACACACAAATAATGAAGCAAGTCTCAATTAATACTCATGTAGCAATCGGAAAACCTGGGCAACAATGCAGATCAGACAGAGATAAGTACCTGACACCAGGTACCTGACACCACTAATTTTTAAAAGAAACAGGTGACGTCACAATTGAAACATGCTGTGGCCAACCCTTCTCCAAGAGAGCTAGTGGGTGTGCATTACTAATAGCGCCAGCCCTACACGAACACACTTCCTGATTCAGCTAATCAAGGAGCAGCTGATTAGTAGAATGTGTGTATTTATATTACTGGGGATGGAACAAAGTCCTGCGGGAGGTTAGGATAGCTCTACTCCACAAAAGGAGGGTAAGCCTGCCCCCCCTGTCATAAACGAGAGGTTTAATGGAAATTCTTAATTTAAAGTATTTTTTAGTCCAGGACTAGGCTTAATCGGTGTCCAGGGAAACTGGCCCATAGATAGATAGACAAAGAGCCAATCCTACCTAGACTTCTGGAAGAAGCTGAAGGATGACAGGTCGAAGGCAGCTTTCAGTAGGTTAGACTTGGTGGTCCCTTTATACAGCACACTCAGACTGAAAAGCTTCATGGTGGTGGTGTGAATAACCTCTGTCTTCTAACGCAGGCAGCCTGCAACGATGAGATCAAGTCCTATGTCACTTTCAGCTACACGCCGCTGCTGTCATGCTAATTATCCACACTGATGTGTGACATTATCTCTCACACACATAGTGTGTAGCTTATTAGTTACTCAAACTTGGTGAATAACTATTCAACATGATCTGAATTAAGTTATTGGGCATACTGGTAGCAGTATTAGGCACCGTTTTTGCTGTAGTACAATAACCAAACAACGTTATCTGTAACTAGCGGTTAACATTAGCAACTAGATAACTTTAGCGAACTAGCTAGCGTCTGAAAGCTACAGGGCACAACTGTCACTATCAAATCAACTTCCAACATTTCAGAAAATCAACAGGTTGCTGCTAATGACAGTTTAACCGATTAAAGACTGCGACAGACTTGAAACATAGCTAGCTAGTAAGATAAAGTAGTTTTACCTTGTTCTCTCCTCGACACAAACTTGATCCACCAGAAATTACCCGCTATAGTATGAGTAGGCTAGCTTAACGTTAACTAATTAACGTTAGCTTTCAGTACGTTAGCTTTTTAAATACAAATTTATTTTGAATATAGTTTCACTAGCTTGTTTAGTTAAGCGATTGTGGTATTAACTATAACCAGAGATATTGCTAGCAAAAAAACTCCCCTTTTCCAAACTACACAGGATGTTGACTACGTCATTAGCGGAAAACGTCCATCCTCAGAGATATCCCGGTTTACAGAATTCCAAAAGTTGAGCGGGAGAAAGGTACCTACCCCTTCCACTATCACTCACTAGCAGCTGTTACAAATCCTCCTTCCAATAACTTAAAGAAATATACTGTTATTGACTTCGTTATAAACACTATTATTTGTACCGCAATACTTAGGGTAATATGTCATCAAAATGAATATTTAGTTGTGGTTGTGGTCCTATTTCTCTGTAGGTGAAGGCCTTGCAACATCATATAAACAACAAAGATATACTTTTTTGAACACTTTTAATGTAATAATACAAACACACCGCAGTTTCCATAGATATTAGTAATCATATCTAACCAAACATAAGAATCCACGTTGAGGCAAAGCATGACTTCAGCGTGGGTCAAATAACCTGTTTATACTCTTTTATTGTGAAACATTTGAAGCACCCTATATCTACGTCTCAGAATAGGCTTGCTTAAGTAAATAATATGAAAAACATGCTGTTAACTCCCTGCTCTGCAGAGAGAGAATGTAGACTATTCTCTGATCTATGTGTGAGCATTACAAAAATATATCAGAATACAGACCATCATGAGACATAAAGCACAGAGAAAGTATTATTTTTAAAAAGCTTTTTTTTTAAATGCTATATTTTCTTTTAGCTCTGCAAGGAATTAAATATGTTTTCAATTTCACACAATTTGAATAATGCCTTTATGGTTGTGTTTTTAAAAACTGTAATTTGTTACTTTAGCAATTTAATTAAATTCACCTTAGTAATCTTCGAACTTGTACTCAAAGGTGTAGTCCTGTGTAGGTTCTGACTCCTGGATCTCTGTGAAGACCTCGGCAGGTGTGGGCTCTGTGTACGAACTCTCCACAGGGAACCACGAGTCATACCAGGAAGTAGTGCTCTCTGTCTCAAGCTCCACCGTCGTTGTGGGGGCCGCCGTGGTGGTCGTCGTGGCAACGGGCGTGGTGGTGGAGAAGTTATACCTGAGTCTCTGCTGGTGCATCTTGCGCAGGCGCATCAGCCGTAACCGCCGGAGACGCTCTGCATTATGGGAGTTGGCCGATATCCCGCCAGTGGCGCCCGTCTTTGTTGCGTCTACGCTGCCAAGTGACCCGCCGCTGATGTCACTTCCTACCCGGGGTGGTGCTTTGGGAACAAGCCGTATGGGCCTCTTGCCGTGGAGGACCATAATCTGCTTAATTCGGTCCCAGTTGGACTTGGCCAGGGTGAAGCTACAGGGGGTGGCTCCGGAGTCGTAGCCCACAATGCACAGCCGGGTCTGGAGCGTGTAGCCGTCGACGCGAGCTGTCACACGGTACTCCCCGGGGTTCAACAACCGCCAGTAGTCACCAGCCGCAGCTATAGGTTGGGGGGTGAGAGAGAAGAAGAGGGAGAGAGGGAGGGAGGAAGAGGGTGTTATACAGTGCATTCGGAAAGTATTCAGACCCCTTGACTTTTTCCCCCCATTTTGTTACGTTACAGCCTTGTTCTAAAATTGATTAAATTGTTTTCCCCCCTCATCAATCTACACACAATACCCCATAATGACAAGCAAAAACAGGTATTTAGAAAGTTTTGCAAATAAAATAAAAACTAAAAATACATTTACATAAGTATTCAGATCTTTTATTCAGTACTTTGTTGAAGCAGCTTTGGCAGGGATTATAGCCTTGAGTCTTCTTGGGTATGATGCTACAAGTTTGGCACACCTGTATTTGGGGAGATTCTCCCATCTTCTCAAGCTTTGTCAGATTGGATGGGGAGCATCGCTGCACAGCTATTTTAAGGTATCTCCAGAAATGTTAGATCGGGTTCAAGTTTGGGTGTGAATGCAGGTTTACCAGTCTTGACATCGTGCTTGACGCCGTCCACAGAAATGGTGGCGTTGGCCAAGGGTTTACCCTCCATGTCCCTCACTATGCCCTTTATCCCACGATGCACCTAGTACAGGAAACAGCACCTATATAAGGGCTCAATGCTCAGATGACATCACTGGATGCAATACAATCAAGTATTTACTCATCAGCAACATACAGTACAGTTTCCAGTAAAGACACATTAAATACATTAAAAAACAAGTATGAGAATGGTTTAAAAACGGTGTATTCTCACCTGTTCTATGAAGGACAGTAGTGCCTCCCGGTTGTTCTCCCATTCCAGAGGCAGCTCACTCTCATGAGGAAACTTGTCACAGCCCAGGAAGACAGACAGCTCAAAGCAGTTAGTGTGCAGGTAGCTGAAGTCATTCATACCTGGAAATTTACAGCGTGGCGGGGAGGGAAGAATACATGATATTGGGTTAATTAGGAGCTCTCTCACCAGATTTTTCTGTACTTTTCTCTTCCGCCCTCATTCTCTCTTTGTCATACTCTCTCCTTTCATCTTTTTCTCGCCATCTCTCTCCCTCTTCCCTTTCCCTCATTACCACTATTCACATCTCTCCCCCTCCCCATAGAGACTCACTTCCCACCACAGGTTTCCAACTGGCCCTGTTGATGATGCCCTGTCCCCCAGAGATGTCGTCTGTGTGGCAGGAGCCCCGCTGGGTCTCCGTCATGGTCAGGTGGCTGTGGGCGTACGACATGGCCAGCCAGCGGAACATGGTGTCGTCAGACGTCTCTCGTAGCGCGTCCCCATTCTGACGCTGCATCCGAGCCCACGTTTCCTCATTCATCTCATGGTTCACACCTGGTCTCAACTCACGCCGAGACCCCAAAGTCTGTTGGAAGACAGAGGAATACAGTGCCTTGCGAAAGTATTCGGCCCCCTTGAACTTTGCGACCTTTTGCCACATTTCAGACTTCAAACATAAAGATATAAAACTGTATTTTTTTGTGAAGAATCAACAACAAGTGCGACACAATCATGAAGTGGAACGACATTTATTGGATATTTCAAACTTTTTTAACAAATCAAAAACTGAAAAATTGGGCGTGCTAAATTATTCAGCCCCTTTACTTTCAGTGCAGCAAACTCTTTCCAGAAGTTCAGTGAGGATCTCTGAATGATCCAATGTTGACCTAAATGACTAATGATGATAAATACAATCCACCTGTGTGTAATCAAGTCTCCGTATAAATGCACCTGCACTGTGATAGTCTCAGAGGTCCGTTAAAAGCGCAGAGAGCATCATGAAGAACAAGGAACACACCAGGCAGGTCCGAGATACTGTTGTGAAGAAGTTTAAAGCCGGATTTGGATACAAAAAGATTTCCCAAGCTTTAAACATCCCAAGGAGCACTGTGCAAGCGATAATATTGAAATGGAAGGAGTATCAGACCACTGCAAATCTACCAAGACCTGGCCGTCCCTCTAAACTTTCAGCTCATACAAGGAGAAGACTGATCAGAGATGCAGCCAAGAGGCCCATGATCACTCTGGATGAACTGCAGAGATCTACAGCTGAGGTGGGAGACTCTGTCCATAGGACAACAATCAGTCGTATAGTGCACAAATCTGGCCTTTATGGAAGAGTGGCAAGAAGAAAGCCATTTCTTAAAGATATCCATAAAAAGTGTTGTTTAAAGTTTGCCACAAGCCACCTGGGAGACACACCAAACATGTGGAAGAAGGTGCTCTGGTGAGATGAAACCAAAATTGAACTTTTTGGCAACAATGCAAAATGTTATGTTTGGCGTAAAAGCAACACAGCTCATCACCCTGAACACACCATCCCCACTGTCAAACATGGTGGTGGCAGCATCATGGTTTGGGCCTGCTTTTCTTCAGCAGGGACAGGGAAGATGGTTAAAATTGATGGGAAGATGGATGGAGCCAAATACAGGACCATTCTGGAAGAAAACCTGATGGAGTCTGCAAAAGACCTGAGACTGGGACGGAGATTTGTCTTCCAACAAGACAATGATCCAAAACATAAAGCAAAATCTACCATGGAATGGTTAAAAAATAAACATATCCAGGTGTTAGAATGGCCAAGTCAAAGTCCAGACCTGAATCCAATCGAGAATCTGTGGAAAGAACTGAAAACTGCTGTTCACAAATGCTCTCCATCCAACCTCACTGAGCTCGAGCTGTTTTGCAAGGAGGAATGGGAAAAAATGTCAGTCTCTCGATGTGCAAAACTGATAGAGACATACCCCAAGCGACTTACAGCTGTAATCACAGCAAAAGGTGGCGCTACAAAGTATTAACTTAAGGGGGCTGAATAATTTTGCACGCCCAATTTTTCAGTTTTTGATTTGTTAAAAAAGTTTGAAATATCCAATAAATGTCGTTCCACTTCATGATTGTGTCCCACTTGTTGTTGATTCTTCACAAAAAAATACAGTTTTATATCTTCATGTTTGAAGCCTGAAATGTGGCAAAAGGTCGCAAAGTTCAAGGGGGCTGAATACTTTCGCAAGGCACTGTAAGACATATGTTCATGTTATAGAAGAGACCAGGGCTGGGCCTGAAATGGAACACTATTCTCTTGGCTCCCAGTGCAAATATAATTCCTTGGGTACATCTGAAATTCCCTACATAGAAATTCACTAAATAGTGGATTACTTTTGGACACCAGTGTTCAGGGCCGGACTACAGCATTTGGGGCCCCAGGGCAGTTGTAAGAACATTTCCTGTAATTGTACACTTTTTGCAATGAGGCAGGGAATTGTTTTTAATGTTTCTTAATGTTTCATAGCTCATCTTATGCTTTTGTTCACATTTTGCCATGATGCTGAGAGAACACTTCGCTACCCCAACCCCATGATTTGGGATTGGGAGCACCCTGGAAGTCAGGGCCCCGGGGCATGTGCTCTGAGTGCTTGTTCGGTAATCCGGCCCTGCCAGTGCTGATTCATCCTATTCCAGTCAGAACAGAACCCACCCCTGTAGCTTTTGGAGGTCGCTGCATGTCAAACGGGTACGCCACCACTTTCTCTCCACCCTGCAAATTGGCTCCCAACACAAATGGGGTCCGCTCCATCCAGTTAATAATGGCTTTGGTTTCCAGGGCAACCTACAGAGAGAGAGAGTGGGAGAGAAAAGTAGATCTAACACCAGAAATACAAACTGTAGTATAATTGGAAAATTAACAATACAAAATAAATAAATATTAAAAAACAACATCTGTAGCCCTAACACCCACCGAGCCATTGAGGAAGTTCTCTGGGAGTGGGATGTGGTGATTAGGTACAATGCGTGGGACCCAGCCTCTGTCCTCTGCCCCCCATAGAACACTGTTGAGGTCCGGGAAGTTCTGGAAGATATCGTATCCCTCCTCAGTCCAGTGGCCCAGACCCCAATTCCCCATCTCAGAGCCCTGGAGACGAGAGAGGAGGCTAGAAAATAATAAAGAAAGGATCTCTATTGGAGAGATTAAGAGCAGGGAGTTTGAGGGGTGTGAGAAACCGGATATGGAAGGACAGTATGTAATGTAACATTGGTTCCAGTTTCATCAGCTTAAACATATACTGTATATTCCTTGTTGGAGCATCTTTCTGGAATGAGCCCAGGTCCCTCACCATCTCGTAGGCCAGTTCGTAGGCGTCTGGGTTGAGTGAGGGAACCAGGTGTATTCTCACTCCCTCCACCAGGCGGCGCACTCTGGGGTTGTTCCCATTATACTCCTTACACATGAACTGCATCAGCAGGAGGAGCAGCTCCCGCCCCAGTGCCTCATTACCATGGAGACCCGCTGTGTAGCGGAACTCCGGCTCACCTGGTGAGGAAGATGACATCCTGTGATGGTGTTTTGTGATCACTTAGTATGTTCCTTTGCTGTATGGCTCAACTATCACACACACACACAAACAAACAAACACACACACACACACACACACACACACCTGTCTGGTGTTCCCCGGGGTTGTCAGAGATCTCCATGGCATACATCTTCAGGCCTGCAGAGCTCTTCCCAATGTTATAGATCCTAGTGATGTTAGGACACTCCTCATTTATCACCTTCATCATCTGACAGGGGGAGGGAGGAAAGAAGTGGATGAGGAAGAAGGGAGAGTGGCAGAGATGATGGAGGGAGGGAGGGAGGTGGGAAGAGGTGTGATGGAGGGAGAATGGGAGCGGGAGAGGAGGGAGATAGTGAAAGAGGAGTAAGGGAGGAGTGGAGAGGGATAAGGAAGAGATGAAGGACAGTATCAATCTCACCCGTCCCACTCTCATTAAACACTCACCTGTCTCATGTCCTTATAGTTGTGGTGTCTGAAGTCAAGGTTGTCTGTGGGGTTGACCTCATTCTCACTACGGAATCTGCCTGTGGGAAGGGGTGAGCAGACATTGGAAGCATATGGCTGAATACACATGGGAGCGATCATTCATTGGGGAGTAACGGGGATGTTGAGCACGGGGATGGTAACGGGGATGTTGAGGACGGGGATGGTAACCGGGATGTTGGGGATGTTGAGGACGGGGATGGTAACAGGGATGTTGAGGACGGGGATGGTAACGGGGATGTTGAGGACGGGTTGTTGAGGACGGGGAAGGTAACGGGGATGTTGAGGGCGGGATGGTAACGGGGATGTTGAGGACAGGGATGTTGAGGACGGGGAAGGTAACGGGGATGTTGAGGACAGGGATGTTGAGGACGGGATGTTGAGGGCGGGGATGGTAACGGGGATGTTGAAGGCGGGATGGTAAAGGGGATGTTGAGGATGGGGATGTTGAGGACGGGGATGGTAACGGGGATGTTGAGGGCGGGATGGTAACGGGGATGTTGAGGACAGGGATGTTGAGGACGGGGATGTTGAGGACGGGGAAGGTAACGGGGATGTTGAGGACAGGGATGTTGAGGGCGGGGATGGTAACGGGGATGTTGAAGGCGGGATGGTAAAGGGGATGTTGAGAACGGGGATGGTAACAGGGATGTTGAGGACGGGGATGGTAACGGGGATGTTGAGGACAGGGATGTTGAGGACGGGGAAGGTAACGGGGATGTTGAGGACGGGATGTTGAGGACGGGGATGTTGAGGACGGGGAAGGTAACGGGGATGTTGAGGACGGGGATGGTTGAGGACGGGGTTGGTAACGGGGATGTTAAGGACGGGGATGTAACGGGGATGGTTGAGGACGGGGATGTAACGGGGATGTTGAGGACGGGGATGGTTGATGACGGGGATGGTAATGGGGAGGTTGAGGACGGGATGGTAACGGGGATGTTAAGGATGGGGATGGTAACGGGGATGTTGAGGACGGGGATGGCAACGGGGATAATGAGGACGGGATGTAATGGGGATGTTGAGGACGGGGATGGTAACTGGGATGGTAATGGGGATGTTGAGGACGGGGATGGTAACAGGGATGTTGAGGACGGGGATGGTAACGGGGATGTTGAGGGCGGGGATGGTAACGGGGATGGTTGAAGACGGGGATGCAACGGGGATAGTTGAGGACGGGGATGTTAACGGGGATAGTTGAGGACGGGGATGGTAACGGGGATAGTTGAGGACGGGGATGTTGAGGACGTGGATGGTAACGGGGATGGTTGAGGACGGGGATGGTTGAGGACGGGGATGGTAATGGGGAGGGTAACTGTGATGGTTGAAGACGGGATGGTAACGGGGATGTTGAGGACGGGGATGTTAAGGATGGGGATGGTAACGGGGATGTTGAGCACAGGGATGTTGAGGACGGGGATGGTAACGGGGATGTTGAGGACGTGGATGGTTGAGGACGGGGATGGTAACGGGGATGTTGAGGACGGGGATGTAACAGGGATGTTGAGGACGGGGATGGTAACGGGGATGTTGAGGACGGTGATGTTGAGGACGGGGATGGTTGAGGACAGGATGGTAACGGGGATGTTGAGGGCGGGGATGGTAACGGGGATGTTGAGGACGGGGATGGTAACCGGGATGTTGAGGATGGGGATGTTGAGGACGGGGATGGTAACAGGGATGTTGAGGACGGGGATGGTAACGGGGATGTTGAGGACAGGGATGTTGAGGACGGGATGGTACGGGGATGGTAACGGGGATGTTGAGGGCGGGATGGTAAAGGGGATGTTGAGGACGGGATGTTGAGGACGGGGATGTTGAGGACGGGGAAGGTAACGGGGATGTTGAGGACAGGGATGTTGAGGACGGGATGTTGAGGGCGGGGATGGTAACAGGAATGTTGAGGACGGGAATGGTAACGGGGATGTTGAGGACGGGGATGGTAACGGGGATGTTGAGGACGGGGATGGTAACGGGGATGGTTGAAGACGGGGATGTAACGGGGATGGTTGATGACGGGGATGGTAAGGGGATTTTGAACACGGGGATGTTAAGGACGATGGTAATGGGGATGTTAAGGACGGGGATGGTAATGGGGATGTTAAGGACGGGGATGGTAATGGGGATGTTGAGGACGGGGATGGTAACGGGGATGTTGAGGACGGGGATGGTAACGGGGATGTTGAGGACGGGATGGTAACGGGGATGTTGAGGATGGGATGGTAACGGGGATGTTGATGGCGGGGATGGTAACGTGGATGGTTGAAGACGGGGATGTAACGGGGATGTTGAGGATGGGGATGTTGAGGACAGGGATGTTGAGGACGGGGATGGTAACGGGGATGGTTGAGGACGGGGATGGTAACGGGGATGTTGAGCACAGGGATGTTAAGGACGGGGATGGTAACGGGGATGTTGAGGACGGGGATGGTAACGGGGATGTTGAGGACGGGGATGGTAACGGGGGTGTTGAGGACGGGGATGTTAAGGAGAGGGATGGTAACGGAGATGTTGAGGACGGGGATGGTAACGGGGATGTTGAGGACGGGGATGTTGAGGACGGGGATGGTTGAGGAAGGGATGGTAACGGGGATGTTGAGGACGGGGATTGTAACCGGGATGTTGAGGATGGGGATGGTAACAGGGATGTTGAGGACGGGGATGGTAACGGGGATGTTGAGGACAGGGATGTTGAGGACGGGGATGGTAACGGGGATGTTGAGGACAGGGATGTTGAGGACGGGATGTTGAAGACGGGGATGTTGAGGACGGGGATGGTAACGGGGATGTTGAGGACAGGGATGTTGATGACGGGATGTTGAGGGCGGGGATGGTAACGGGGATGTTGAGGGCGGGATGGTAAAGGCGATGTTGAGGACGGGGATGTTGAGGACGGGGATAGTAACAGGGATGTTGAGGACGGGGATGGTAACGGGGATGTTGAGGACAGGGATGTTGAGGACGGGATGTTGAGGACGGGGATGTTGAGGACGGGGAAGGTAACGGGGATGTTGAGGACTGGGAAGGTAACGGGGATGGTTGAGGATGGGGATGTAACGGGGATGTTGAGGACGGGGATGGTTGAGGACGGGGTTGGTAACGGGGATGTTAAGGACGGGGATGGTAATGGGGATGTTGAGGGCGGGATGGTAACGGGGATGTTGAGGACGGGGATGGTAACGGGGATCGTTGAGGATGGGGATGTTGAGGACAGGGATGGTAACAGGGATGTTGAGGACGGGGATGGTAACGGGGATCGTTGAGGACGGGGATGGTAACGGGGATGTTGAGGACAGGGATGATAACAGGGATGTTGAGGACGGGGATGGTAACAGGGATGTTGAGGACGGGGATGTTGAGGACGGGGGATGTTGAGGACGGGGGATGTTGAGGATGGGGATGTTGAGGACGGGGATGGTTGAGGACGGGGATGGTTGAGGACGGGGATTGTAACGGGGATGTTGAGGACGGGGATGTTGAGGACGGGGATGGTAACGGGGATGTTGAGGACGGGGATGGTAACGGGGATGTTAAGGACGGGGATGTTGAGGACGGGGATGTTGAGGGCGGGATGGTAACGGGGATGTTGAGGACGGGGATGGTAACGGGGATGTTGAGGACGGGGATGGTAACTGGGATGGTTGAGGACGGGGATGGTAACGGGGATGTTGAGGACGGGGATGGTAACGGGGATGTTGAGGGCGGGGATGGTAACGGGGATGGTTGAAGACGGGGATGCAACGGGGATAGTTGAGGACGGGGATGGTAACGGGGATAGTTGAGGACGGGGATGGTAACAGGGATAGTTGAGGACGGGGATGTTGAGGACGTGGATGGTAACGGGGATGGTTGAGGACGGGGATGGTTGAGGACGGGGATGGTAATGGGGAGGGTAACTGTGATGGTTGAAGACGGGATGGTAACGGGGATGTTGAGGACGGGGATGTTAAGGATGGGGATGGTAACGGGGATGTTGAGCACAGGGATGTTGAGGACGGGGATGGTAACAGGGATGTTGAGGACGTGGATGGTTGAGGACGGGGATGGTAACGGGGATGTTGAGGACAGGGATGTAACAGGGATGTTGAGGATGGGGATGGTAACGGGGATGTTGAGGACGGTGATGTTGAGGACGGGGATGTTGAGGACGGGGATATTTGAGGACAGGATGGTAACGGGGATGTTGAGGGCGGGGATGGTAACGGGGATGTTGAGGACGGGGATGGTAACCGGGATGTTGAGGATGGGGATGTTGAGGACGGGGATGGTAACAGGGATGTTGAGGACGGGGATGGTAACGGGGATGTTGAGGACAGGGATGTTGAGGACGGGATGGTACGGGGATGGTAACGGGGATGTTGAGGGCGGGATGGTAAAGGGGATGTTGAGGACGGGATGTTGAGGACGGGGATGTTGAGGACGGGGAAGGTAACGGGGATGTTGAGGACAGGGATGTTGAGGACGGGATGTTGAGGGCGGGGATGGTAACAGGAATGTTGAGGACGGGAATGGTAACGGGGATGTTGAGGACGGGGATGGTAACGGGGATGTTGAGGACGGGGATGGTAACGGGGATGGTTGAAGACGGGGATGTAACGGGGATGGTTGATGACGGGGATGGTAAGGGGATTTTGAACACGGGGATGTTAAGGACGATGGTAATGGGGATGTTAAGGACGGGGATGGTAATGGGGATGTTAAGGACGGGGATGGTAATGGGGATGTTGAGGACGGGGATGGTAACTGGGATGTTGAGGACGGGGATGGTAACGGGGGTGTTGAGGACGGGGATGGTAACAGGGATGTTGACCACAGGGATGTTAAGGAGAGGGATGGTAACGGAGATGTTGAGGACGGGGATGGTAACGGGGATGTTGAGGACGGGGATGTTGAGGACGGGGATGTTGAGGACGGGGATGGTTGAGGACGGGATGGTAACGGGGATGTTGAGGACAGGGATTGTAACCGGGATGTTGAGGATGGGGATGGTAACAGGGATGTTGAGGACGGGGATGGTAACGGGGATGTTGAGGACATGGATGGTAACGGGGATGTTGAGGACAGGGATGTTGAGGACGGGATGTTGAGGACGGGGATGTTGAGGACGGGGATGGTAACGGGGATGTTGAGGACAGGGATGTTGATGACGGGATGTTGAGGGCGGGGATGGTAACGGGGATGTTGAGGGCGGAATGTAAAGGGGATGTTGAGGACGGGGATGTTGAGGACGGGGATGGTAACAGGGATGTTGAGGACAGGGATGGTAACGGGGATGTTGAGGACAGGGATGTTGAGGACGGGATGTTGAGGACGGGGATGTTGAGGACGGGGAAGGTAACGGGGATGTTGAGGACTGGGAAGGTAACGGGGATGGTTGAGGATGGGGATGTAATGGGGATGTTGAGGACGGGGATGGTTGAGCACGGGGTTGATAACGGGGATGTTAAGGACGGGGATGGTAACGGGGATGTTGAGGGCGGGATGGTAACGGGGATGTTGAGGACGGGGATGGTAACGGGGATCGTTGAGGACGGGGATGTTGAGGACAGGGATGGTAACAGGGATGTTGAGGACGGGGATGGTAACGGGGATCGTTGAGGACGGGGATGGTAACGGGGATGTTGAGGACAGGGATGGTAACAGGGATGTTGAGGACGGGGATGGTAACAGGGATGTTGAGGACGGGGATGTTGAGGACGGGGGATGTTGAGGACGGGGGATGGTAACGGGGATGTTGAGGACGGGGATGGTAACCGGGATGTTGAGGATGGGGATGTTGAGGACGGGGATGGTAACAGGGATGTTGAGGACGGGGATGGTAACGGGGATGTTGAGGACAGGGATGTTGAGGACGGGATGGTACGGGGATGGTAACGGGGATGTTGAGGGCGGGATGGTAAAGGGGATGTTGAGGACGGGATGTTGAGGACGGGGATGTTGAGGACGGGAAAAGTAACGGGGATGTTGAGGACAGGGATGTTGAGGACGGGATGTTGAGGGCGGGGATGGTAACAGGAATGTTGAGGACGGGAATGGTAACGGGGATGTTGAGGACGGGGATGGTAACGGGGATGTTGAGGACGGGGATGGTAACGGGGATGGTTGAAGACGGGGATGTAACGGGGATGGTTGATGACGGGGATGGTAAGGGGATTTTGAACACGGGGATGTTAAGGACAATGGTAATGGGGATGTTAAGGACGGGGATGGTAATGGGGATGTTAAGGACGGGGATGTAATGGGGATGTTGAGGACGGGGATGGTAACGGGGATGTTGAGGACGGGGATGGTAACGGGGATGTTGAGGACGGGATGGTAACGGGGATGTTGAGGATGGGATGGTAACGGGGATGTTGATGGCGGGGATGGTAACGGGGATGGTTGAAGACGGGGATGTAACGGGGATGTTGAGGATGGGGATGTTGAGGACGGGGATGGTAACGGGGATGGTTGAGGACGGGGATGGTAACGAGGATGTTGAGCACAGGGATGTTAAGGACGGGGATGGTAACGGGGATGTTGAGGACGGGGATGGTAACGGGGATGTTGAGGACGGGGATGGTAACTGGGATGTTGAGGACGGGGATGGTAACGGGGGTGTTGAGGACGGGGATGGTAACAGGGATGTTGACCACAGGGATGTTAAGGAGAGGGATGGTAACGGAGATGTTGAGGACGGGGATGGTAACGGGGATGTTGAGGACGGGGATGTTGAGGACGGGGATGTTGAGGACGGGGATGGTTGAGGACGGGATGGTAACGGGGATGTTGAGGACGGGGATTGTAACCGGGATGTTGAGGATGGGGATGGTAACAGGGATGTTGAGGACGGGGATGGTAACGGGGATGTTGAGGACAGGGATGATAACGGGGATGTTGAGGACAGTGATGTTTAGGACGGGATGTTGAGGACGGGGATGTTGAGGACGGGGATGGTAACGGGGATGTTGAGGACAGGGATGTTGATGACGGGATGTTGAGGGCGGGGATGGTAACGGGGATGTTGAGGGCGGAATGTAAAGGGGATGTTGAGGACGGGGATGTTGAGGACGGGGATGGTAACAGGGATGTTGAGGACGGGGATGGTAACGGGGATGTTGAGGACAGGGATGTTGAGGACGGGATGTTGAGGACGGGGATGTTGAGGACGGGGAAGGTAACGGGGATGTTGAGGACTGGGAAGGTAACGGGGATGGTTGAGGATGGGGATGTAACGGGGATGTTGAGGACGGGGATGGTTGAGGAATGGGTTGGTAACGGGGATGTTAAGGACGGGGATGGTAACGGGGATGTTGAGGGCGGGATGGTAACGGGGATGTTGAGGACGGGGATGGTAACGGGGATCGTTGAGGACGGGGATGTTGAGGACAGGGATGGTAACAGGGATGTTGAGGACGGGGATGGTAACGGGGATCGTTGAGGACGGGGATGGAAACGGGGATGTTGAGGACAGGGATGGTAACAGGGATGTTGAGGACGGGGATGGTAACAGGGATGTTGAGGACGGGGATGTTGAGGACGGGGGATGTTGAGGACGGGGGATGTTGAGGATGGGGATGTTGAGGGCGGGATGGTAACGGGGATGTTGAGGACGGGGATGTTGAGGACGGGGATAGTAACGGGGATGTTGAGGACGGGGATGGTAACGGGGATGTTGAGGACGGGGATGGTAACGGGGATGTTAATTACGGGGATGTTGAGGACGGGGATGTTGAGGACGGGGATAGTAACGGGGATGTTGAGGACGGGATGGTAACGGGGATGTTGAGGACGGGGATGGTAACGGGGATGGTTGAGGACGGGGATTGTAACGGGGATGTTGAGGACGGGGATGTTGAATACGGGGATGGTAACGGGGATGTTGAGGACGGGGATGGTAACGGGGATGTTAAGGACGGGGATGTTGAGGACGGGGATGTTGAGGACGGGATGGTAACGGGGATGTTGAGGACGGGGATGTTGAGGACGGGGATAGTAACGGGGATGTTGAGGACGGGGATGGTAACGGGGATGTTGAGGACGGGGATGGTAACGGGGATGTTGAGGACGGGGATGTTGAGGACGGGGATGTTGAGGGCGGGATGGTAACGGGGATGTTGAGGACGGGGATGTTGAGGACGGGGATGGTAACGGGGATGTTGAGGACGGGGATAGTAACGGGGATGTTGAGGACGTGGATGGTAACGGGGATGTTGAGGACGGGGATGGTAACGGGGATGTTGAGGACAGGGATGTAACGGGGATGGTAACGGGGATGTTGAGGACGGGGATGTTGAGGACAGGGATGGTAACGGGGATGTTGAGGACGGGGATGGTAACAGGGATGTTGAGGACGGGGATGGTAACGGGGATGTTGAGGACAGGGATGGCAACGGAGGTCGTTGAGGAGGTGATTATTGTCATTTTAGGGGTTATGAAGGTGTTGGAGTTAGGGATGTGATGACGTTCTGGAGTTTATGGAGGGTTGATTGGGTTATGCATTGTACTGTACTCACTGGTCAGTTGGCAGGCCATGACCTCAACTCTGAGACACAGGCTGCCGTTCCAGCTCTGGGGAAGGACACGGATGTAACGTGCCACGGTTGGCCAATCAAACTGCACCATCACTGGAGAGTCTCTATCCACATTCCCATAGAACAACTGGAGGGAGGGAGGGAAGGAGGGAGGGAGGAGAGAAAGAGGGACAGAGAGGGGAGGAGAGGAGAGGGTATTCGGAGGAGAGGAGAGGGTATGGAGAGGAGAAGAGAGGGTATGGGTAGGAGAGGGTATGGAGAGGAGAGGAGAGGGTATGGAGAGGAGAGGGTATGGGGAGGAGAGGAGAGGGTATGGAGAGGAGAGGAGAGGGTATGGAGAGGAGAGGGTATGGGGAGGAGAGGAGAGGGTATGGGGAGGAGAGGGTATGGGGAGGAGAGGAGAGGGTATGGGGAGGAGAGGGTATTGAGAGGAAAGGGTATGGGGAGGAGAGGAGAGGGTATGGGGAGGAGAGGAGAGGGTATGGGGAGGAGAGGGTATGGAGAGGAGAGGGTATGGGGAGGAGAGGGTATGGAGAGGAGAGGGTATGGGGAGGAGAGGAGAGGGTATGGGGAGGAGAGTAGAGGGTATGGGGAGGAGAGGAGAGGGTATGGAGAGGAGAGGGTATGGGGAGGAGAGGGTATGGGGAGGAGAGGGTATGGGGAGGAGAGGGTATGGGGAGGAGAGGGTATGGAGAGGAGAGGGTATGGGGAGGAGAGGAGAGGGTATGGGGAGGAGAGTAGAGGGTATGGGGAGGAGAGGAGAGGGTATGGAGAGGAGAGGGTATGGGGAGGAGAGGGTATGGGGAGGAGAGGGTATGGGGAGGAGAGGGTATGGGGAGGAGAAGCGAGGTTATGGGGAGGAGAGGGTATGGAGAGGAGATGAGAGGGTATGGGGAGGAAAGGTATGGTGAGGGAAGAGGTTAGGGAGGAGGAAAATTAAGTGATTATTTGGATATTAAATTGCCGGCTGTACTGATCAATCGTTACCAAACTGGAAGTCTTCCGACAGTACCGTAGAGCCCTTACTGCTGCTCGATCATCCTATTTTTCTAACTTAATTGAGGAAAATAAGAACAATCCGAAATTCCTTTTTAATACTGTCGCAAAGCTAACTAAAAAGCAGCATTCCCCAAGAGAGGATGACTTTCACTTTAGCAGTGATAAATTCATGAACTTCTTTGAGGAAAAGATTATGATTATTAGAAAGCAAATTACGGACTCCTCTTTAAACCTGCGTATTCCTCCAAACCTCAGTTGTCCTGAGTCTGCACAACTCTGCCAGGACCTAGGATCAAGAGAGACGCTCAAGTGTTTTAGTACTATATCTCTTGACACAATGATGAAAATAATCATGGCCTCTAAACCTTCAAGCTGCATACTGGACCCTATTCCAACTAAACTACTGAAAGAGCTGCTTCCTGTGCTTGGCCCTCCTATGTTGAACATAATAAACGGCTCTCTATCCACTGGATGTGTACCAAACTCACTAAAAGTGGCAGTAATAAAGCCTCTCTTGAAAAAGCCAAACCTTGACCCAGAAAATATAAAAAAACTATCGGCCTATATCGAATCTTCCATTCCTCTCAAAAATTTTGGAGAAGGCTGTTGCGCAGCAACTCACTGCCTTCCTGAAGACAAACAATGTATACGAAATGCTTCAGTCTGGTTTTAGACCCCATCATAGCACTGAGACGGCACTTGTGAAGGTGGTAAATGACATTTTAATGGCATCGGACCGAGGCTCTGAATCTGTCCTCGTGCTCCTAGACCTTAGTGCTGCTTTTGATACCATCGATCACCACATTCTTTTGGAGAGATTGGAAACCCAAATTGGTCTACACGGACATGTTCTGGCCTGGTTTAGATCTTATCTGTCGGAAAGATGTCAGTTTGTCTCTGTGAATGGTTTGTCCTCTGACAAATCAACTGTAAATTTCGGTGTTCCTCAAGGTTCCGTTTTAGGACCACTATTGTTTTCACTATATATTTTACCTCTTGGGGATGTTATTCGAAAACATAATGTAAACTTTCACTGCTATGCGGATGACACACAGCTGTACATTTCAATGAAACATGGTGAAGCCCCAAAATTGCCCTCGCTAGAAGCATGTGTTTCAGACATAAGGAAGTGGATGGCTGCAAACTTTCTACTATTAAACTCGGACAAAACAGAGATGCTTGTTCTAGGTCCCAAGAAACAAAGAGATCTTCTGTTGAATCTGACAATTAATCTTAATGGTTGTACAGTCGTCTCAAATAAAACTGTGAAGGACCTCGGCGTTACTCTGGACCCTGATCTCTCTTTTGAAGAACATATCAAGACCATTTCAAGGACAGCTTTTTTCCATCTACGTAACCTTGCAAAAATCAGAAACTTTCTGTCCAAAAATGATGCAGAAAAATTCATCCATGCTTTTGTCACTTCTAGGTTAGACTACTGCAATGCTCTATTTTCCGGCTACCCGGATAAAGCACTAAATAAACTTCAGTTAGTGCTAAATACGGCTGCTAGAATCCTGACTAGAACCAAAAAATGTGATCATATTACTCCAGTGCTAGCCTCTCTACACTGGCTTCCTGTCAAAGCAAGGGCTGATTTCAAGGTTTTACTGCTAACCTACAAAGCATTACATGGGCTTGCTCCTACCTATCTCTCTGATTTGGTCCTGCCGTACATACCTACACGTACGCTACGGTCACAAGACGCAGGCCTCCTAATTGTCCCTAGAATTTCTAAGCAAACAGCTGGAGGTAGGGCTTTCTCCTATAGAGCTCCATTTTTATGGAACGGTCTGCCTACCCATGTCAGAGACGCAAACTCGGTCTCAACCTTTAAGTCTTTACTGAAGACTCATCTCTTCAGTGGGTCATATGATTGAGTGTAGTCTGGCCCAGGAGTGGGAAGGTGAACGGAAAGGCTCTGGAGCAACGAACCGCCCTTGCTGTCTCTGCCTGGCCGGTTCCCCTCTTTCCACTGGGATTCTCTGCCTCTAACCCTATTACAGGGGCTGAGTCACTGGCTTGCTGGGGCTCTCTCATGCCGTCCCTGGAGGGGGTGCGTCACCTGAGTGGGTTGATTCACTGTTGTGGTCATCCTGTCTGGGTTGGCGCCCCCCCCCCCTTGGGTTGAGCCGTGGCGGAGATCTTTGTGGGCTATACTCAGCCTTGTCTCAGGATGGTAAGTTGGTGGTTGAAGATATCCCTCTAGTGGTGTGGGGGCTGTGCTTTGGCAAAGTGGGTGGGGTTATATCCTTCCTGTTTGGCCCTGTCCGGGGGTGTCCTCGGATGGGGCCACAGTGTCTCCTGACCCCTCCTGTCTCAGCCTCCAGTATTTATGCTGCAGTAGTTTATGTGTCGGGGGGCTGGGGTCAGTTTGTTATATCTGGAGTACTTCTCCTGTCCTATTCGGTGTCCTGTGTGAATCTAAGTGTGCGTTCTCTAATTCTCTCCTTCTCTCTTTCTTTCTCTCTCTCGGAGGACCTGAGCCCTAGGACCATGCCCCAGGACTACCTGACATGATGACTCCTTGCTGTCCCCAGTCCACCTGGCCATGCTGCTGTTCCAGTTTCAACTGACCTGAGCCCTAGGACCATGCCCCAGGACTACCTGACATGATGACTCCTTGCTGTCCCCAGTCCACCTGGCCATGCTGCTGCTCCAGTTTCAACTTCCACCTGACTGTGCTGCTGCTCCAGTTTCAACTGTTCTGCCTTATTATTATTTGACCATGCTGGTCATTTATGAACATTTGAACATCTTGGCCATGTTCTGTTATAATCTCCACCCGGCACAGCCAGAAGAGGACTGGCCACCCCACATAGCCTGGTTCCTCTCTAGGTTTCTTCCTAGGTATTGGCCTTTCTAGGGAGTTTTTCCTAGCCACCGTGCTTCTACAGCTGCATTGCTTGCTGTTTGGGGTTTTAGGCTGGGTTTCTGTACAGCACTTTGAGATATCAGCTGATGTACGAAGGGCTATATAAATAAATTTGATTTGATTTGATTTGATTTGGTTACTGACCCACTCAGCATAGCCATCATGGAGCACTGTCCAATCACGACTGTCATTACTGAAGGACACGTAGAACGTGGACACAAAATCTTCCCTGAAATACAGAGAGAAGAAATAGAGAGCGAGAGAGAGAGAGACTTTACAAGTCATACGAATATCCAACATATATCTCTAACATTCAAAATGCCAGATGATTCCACAGGTAAGATTCCATTTCCACAGTGCAGTGATCCCAGTGCAGTGACACCAGGCAGCAGGACTTACGCTGTGTCTGAGTTCCTGCCCTGTACGATGACTCCAGTGAACTCCACCTCTCTGCGAGCGTCCACCTCAAACCAGTGGTTCTTCTCCTCTGGCTCAGCACACCACGCACCCCCGTACACACCCTCCTCATTCCCAGAGCTCTGGGAAGACAAAATAGCCCCCTCTCTCGTCAGATGTGTCGGGGCTGTGTGTGTCCTGACTTCTCATGATTTTATGTGAAGATTTGGTTTGTGCGTTTGTATACAGGAACATTAGAATACAACAAGTATAATGGATATTACAACATTCTGTATCTATAAACTGCCGTATTATGGTGTATGCCACTAACTTCCTACAAGTATACACATTTAACTATGGGGGAAAAGAGAAAATGTGCAGTTTTATAGCTAATCTCATGCTATTCTACACATTTTGCCATGAGGCTGAGAGAAAATGTTGCTATTTTAAAGCTAATTTCCTGTCATTCTCAACATATTTGCCATGGCATATGACATGTTCATATCCTATTATTTAGTTGTTATTGTTTTATTATTGGGTTTGGTGCCCCCATAGCCAGTGGGCCACCTTGCGGGGGCTGCGGGGGCGTCTGGTACGCCAGTGATAGTGTATCATACTGTGTGTACCTGCACGTTGAGCATGCCTCTCTGAGCAAAGAAGCTGTGGTGAGACTTAAATGAGGCAGTACTATGTGTAACGATTCTCGTCCTCCTCTTCTGAGGAGGAGTAGTAAGAAGGATCGGAGGATCAATGCGCAGCGTGGAAAGTGTTCATTATATTTATTTATAACTCAGAACACTAAAGAATAAAACAACAAAGAGAAGGAAATGAAACCGAAACAGTCCTGTACGGTGCAGACATAAAACAGTCCTGTACGGTGCAGACATAAAACAGTCCTGTACGGTGCAGACATAAAACAGTCCTGTACGGTGCAGACATAAAACAGTCCTGTACGGTGCAGACATAAAACAGTCCTGTACGGTGCAGACATAAAACAGTCCTGTACGGTGCAGACATAAAACACAGAACAGAAAATAAACACCCACCAAACACAATAGAAAACAGGCTCCCTAAATATGGTTCTCAATCAGGGACAACGATTGACAGCTGCCTCTGATTGAGAACCATACCAGGCCAAACCCAGAAATAGCAAATCATAGAAGAACTAACATAGACAACCCATCCAACTCACTCCCTGACCATACTAAAACAAAGACATAATAAAAGAACTAAGGTCAGAACGTGACACTATGGTGTAGTACACCGTATATCTACACTACAGTGTAATGTAGTACCGTGTTTACCTGCATGTTGAGCCTGCCCCGCTGAGCAGAGAAGCCGTGGTGAGACTGAGAAGAGGCCAGCAGCTGGTCATCGTCAACACGATGGGACTCCAAACCTAGAGGAGGGCATTCTAGGAACAAAACAACTCATAAATCATGTGACACACTCCAAAAAACAAAACAACTCATAAATCATGTGACACACTCCAAAAAACAAAACAACTCATAAATCATGTGACACACTCCAAAAAACAAAACAACTCATAAATCATGTGACACACTCCAAAAAACAAAACAAAAATCATTTTTGTTTTATCTGCTTTATTGTCAAATAAAGATTACAGAAAAGTTTCTGTCGGCTAAATATTTTGGTCTGTAGTGGTCAAGAGCAACAGGCTGAAAACACTCAGTTGATGCTGACCACATCTTACACAAACACATACACACGCAGGCACGCACGCACACTGACCAACACATACACACAATGCTTTTGTAGATTCTGAAAGCGTGAAAAGAGAATGGTTTGTTTTCAAGTGCGTCCAAAAACAATTCTCACAGCGACCATTTTCCTTTTTATGGGTGCTTGTAATCTGGTGCTTGTAAGAGGAAGAGAAAGAGAACGAAACTGCTAGTCGTCTCCTAGTCTGACTGTACAGTAAAACATGTATTTCTGGCAGGACCAGAAGTCTGATTGGGGAGAAAGCCAGGTTGTTACAGTAGACAGGAGTAAACAAGGACAACAGTCCAGCTGCAGGAAATAGACAGTCATGTAAGGCAGGTTTTCCCAAAGTCTGTCCTGGGGCCACCCCCTGGCTGCACATTTTGATACCAGCTGATACCAAAACACCAAAACTTTAGGGTAAAGTGACTTGCTCAATGGCACATCGACAGATGTTTCACCTAGTCAGCTCTGGGATACGAACCAACGCCCTTTTGGTTACTGGTCCAATGCTCTTAATCGCTAGGCTACCTGCCGCCCCTCAAGTGAAGTTGAAGCTGCTCATGAATAAAGATGAAAACCAGTGTTGAGGTGATTTTCTTACTCTTGGGTTCGGCATGTACTGGGATCTTCCTCAGCCTCTCCTCCTCTTCCTCCTCCCACTTCTTCCTCAGCCGCTTCACTGTGATGCATGATGGGAAAACAAGATGTGACTAGGCATGTTTACACACGGTCATGGCTCACCAAGCATCAAATACTTACACATGTGCTGCTGCTAGTAGAGTACTGAATATTACAGTCACTGCCATTCTGTTTTCCCTCCAATAAGTCTGCATATTCTTGTAAACATATGTTTCACTTTATCCAATGAAACCTCTTCTCAAGCAGACAGCCTGCAGTCCTGCACACACTCAAAATAAGCGCCAACACCCTCCTACCCTTTCTCCCTTCTTCCCTCTCTTTCTCCCTTCCCCTTCTCGCCCGTCTATCTTACTGATGTCTACCGGCCCAGGGCCCCAGCACATGGCAGTAGCTGTTTTGATAAACTGTCTTTCTATCCTTCTCCCGCCCAGTCCCCTCTCTCTCTTCCTCAATCCACCCCCCTCTCTCACACACAGCCACAGTCCTTTCCTCCCTCCACTCCCCAACACTGACAATGTTGCAATCTACAGGCTATAATGGTTCTTGTTGCATAAACAATCCGGTCATCTCTGTAAGTGAATGAACACATAAGGGGGCCCTAAAGGGACAGGGCTACAGGTTGCTCTCTGTCAGACAGATAAAAGAGATTCAGACCTTTTTCCTCCTTCTCCTTGCGAGCTTTCTCTGCCTCCTCCTCAAGTTGTTTAGCTGCCACTGTGGAGAGAGAGAGCAGAGGTTAGAGAGATTAAAGAGAGTTTAAGAGAGGTTAGACGGGGGTGCTCTTACCAACACGATCACACAACGAAGGCAGACAGTACAGGCTGATTGTACAGGTGATCATACATGACCAAACAATTGCAGGAAAGACAGACAGACATAACGTGTAATGTACGTACAGTCTGCATAATCATACTCTTCGTACCAGGGCACTGTGGTTTCCTCTGAAAGAACATGTGCATGCATGGTAAATACGTTGAATTATTCAAATGTGTCGTTTCGACTTCCGCCCAATTCATTTGTTATGTGATGGGCTATTTACCTGATACATACATGATGACCTCAGTGGTAGTCCTCTCTCTGTCCACTGTTAGAGATGGTAACAGAAATGTAGATGTCTTAGAGGGCTGAACAACTACTGTACTGTACAGGAAAAGCAATGTGTTTCCTCTCAACTTTCACAAACATTAGAAATGGCTTTGACAACATGAGTGTTTTGCTTTTGTTGTAATAGCTTATTGGTGACATATGATCATAATCTTTGCCAAGCTAAATTCATGCTTCAAATCAGAGAAGACTGGATTGAAAGTGATAGATCGTTGAGTCATGACAGACATACGCTTGGTGTCCCAGTAATCTTGACCATGCTCTGTCAGGGTCTTGGAGCCAGCAGAGAGAGGTGTGTGTCCCGAGGGTCTGCTGTCTACTGGGCAGAGACAACACGTCTCAGTCGTCTCGCATTGCAAATTAATGAGATTATACTGTACCACTACATTTTATTTTTTAACTAGGCAAGTCAGATAAGAACAAATTCTTATTTACAATGATGGCCAGGGAACAGTGGGTTAAGTGCCTTGTTCAGGGGCAGAAAGACAGAATTTTACTGTCGTTCGGGGATTCGATCAAGCAACCTTTCGGTTACTAGTCCAACGCTCGAACCACTAGGCTACCTGCCGCCCCTAAATTAACATGGCCTGCTTGTTTTTAAAGGTATGACATGAAAAAAAGCAACTCATAGGGAACAGATTAGAACAGAGTTGTCCTAATATATATATATATACGTACGTCTGTCCCAGCCCAGCTCAATCAGGAGTTTCTCCTCCTCCTCTTCCAGACTGGGTCTTCTGGTCACCGGCTTCACCCCCTCCTCCTTCCATGCTGTTGTCTTGGAGGCCTTGGTAGCTTTGGGCTTTGTGACCTTAGGTGCCTTGGTGGCTTTAGGTGCCTTGGTGGCCTTGAGCTTCTTGGGTGCCTTGGTGGCTTTGGTTTTTTTAGTGGGTTTCGGGGCTTTGGGCACCTTGTTGGCTTTCTGCTTCTTGACTTTGGCCTCCTTATCTGCGGCTTTCTTTGCCCTGGCTGAAAAGAGAAATGGAGAGAGAGAGAGGGAGGGAGGGAGGGAGGGAGAGAGAGAGAGAGAGAGGGAGAGAGAGAGAGAGAGAGAGAGAGAGAGAGAGAGAGAGAGAGAGAGAGAGAGAGAGAGAGAGAGAGAGAGAGAGAGAGAGAGAGAGAGAGGGTGTAAGTGAGAAAGTGACCACCACAATTACTTCACCCCAGCCCCATCCAGAAAAATTGAGAAAGAGAACACAAGGTTGAATCAGAATATGGGACCACTAAATACAGCATGAAAGAGAGAGAGAAGTAAACAGCGGAAATCTCTCCACAGGTATCACTTTGCCCTCTCTTTCTCCCTCTCTTCTCCCCTATTTCCTGAAGGGCAGGTCTGATCACATTCCTCCTCTCGCACAGTGTTCAGTGGTTCAGTAATGACACATGGTCACTGCTTTGTTTTGGTTTCAGATCAAGCAGCCAGCCGGCCAAACCCGCTGTGTTGACGTCCCTGCTGTCGACATCTGTCTAACTATTCCTGGTTGATTAGCTGTGGATAATGCTTAATTTGGTATATGTTTGTAGAAAGGTTTAGTTTGTAATGAAAAGTATTAGTGATTGCGATCCTATATGTAATTACCCTCAGACTAGCAGACAGACACAGGACTGTATGAACAGCGAAGAGCTTGTTGTCTCCCAGTAGACTTAAGTAGACCAGCTCCTGCAGCTATGTTATTGTTCCATGATGACCTAGCTGTTTAAAATGTAAATGTCAACATCCTCACACACACAGCCAGGCCAGCTAAACACACCAACCAGTAAAATGTCTGTTCTCTCTTGGTCTACTCACCTGTTCCACTAACATCCGATTGGTGGGTGAGGATGCCCCTCAAGTGCTGTCAATCAATGGGGTTATACTACAAAGTCAGTGAAAACTCAAGCTTAAAGAAGGGGGACGATCTTCCATGAAGATACATGGATGTCTGAATGTAAAAACAAGGAAGCTCCCAACGATCCCTGTGCCATCATGAATCATGCCATTTTTTCACAAGACAAATACATACATCTTGTAATTTTGATTCATAATTTGATCTCCATGCAGCACAACCAAATAAAATATCTCTCAGTGGTCCCGGATTCTGGCAATTCAGCCTTATTATGTTACCTACTTCTAACAGTCATGAATGGCTTTGGAAAGAACTAGTAGGCTTATGGCTTTGGAAATAACTTATGGCTTTGGAAAGAACTAGAAGGCTTATGGCTTTGGAAAGAACTAGAAGGCTTATGGCTTTGGAAAGAACTAGAAGGCTTATGGCTTTGGAAAGAACTAGAAGGCTTATGGCTTTGGAAAGAACTAGAAGGCTTATGGCTTTGGAAAGAACTAGAAGGCTTATGGCTTTGGAAAGAACTAGAAGGCATATGGCTTTGCTCCATGCAGTGGAGAATGTAATACTGTGCATATGAAACGTAAGTTTCATTGTTACAACTGGGCCCGGTCATACATTGTCTTTCCCATTTTCGGTATTTTGAACAAATTTATATTTTAATCTTCTTATCAAGGGCCTGGGTATGCAGGAAATCAACAAAAATCTTACATTTTTAAATAATATATTTAATCAGATTGCCAAATAATGCAATATTTCATCTAAACAGCATATTATATCACGGCTGGACCAGGTCATGAGACCTCTGTCACGTGTGCTCCCTCTCCGGCCTCTAGGTCACCAGGTTGCTCATTATGGCGCACACCTGTCACCATCGTTACGCGCACCTGCGTGTCGTCAGACTCACCTGGACTCCATCACTTCCCTGATTACCTTCCCTATATATGTCACTCCCTTTGGATCCTTTCCCAGGTGTCATTGTTTCTGTTTCATGTCTGAGTGTTGTTAGTGTTTCTTGTTTTGTATTATGTGCCGTTTATTTATTAAAACACTCACTCCCTGAACTTACTTCCCGACTCTCAGTGCATGTCATTACAGACTGAAGTTGGTTCTGCCAAGAAAACACTTTTAGACCTCTAAGTGCATATCACAGTAACGCTCTCCCTCATCACTGAATTACTGTAGTGTTAGCCACACATACACACATGCAGATGCACGCAAACACGCACATACACCACGCAGTTACTAAAAACCCATAATCAGCCACACCACACCGTTACTCACAACTCCATACAGCAGGGAGTCTTTCCACTTTTCCACTACGAAACAAACACGTAAAACGTTATAACTTTTTATCAGCACAATTAAAGTAAATACTCTCAGTTACAAGACAATTGTATATGTCAACAGGCTTTTTAACAAATTGGTCTTCATGATGATTGGTTGATAATAAACTCTAGGGAGAAAACAAAGGGTCTAGACGTCAACCGTCTCGACCGAGAACATGTTGTTGACAGATAGCTAGCTGTGTGGTTTCTAAATGCAAAGCAAATGTTAGTTTTCCTATCTGTATGTGCGGCTTTGGCCTCACTGCACAGAGGGAAATGGCGAGAGAGAGGGGGATGGAAAGATACATGAAAAGGGGAAGGGATGGAAAGAGAACCCAGTGAACCATCGCTTATCACCCTGTTCCTGTCATGAGTCAGACCAGATGTGTTTGCCATCTATACAAGCACCAAACTTAATAAGGATCTGCCCCTTTTTTAAATTTTTGCCTGAAATGACATAGTCAAATCTAACTGCCTGTAGCTCAGGCCCTGAAGCAAGGATATGCATATTATTGGTACCATTTGAAAGGAAACACGTTGAAGTCTGTGGAAATGGGAAAGGAATGTAGGAGAATATAACACATTAGATCTGGTAAATTATAATACAAAGAAAAAACCAACCGTACTTTGGTATTTTTTTGTATCATCATCTTTGAAATGCAAGAGAAAGCCATAATGTATTATTCCAGCCAAGGTGCAATATACATTTTGGCCACTAGATGGCAGCAGTACATGTGCAACGTTTTAGATTGACCCAAAAAAACATTGCATTTCTGTTCAAAATGTTGTTTCAAGACTGCCCAAATGTGCATAATTTGTATATTAATAACTTTTTATGTTCAAAATTGTGCACTCTCCTCAAACAATAGCATGGTATTATTTCACTGTAATAGCTACTATAAATTGGACAGTGCAGTTAGATTAACAAGAATTTAAGCTTTCTGCCAATAGATATGTCTATGTCCTGGGAAATGTTCTTGTTTTTAAAACCTCATGCTAATCGCATTAGCCTACGTTAGCTCAACATTCCCGTGGAAGGGACACCAATCCCAATGAAGTTCACATACACACACAGTACTGAACTGGAATGTTTCCTGTTTCCTGTGAGTAATTGTGAGTAATTTTACAGTGAGATGCTTAAGGGGTAACTGACTCAGACGTGTTTTACAAGACAATTCTACATGTCGGAACTGTAGAGAAAAGTTTTCAGAAAAATATTCCATAAAGTTCTGCTGCTCAGTTACTCTCCCTCTCAGGCTAGATAGAATCAGGCAGAGAGGTTTCAGAGAGGAAACCACAAAATATGGCGCTGTACTGTATGGCTGCCGTTTTGTCAGCTCCAACCCAACTTTGTTATTTAAACATTTTTGTTGTTGTTGATTTTCTTCTATTTTTTATTATATTATTTTCACAAAATGTATCCACTATCATTTCTTATAACCGACAAGAACTTCTGAACATCAGATTGGCATATTTACTTGCCTTAATTCCAGCTTCAACTTCAATTCATATACTCTGGGCTCTTTCTGTAATTCTGACCCAACTTTCGGGTCCAAAACGAAACACTGGCATTACACAGGTAAGAGAGGGGGAGCCTGGCAAGATTAAGGCGAAGGGAAAACAGGCCACCTATTCACTCCATTCTATTGGACAATGTACGGTCACAGTTGGATGACCTTTGATCGCGGATTTGCTACTGACGGGACTCTCGTAACTGCAATATTCTCTGCTTTTCTGAAACATGGCTTTCGTACAACATGGCTACCCAACTCAATGGATTCTCCGTTCCCTGAGCGGACTGGACAGTGGAGTCAGAGATGGGGAGGGGTTTGCCTTTTCATCAACAACAAAATGGTGACTGACTCGAGCGCAGTGGAAGTCTCGACCCATTGTTCACCGTCTTGGAATACCTGATGGTCAAATGCCGACCCTTCTACCTCTCGAGGGAGTTTTCAGCTGTTATCTTGACTGTTGTGTACATTACACCACTGGCCAGAAAATATAAAAAGCTGAACCTTAACGAACGGTACGAGGCTATAAACAAACAGGAAAACTTGCACCCGAAGGCTGCTTTTTTTGTTGCCAGTGATTTTAATACCTCTTCATTGACGCATGATGCCAAATCTCTTTCACCACTAGCGTTGATAAAGTCCTAGACCACTGTTACTCTACCCACAAGCAAGTATACAAGGCCCTCCCTCATCCCCCATTCGGCAAATCAGATCATGACTCAGTACTCCTGGTTCCTGTTTACAGGCAGAAGCTCAAACAGGAAGTACCCTTGACTTGCTTTGTTCAGAAATGATCATCAGAATCAGAGATTATGCTACAGGACTGCTTTGCTGGCGCTGATTGAAATATGTTCCAATTCTTCGGCAATGACATCGACGAGCTAACCACCTTCGTCGCTGGCTTCATTGTCACAGTGAAGAGTCACTGCTTTCCCAATCAAAAGCCTTGGATTAACATTGAAGTTGGCGCTAAGCTAAAGGACAGTGCTACCACACACAGGGCTATCGCGGACAACCCTGAGCCTACGACTGAGGACAGAATAAGTACAAGAAGTCCTGGTATGACTTCCGCAGAGTAATCAAATGAGCAAAAGGATATTGGAATAAGGTTTAATCATATTACAAAGACTGCGACTCCCGCCGCATGTGGCAAGGGCAGCAGTCCATTACAAATTACAAAGGAAGACCCAGCCGGGATCTGCCCAACAATGCTTCTCTACCAGACAAAAACAATGCATTTTATGCACGCTTCGACAATAACAACACCATACTGTGCTTGAGGGCTGCAACCGACCCAGAGGACTGGGTGATCTCGCTCTCCGAGAGGTTTTTAATCAGGTCAACACTCGCAAGGCCTTGGGGCCGGATGGTATTCGAGGGCAGTTCTTAGAGTATGAGCAGAACAGCTGGCAGGCATATTCTGTAGTCTGTAATGCCCACACGTCTTAAACTGATCATCATCAATTCTGTTCCCAAGAACTCTTAAGGGTTCATGCCACAATGACTACAGCCTTGTAGTATTCACATCTGTAATCATGAAGTGCTTTGAAAGGCTGGTTATGGCACATATCAACTCCATCATCCCAGACACTCTAGATCCACTCCAATTTGCACACCGCACCTACAAATCTATAGATGACACAATCTCAATTGCACTCCACACGGCCCTTATCCACCTAGATAAGAGGAATACTATGTGAGAATGCTGTTCATTGACTACAGCTCACCATTGTTCCCTCTAAACTTGTCACCAAACCTAGGACCCTGGGACTGAACACCTCCCTCTGCAAACTGGATCCTGGACTTCCTGATAGGCCGCCCCCAGGAAGTGAGGTTAGGCAACATCATCTCCGCCACGCTGACCCCCAACACGGGGTCCCCACAGGGGTCTGTGCTTAGTCCCCCCTGTTCTCCCTGTTAATCCACGACTGTGTGGCCATGCACGACACCTTCATAAAGTTTGGTGATGACACGGCGGTGGTAGGCCTGATCACCGGCAATGATGAAACCAACTACAAATCAAATCAAATTGCCACATGCGCCGAATACAACAGGTGCTTAGTTACAAGCCCTTAACCAACAATGCAGATCAATAAATATAATTAATAAAATATTTAATTAATAAATAAAATAATGAAAGAAAAAAGAAACACAATAAAATTACTATAACGAGGCTATATACAGGGGGTACCAGCACCGAGTCAATGTGCGGGGGTACAGATTTGTCAAGATAATTTGTACAAGTAGATAGTGGTAAAGTGACTATGCATAGATAATAAACAGTGAGTAGCAGCAGCGGGATCAATGTAAATAGTCCGGGTGGCTATTTGAAAAATTGTTCAGCAGTCTTATGGCTTAGGGGTAGAAGATGTTAAGGAGCCTTTTGCTCCTAGACTTGGCACTCCGGTACCGCTTACCGTGTGGTAGCAGAGAGAAAATTCCATGATTTGGGTGACTGGAGTCTTTGACAATTATTGGGGCCTTCCTCTGACACCGCCTAGTATATAGGTCATGTATGGCAGGAAGCTTGGCCCCAGGGATGTACTTGGCCGTGTGCACTACCCTCTGTAGCGCCTTACGGTCAGATGCTGAGCAGCTGCCATACCAGGCAGTGATGCAATCGTTCAGGATGTTCTCGATGGTGCAGCTGTAGAACTTTTTGAGGATCTGGAGATCCATGCAAAATCTTTTCAGTCTCCTGAGGTGTAAAATGTGCTGTCATGCCATAATCACGATTGTCTTGGTGTATTTGGTCCATGATAGTTTGTTGGTGATGTGGACACCAAGGAACTTGAAACACTCTACCCACTCCAATACAGCCAAGTAAATGTTAATGGGGGCATGTTCAGCCAACCTTTTTCTGTAGTCCACGATCAGCTCCTTTGTCTTGCTCATACTGAGGAAGAGGTTGTTGTCCTGGCACCACACTGCTAGGTCTCTGATCAGGCCTACCACTGTTGTGTCATCAGCAAACTTAATGATGATGTTGGAGTCATGTTTGGCCACTCAGTCGTGGGTGAACAGGGAGTACACGAGGAGACTAAGCTCGCATCCCTGAGGGGCACCAGTTTTGAGGATCAGCGTGGCAGATGTGTTGTTGCCTATCATTGCCACCTGGGGGTGGCCTGTCAGGAAGTCCAGGATCCAGTTGCAGAGGGAGGTGTTTAGTCCCAGGGTCCTTAGCTTAGTGATGAGCTTCGTGGGCACTATGGTATTGAACGCTGAGCTGTAGTCAATGAATAGCATTCTCACATAGGTGTTCCTTTTGTGCAGGTGGGAAAGGGAAGTGTGGAGTGCGATTGAGATTGTGTCATCTGTGGATTTTGTTGGCGCGGGATGTGAATTGGAGTGGGTCTAAGGTTTCCGGGATGATGGCGTTCATGTGAGCCATGACCAGCCTTTCAAAGCACTTCTTGGCTACCGATGTGAGTGCTACGAGGAGGTAATCATTTAGAAAGGTTACCTTCGCTTTCTTGGGCACAGGGACAATGGTGGTCTGCTTGAAACATGTAGGTATTACGACTCAGTCAGGGAGAAGTTGAAAATGTCAGTGAAGACACTTGCCAGTTGGTCTGTGCATGCTTTGAGTACACGTCCTGGTAATCCGTCTGGCCTGCGGCATTGTGAATGTTGACCTGTTTAAATCTCTTGCCAACATCGCTACGGAGAGCGTGATCACACAGTCATCCAGAACAGCTGGTGCTCTCATGCGTGCTTCAGTGTTGCTTGCCTCAACCCAGAAGCCAGCCACACCAATGTGTTGGAGGAAACACCATGCACCTGGCGACCTGGTTAGCGTGCACTGCACCCGGCCCGCCACAGGAGTCGCTAGTGCTTGATGAGACAAGGATATCCCTACCGGCCAAACCCTCCCTAACCTGGACGAGGTGGGAAGGACTAGGCCAATTGTACGTCGCCCCATGGACCTGGTTGGGATATGTACGTACGGTCACTGTGGGGACGACGTAGTCGATGCACTTTTGATTGATGAAGCCGGTGACAAAGGTGATATACTCCTCAATGCCATTGGATGAATCCTGGAACATTTTCTAGTCTGTGCTAGTAAAACAGTCCTGTAGCGTAGAATCCGTGTCATCTGACCACTTCAGTATTGAGCAAGTCACTGGTGCTTCCTGCTTTAGCTTGTAATTATTATACGAGGGAGAACTTTGTATGCATCTCTGTGTGTGGAGTAAAGGTGGTCTTTTTTCCCTCTGGTTGCACATGTGACATGCTGGTAGAAATGAGGTAAAACAGATTTAAGTTTGCCTGCATTAAAGTCCCCAGCCACTAGGAGCGCCACTTCTGGATGAGCATTTTCTTGTTTGCTTATGGCCTTATAAAGCTTGTTGAGTGCAGTCTTAGTGCCAGCATCGGGTTGTGGTGGTAAATAGATGGCTAAGAATAATATAGATGAGAACTCTCTTGGTAGATAGTGTGGTCTACAGCTTATCATGAGGTACTCTACCTCAGGCGAGCAATACCTCAATACTTTTTTAATATTAGACATCGCGCACCAGCTGTTATTGACAAATAGACACACTCCCCCGCCCCTTATCTTACCAGACGTAGCTGCTCTGTTTTGCCGATGCACGGAAAACCCAGCCAGCTCTATTTATACATGTCGTCGTTTAGCCACGACTCTGTGAAACATAAGATATTACAGTTTTTTACGTTTTATTGTAGATCATCCAGTATATTTTCCAATGATTGCACGTTAGCCAATAGTAAGGATGGTAGTGGTATAAGGGCACAAGGCGAGACCCAAATACAGACACAGGAGGCAGCTGTTTGAGCTCCGATATTTATTATAGCAAAAGGGGTAGGCAAAAGGCAGGTTGGGTACATGCGAGAGTTCATAAAGCAGGTCAGAGTCCAAACGGTACAAGACGATAGGCAGGCTCGATGTCAGGGCAGGCAGAGTGGTCAGACACAAAAACGCTGGTTGACTTGACAAACAAGACGAACTGGCACAGAGAGACAGGAAACACAGGGATAAATACACCAGGGATAATAAGCGACACCTGGAAGGGGTAGAGACAAGCACAAGGACAGGTGAAACAGATCACGGTGAGACAAGTGGAGGTTTACTCACTCGCCTACAAATTCTCACAAGGCACCCTGACCTCCGCCCCCTTTTTCTCCGTCTTTTCTTCACGCAAAGGATGGGCATTCGGGCCTGGTCTCAAGAAAGCAGTATATTCCTTGCGTCAGACTCGTTAAAGAAGAAATATTTGTGCAGTTCGAGGTGTGTAATCGCTATTCTGATGTCCAGAAGGTATTTTCAGTCATGCGAGACAGTAGCAAATCAAATCCAATGTTATTGGTCACATACACATGTTTATCAAATGTTATTGCGGGTGTAGTGAAATGCTTGAGTTTCTAGCTCCAACAGTGCAGTAATATCTAACAAGCAATATCTAACAATTTCATAAAAATACACACAATGCACACAAATCTAAAGTAAAGGAATGGAATTAAGAATATATAAATATTTGGACGAGTTATGTCAGAGCGGCATAGACTAAAATACAGTAGAATAGAATAGAATACAGTATATACACTTGAAGTTGAAAGTTTACATACACCTTAGCCAAATACATTCTCAGTTTTTCATAATTCATGAATCCTAGTAAACATTCCCTGTCTTAGGTCAGTTAGGATCACCACTTTATTTTAAGAATGTGAAATGTCAGAATAATATTAGAGAGAATTATTTATTTCAGCTTTTATTTATTTCATCACATTCCCAGTGAGTCAGAAGTTTACATACACTCAATTAGTATTTGGTAGCATTGCCTTTAAATTGTTTAACCTGGGTCAAACGTTTCGGGAAGCCTTCAACAAGCTTCCCACTGTAACGGCGTTCTTCGTTTGTTGAAAGAGAGGACCGAAATGCAGCGTGGTGGTTACTCATGTCTTTAATGAAAAAAGTGACGGTACATGAAATAACGATAAATACAAAAAAACAACAAACGGAACGTGAAACCTAATACAGCCTATCTGGTGAACACTACACAGAGACAGGAACAATCACCCACGAAAGACAAAGCGAAACTCAGGCTACCTAAATACGGTTCCCAATCAGAGGCAACGAGAATCACCTGACTGCTGATTGAGAACTGCCTCAGGCAGCCAAGCCTATACAACACCCCTAATCAGCCGCGATCCCAAATACTACAAACCCCAATACGAAATACAATAACATAAACCCATGTCACACCCTGGCCTGACCAAAATATATAACGAAAACACAAAACACTATGACCAAGGCGTGACACCCACAATAAGTTGGGTGAATTTTGGCCCATTCCTCCTGACAGAGCGGGTGTAACAGTCAGGTTTGTAGGCCTCCTTGCTAGCACACGCTTTTTCAGTTCTGACCACAAATTTTCTATAGCATTGAGGTCAGGCTTTGTGATGGCCACTCTAATACCTTGACTTTGTTGTCCTTAAGGCATTTTGCCACAACTTTGGAAGTATACTTGAGGTCATTGTCCATTTGGAAGACCCAATTGCGACCAAGCTTTAACTTCTTGACTGATGTCTTGAAATGCTGCTTCAATATATCCACATAATTTTCCTCCCTCATGAAGCCATCTATTTTGTGAAGTGCACCAGCCCCTCCTGCAGCAAAGCACCCCCACAACATGATGCTGCCACCCCCATGCTTCACGGTTGGGATGGTGTTCTTCGGCTTTCAAGGTTATGTCGATATGGGACTCATTTTACTGTGGAAATAGATACTTTTGTACCTGTTTCCTCCAGCATCTTCACAAGGTCCTTTGCTGTTGTTCTGGGATTGATTTGCACTTTTTGCACCAAAGTACGTTCATGTCTAGGAGACAGAACACATCTCCTTCCTGAGCAGTATGACTTCGTGGTCCCACAGTGTTTATATTTGCGTACTATTGTTTGTACAGATGAACGTGGTACCTTAAGGCATTTGGAAATTACTCCCAAGGATAAATGAGACTTGTGGAAGTCTACAATGTTTTGGGCTGATTTATTTTGATTTTCCCATGATGTCAAGCAAAGAGGCACTGAGTTTATAGGTAGGCATTTGAAATACATCCACAGGTACTCCTCCAATTGACTCAAATTATGTCAATTAGCCTATCAGAAGCTTCTAAAGCCATGACATCATTTTCTGGAATTTTCCAAGCTGTTTAAAGGCACAGTCAACTTAGTGTATGTAAATGTCTGACCCACTGGAATTGTGATGCAGTGAATTATAAGTGAAAATATCTGCCTGTAAACAATTGTTGGAAAAATTACTTGTGTCATGCACAAAGTAGATGCCCTAACCGACTTGCCAAAACTATAGTTTGTTAACAAGAAATGTGTGGATTGGTTGAAAAACAAGTTTTAATGCCTCCAACCTAAGTGTATGTAAACTTCCGACTTCAACTGTACATATGACGATATCTAAAAGATATCTTAACCGCCATCAATAAGAAACATTACTGTGCAGCCGTATTCATTGATCTGGCCAAAGCTTTCAACTCTGTCAATCACCACACCCTCATCGGCAGACTCGACAGCCTTGGTTTCTCAAATGATTGCCTTGCCTGGTTCACCAACTACTTCTCTGATAGAGTTCAGTGTGTCAAATCGGAGGGTCTGCTGTCCGGACCTCTTGCAGTCTCTATGGGGGTGCCACAGGGTTCAATTCTTGGACCGACTCTCTTCTCTGTATACATCAATGATGTCGCTCTTGCTGCTGGTGAGTCTCTGATCCACCTCTACGCAGACGACACCATTCTGTATACTTATGGCCCTTCTTTGGACACTGTGTTAACAACCCTCCAGGCAAGCTTCAATGCCATACAACTCTCATTCCGTGGCCTCCAATTGCTCTTAAATACAAGTAAAACTAAATGCATGCTCTTCAACCGATCACTGCCTGCACCTGCCCGCCTGTCCAACATCACTACTCTGGACGGCTCTGACTTAGAATACGTGGACAACTACAAATACCTAGGTGTCTGGTTAGACGGTAAACTCTCCTTCCAGACCCACATCAAACATCTCCAATCCAAAGTTAAATCTAGAATTGGCTTCCTATTTCGCAACAAAGCATCCTTCACTCATGCTGCCAAACATACCCTTGTAAAACTGACCATCCTACCAATCCTCGACTTCGGCGATGTCATTTACAAAATAGCCTCCAATACCCTACTCAACAAATTGGATGCAGTCTATCACAGTGCAATCCATTTTGTCACCAAAGCCCCATATACTACCCACCATTGCGACCTGTACGCTCTCGTTGGCTGGCCCTCGCTTCATACTCGTCGCCAAACCCACTGGCTCCATGTCATCTACAAGACCCTGCTAGGTAAAGTCCCCCTTTATCTCAGCTCGCTGGTCACCATAGCATCACCCACCTGTAGCATGTGCTCCAGCAGGTATATCTCTCTGGTCACCCCCAAAACCAATTCTTTCTTTGGCCGCCTCTCCTTCCAGTTCTCTGCTGCCAATGACTGGAACGAACTACAAAAATCTCTGAAACTGGAAACACTTATCTCCCTCACTAGCTTTAAGCACCAACTGTCAGAGCAGCTCACAGATTACTGCACCTGTACATAGCCCACCTATAATTTAGCCCAAACAACTACCTCTTTCCCTACTGTATTTATTTTATTTATTTATTTATTTTGCTGCTTTGCACCCCATTATTTGTATTTCTACTTTGCACATTCTTCCACTGCAAATCTACCATTCCAGTGTTTTACTTGCTATATTGTATTTACTTTGCCACCATGGCCTTTTTTTGCCTTTACCTACCTTATCTCACCTCATTTGCTCACATCGTATATAGACTTGTTTATACTGCATTATTGACTGTATGTTTGTTTTACTCCATGTGTAACTCTGTGTCATTGTATGTGTCGAACTGCTTTGCTTTATCTTGGCCAGGTCGCAATTGTAAATGAGAACTTGTTCTCAACTTGCCTACCTGGTTAAATAAAGGTGAAATAAATAAATAAATAAAAATGAGATGAGATGAGTAATGCAAAATATGTAAACATTATTAAAGTGACTAGTGTTCCATTAATAAAGTGGCCAGTCATTTCAAGTCTATCTAGGGCAGCAGCCTCTAAGGTTCTAGTAATGGCTGTTTAACAGTCAGATGGCCTTGAGTTAGAAGCTGTTTTTAAGTTTCTCGGTCCCAGCTTTGATGCACCTGTACTGACCTCGCCTTCTGGATGATAGCGGTGAACAGGTAGTGGCTCGGATAGTTGTTGTCCTTGATTATCTTTTTGGCCTTCCTGTGACATTGGGTGCTGTAGGTGTCCTGGAGAGCAGGTAGTTTGCCCCCAGTGATGCTTTGGGCAGACTCCACCACCCTCTGGAAAGCCCTGCGGATGCAGGCAGTGCAGTTGCTGTACCAGGCGGTGAAATAGCCCGACAGGATGCTCTCAATTGTGCATCTGTAAAACTTTGTGAGGGTTTTAGGTGCCAAACCAAATATCTTGTGGGTCCTGAGGTTGCGCCTTCTTCACCAACACACTGTCTGTATGGGTGGATCATTTCAGTTTGTCAGTGATGTGTACGCCGAGGAACTTTAAGCTTTCCACCTTCTCCACTGCGGTCCCGTCGATGTGGATAGGGGGTTGCTCCCTCTGCTGTTGCTTGAAGTCCACAATCAGCTCCTTTGTTTTGTTGATTGAGAGGTTATTTTCCTGGCACCACACTCCCAGGGCCCTCACCTCTTCCCTGTAGGCTGTCTCGTCATTGTTGGTAATCAGTAGCAGCAACATTATGTAGCAGCAACATTATGTACAAAATAAGTTACAAACAATGCAAAAATAATAATTGCACAGTTGGTTTTGAGCCCGTCAAGCGCCAGTCATCCCCTCTGGCGCCATTACTACAGGGAGGAGGTCTGTGACCTGGCAGTGTGGTGCCGGGTCAACATCTTCTCCCACAACGTCAGTAAGACCAAGGAGCTGATCGTGAAATATAGGAAACGGGGGGCGAGTACGCCCCCCATCCAAAATGACGGGGCTGCAGTTGAGGGGGTTGAGAGCGTCAAGTTCCTCAGTGTCCTAATTACTAAGGACTTAAAATGGTTTCTTCACCCTCAGGAGGTTAAAAAGGTTTGGCATGGGCCCTCAAATCCTCAAAAATGTTATACAGCTGCACTCACTATTGTGAGCATCTTGACTGGCTGCATCACTGCTTGTTATGCAACAGCACTGCCTTCAATCGCATGGTGCTACAGAGGGTGGTACGGACAGCCCAGTACATCCCTGGGGCTGAGCTCCCTGCCATCCAGGACCTCTATATCAGGCTGTGGGGAAGGCCCGTAAAATCGTTAAATGCTCTAGCCACACCAACAGGTTCCTGAACAGCTTCTATCCCTAAGTCATAACAGCTAACAAAATGGCTAATCAAACTATCTGAGTTGACCCTTGTATTTTATATGTGGCACTGTCTCTATGCATACTCACAGGACTCTACCCACTCACGCATACTGACACTCTAACACACACATAACATGCAGACATATTTATTCTGAATCTACACCAACGCACACACACTCACGTACAAGCATCATATAAACTTCTGCTACTCTGTCCATCATATATCTTGATGCCTAGTCACCTTACTTAGAGTTTGCAAGAAAGGCATTTCACTGTACATGTGCACGTGACATTAAAACTTGCAACTTGAACACAGCCGTGTGTCTGTACTGATGTAGGATCTTAATTTGAGCCAGTTTGCTACAGAAAGGAAATAATCCTGCAGCAACAGGAAATGTGAATTATTATGTGGATTATAATTAACGGACATCTTTGTAGGGGTTGATACAGTTTTTGTTAGGGCAAATCTAGTCTGAAATGTAAATGTGGAAACAACAAACTTTAGAAAACTTTTAAAAACTCAAGTACACTGCAAGTTTGTATTTCCTGCTGTGCAGGACATTTCTCATCAACAAAAGAGTGATCAAATTAAGATCCGTCTGTAGCTCATCAGTGTGTGACACATGCAGCTGTGAGCTCTACTAGACCACGTTCATCTCTGTTAATAGCTCAAGGTCAAGGTCTCCACGCATGTTAGTGAACATACTCTAACAAGGGAAAACTGGGCCAAGTGTTTGGTAAGTTTGTCCCCAAGAGGTTGTAACAGGGATGGCTAGTTGATGGACCTCCATGAATATACAGTCAAGAAAAGGATAAAGGACAAAGAAGAAGAAGAAGAGGAGGAGAACAAGAACTAATGGAGTCACCTCTTACCTGCCTCCACCTCCTCTATGGATTTCTTCTTCTTTGGTTTGATCTCCTCCACCTCCGTACCAGGGTCGTCCATCATAACGTCCTCTCTCTCTTCCTCCCACTGTCTCCCATGATCCACAGGTCCAGCCTGTCTTACCTGTGTCTGGACACCTGTGGTGTCCTGTCCCTCTACACCTCCATCCCAGCCTAGAACACAGCAACAGAGGGCCAGAGACACCGACAAACCCAACAATGCCCCCCTCATCGTCTTACTACACTCAGAAGCAGGACCGGACTAAATCAGCCTACAGCTTAAACCAGATTTACCAAGAGCAGCACTGGCAGTGGAACCTGACCCCAGCTCTAGGAAGGCAAGAGAAGCTTCCTCAGTTACTCTGCTTGCACCAACAAAACAAAGAAAAGGTTGCAGGCCAAATGGCCCAACTCCTGTTTCAGTGAAGCACAAAAGGCCCCAGGCCACCCCCAGTCTCTCACACAGACCAGTCAGAACCGTCAGCTAACAGATGACTTGCATTTGCTAGACGGGCAACAACACAGAACATCGAACAACAGTCCTCAGGTGTAGAAGAAGTCTCAGTTGGAGTCAGTCTGTCTTGTAGAGTCTCTGAGAGCTTGAAGAGATGAGTTCTGGTTGGTTCCTTCCAGTAGCCGTGGAGTCTGAAAGAAAATTTGTATAAAACTTTGGTGTGTAGAATGCTTTGGTGTGTAGAATGCTTTGGTTTGTAGAAAGCTGCGGTTTGTAGAAAGCTGCGGTTTGTAGAAAGCTGCGGTGAAAGGTTTGGTGTGCAGATGTGTACAGAGCGCAGGCCTGTTTGGTGGTGGAGCAGGAAAGAGCTGTGGGCTCAGGGCTTTAAAGCAGTCTCCTGGCAGAGAACGAAGAAAGGAAACACAGACGCATGCAGGAGTCTGGAGTCTCAGCAGCAGTAACACAGCACACCTCCTGGCTCCCGTCTTTCCTCGCCCTCTCACTCCTCCGCAGGCACCCCATCTCCTTCTCTCACACTCAACATAGGGGAGGGGGTCTTCCACATGTCACGTTGCAGGGGAGAGGGGACAGAGAGAGAGAGAGAGAGAGAGAGAGAGAGAGAGAATAATTTAGAAAAACATTTAAATGCAGAAGTTGACAATAATTAATTTCCAGAGTAAGTACTATACTCTTGCAACAAAAAGACAAATGTGAGTCAGTCTACTGAATCCACCCAGGACCCATTTTTCAATGAGTTCAGAAAAAAGGAAAACATTTTATTGGAGAGGAAAACTCATTCCATGTTTAAGAATGTACCCAAATCGTGTGGTTGGGAATAAGTGTTTTAGCAGACCTGGTAAAACACACATGCACACACACGCACGCACGCACGCACGCACGCACGCACGCACGCACACACACACACACACACACACACACACACACACACACACACACACACACACACACACACACACACACACACACACACACACACACACTCCCACACACACACTGACCCAAACAACCCAGCTCAGCTCCACATGCCTCCAGGTCATACAGAGATGTCAGGACCTGTCCCTGTCTCCTTCTCTGCTCTCAAGTGGAAAACAGAAGATAAAGAGAGAAAAAGAGAGATAAGAGTGTGAAAGAAGGGTGTGAACTGGAAGTGAATTCGCTAAAAAAATACGACTTTACACTGGTTACCAATGGTGGGTCGGGACCTAGTGGTGGGTTGCATCTGATTCCTTGTGAGGTCTTTGCTTAAGACTGGGTTCAGGCTAGAAACATTGAATGAGAATGGCCCCAGAGGTTTAAGTTGATATCTGTGATAAAATATGACAATAAACAGTAATAACATATTAATGTGTTTATTGCTATTCATTCCTCTGAGACTTTATCTTCTAGTTAACAGATTAAGTATGCCCCCTACAGTAATCACACTGACAACTCATGCTGGAGACTACTGAGTCTGGTGGCCACTAAGTTCCAGAGTTATTTCTTCTATGATATTGTAGTTATGACAGTCAGATGTGCTGTGATATCTAAGCATTCTACTTCTACACCAGATGTGCTGGAATATCTACTTTCTTTATTTCTAGTCTGGAGCACTGAGCCAGCCTGCAGTGTTAGCAGGACGGTCATCTTGACTTCATCAAGGCCATGCATCAATGAACACACATCTGATCTGATGTACAAACAGAAGATAGAAAGCTGCTATTCATAGATCATCAAAAGTCAGTGAACATTAATGCTTTGAGCTCTGGAAGGCAATCCAGCAGTCTATGTACTTAGCTCTACGTACCTTATTCTCAATTGTTGTTAATATGATAATGTATTAAAGTTACACTTGTGCATTCCTGTATAGTTTATGATTTGGAAAGTATGTTAATGTCGAAGCCTCATGGATGGAAAAACCTCCTTAATTACTGTAGCATGTGACCAGTCACCCAGGCCGATCAGTCATACTGTTTTCTGTACTGTATCATCTGTATCTGTCTCTCGTCCATAACCGTGGGAGGTAGGACTGCTGAGGGTGCTCAGCGGTTTTTTAAAGATTTCTGTCAGTGAATGTGATACAGAGAATGAGGGTGATAGAGTCCAGGGGTGTCATGCTCCCCCAAAATCTAAAAGGGCACAAAGTACTGTGCTTTTTCCTGCAATCTTGTGCCATAATCATTATGTCTAATTCTCTGTTTAAAAAATATCTATATATTTTTCTGCGTATCTAGGCATATCTTGAGCTGTCTGTATCCTCCTGACTTGTGCTTCTTTTTTTTAAATAAACAAAATATGCTTCTCTGCATGGCTGCTAAAATCTGGGTAACAGATTGGAAGGAATGTGAGTCTTATTCAGAACGTTTAGTTATTGCTTGCTTTTCTAAAGTCTACCAACCTTGCCAGCAAGCATGCCAGCTAAGATTGTTAGACAAGCTAGCTACTCTAACTTGATTGATAGCCTGAAATGGTTTCTTGGTAGCTAGTTATGAGGTTGGGAGATTGGGAATCTATATGGGCTAAAGCCTACTTCATAAAATTGCTAGGTGGCTAGTAGTATTACAGTTTTTTTTTAAATATTTTTTATATATAGCTCTATATATTTTTTAAATGTAAAAACCTACACTGTTTAATCTAGAGATAACTGATGGCTCTCTGACATCTGCGGCTAACAGAGAGCATATGATGGATTGCAAACAGATGTGCCCTGGCTGGACGAATCCAGTGTGTGTGTGTGTTTGTGTGCGTGCTCCTGCTGGTCTGATTGTATGCTTTCTCATCATCCTCTATGAGTGCTGCTGTTTCTCATCTCAGAGACCAGGAAACTGCTAGAATTGACAGCTATTACTATCATATCCACTCCACATCTGTCTTCCTTCATCTCCTCTGTGTGTGTGTGTGTGTGTGTGTGTGTGTGGTCACTTGTGTTTGTGTCTTTTTTGCATAATAAATCATTCAAGATAGATTTTTTTTAAACTTCTTTAAAATTGTGAAGAAGAACACTATTGGTACAGTACAAAAATATTTAACCTTTGTGTATGGACATAACATCCAAATAAGTTAACACCTTTTAACAATAAGAAAATAACCCTATCATTTAACATTTCACAGCAATAATCCTTCGGCATATGGAATAGATTGACATAGTTTTCCAATGGCTTTTAAATAACACATAAATAGTAACTCATAAATACTGATATTAATTTACAGTGGCCTATTACATTGCACAAATACCTTTATTTTTTTTCTATTTTTTTTTTCACCTTTATTTAACCAGGTAGGCTAGTTGAGAACACCTTTATTTAACCAGGTAGGCTAGTTGAGAACACCTTTATTTAACCAGGTAGGCTAGTTGAGAACACCTTTATTTAACCAGGTAGGCAAGTTGAGAACACCTTTATTTAACCAGGTAGGCTAGTTGAGAACAAGTTCTCATTTGCAACTGCGATCTGGCCAAGATAAAGCATAGCAGTGTGAGCAGACAACAAAGAGTTACACATGGAGTAAACAATTAACAAGTCAATAACACAGTAGAAAACAAAGGGGGAGTCTATATACAATGTGTGCAAAAGGCATGAGGAGGTAGGCAAATAATTACAATTTTGCAGATTAACACTGAGTGATGAATGATCAGATGGTCATGTACAGGTAGAGATATTGGTGTGCAAAAGAGCAGAAAAGTAAATAAATAAAAACAGTATGGGGATGAGGTAGGTGAAAAAGGGTGGGCTATTTACCAATAGACTATGTACAGCTGCAGCGATCGGTTAACTGCTCAGATAGCAGATGTTTGAAGTTGGTGAGGGAGGTAAAAGTCTCCAACTTCAGCGATTTTTGCAATTCGTTCCAGTCACAGGCAGCAGAGTACTGGAACGAAAGGCGTCCAAATGAGGTGTTGGCTTTAGGGATGATCAGTGAGATACACCTGCTGGAGCGCGTGCTACGGATGGGTGTTGCCATCGTGACCAGTGAGCTGAGATAAGGCGGAGCTTTACCTAGCATGGACTTGTAGATGACCTGGAGCCAGTGGGTCTGGCGACGAATATGTAGCGAGGGCCAGCCGACTAGAGCATACAAGTCGCAGTGGTGGGTGGTATAAGGTGCTTTAGTGACAAAACGGATGGCACTGTGATAAACTGCATCCAGTTTGCTGAGTAGAGTGTTGGAAGCCATTTTGTAGATGACATCGCCGAAGTCGAGGATCGGTAGGATAGTCAGTTTTACTAGGGTAAGCTTGGCGGCGTGAGTGAAGGAGGCTTTGTTGCGGAATAGAAAGCCGACTCTTGATTTGATTTTCGATTGGAGATGTTTGATATGAGTCTGGAAGGAGAGTTTGCAGTCTAGCCAGACACCTAGGTACTTATAGACGTCCACATATTCTAGGTCGGAACCATCCAGGGTGGTGATGCTAGTCGGGCATGCGGGTGCAGGCAGCGACCGGTTGAAAAGCATGCATTTGGTTTTACTAGCGTTTAAGAGCAGTTGGAGGCCACGGAAGGAGTGTTGTATGGCATTGAAGCTTGTTTGGAGGTTAGATAGCACAGTGTCCAAAGACGGGCCGAAAGTATATAGAATGGTGTCGTCTGCGTAGAGGTGGATCAGGGAATCGCCTGCAGCAAGAGCAACATCATTGATATACACAGAGAAAAGAGTCGGCCCGAGAATTGAACCCTGTGGCACCCCCATAGAGACTGCCAGAGGACCAGACAGCATGCCCTCCGATTTGACGCACTGAACTCTGTCTGCAAAGTAATTGGTGAACCAGGCAAGGCAGTCATCCGAAAAACCAAGGCTCCTGAGTCTGCCGATAAGAATATGGTGATTGACAGAGTCGAAAGCCTTGGCAAGGTCGATGAAGACGGCTGCACAGTACTGTCTTTTATCGATGGCGGTTATGATATCGTTGAGTACCTTGAGTGTGGCTGAGATGCACCCATGACCGGCTGACATAGCAGGTTATAGTGTCTAAACTGTGAGCTCAATCTGATTGAAAATGTTCTCATCTAAAATTTATGATGGTTGTATTGTGGAGTGAGGAAGGTTGGTGGCGTGAACATTTTAATCTGTGGTCCCTGGTGAAAATGCATTTTGTTGTACAGTGGAAAGGTTGTAGGATAGATAGGAGGAGGTGAGGGGTATCTGACCCCACACTGGAGCTGCTGCTCAGGCAGCCCTTTCCCCTCACACTCTTTCTTCCACTTGGTGCGTCGGTTCTGGAACCAGATCTTAACCTGGGTCTCTGTGAGACAGAGCATCAAGGCGATGGCGTAGCGCTCGAACACAGACAGGTAGTGGCTGCTGTGGAAACTACGTTCTAGAATGTGTAGTTGATCCAAGGTGAACGCTGTCCGAACCCGCCGTGACTTGCCCTTTGACCTCTCCAGGCTACGGCACACAGATGCAGGGTGAGACTCCCTTTCCACTGAGTCCACTGTGGTGGAGCATTTACTGGCTGCTGGACCACTTGGGAATTCTACTCTCTTGGAATGGCTTTCTGGAATGGCTGCCCCACCTGAATATTAAAATAGTGAGTTTAGAGAAGGACCTCAACCATTCTAATCTGCAGTTATGATGATATGGGTTGAATGCTGATAAAGAATAATGTTAAAAGTTCATTGTTGAGGGCTGGGCCAAAAATATATAACTCAACACTGCCTTCTGGGAAATAACTAATACTACTGTATCAACTGTAGCAGTACTAGGCCATGCCTATAAACTAAACTTCTGCATCAACCCTATATCTCAATCTAAGGATAATATTTATTTATAAAATATAACTAGAAAGTAAATGGCTTTTAAACCCTTTACGTTTTCGAAAGAAATTGTTATAATAACTGAACACTCCTACCTGTGGTCTGTCTTGCAGCATCACTCTCAGCAGTTGAACCATGGCTCAGGTGGGTACTGCTTGGACTCCCAGTGAATTTAGACGGATCCATGATGTCTGCTACAGAGAAAGAGGTTCTGCTAACCTGTGACAACTTTTCTGGCTGCATTTTAATTATCTGTTGTGTAAATTTGGACGAAAATGCTCACGTTTTTCAGTGAAGGAGGTGGTAGATAACTCGAGTACCACTGCGCGCGCCACCTTACATCCCCGTGTCTGATTCTTGTTGCCCTGGCGCCCCTCAATTTATACAGATCAAGCACACACCGCTCCCCCGCATAAAATTAACATTTCCACAAATACAAGTGCACGGCTGCGCTCTGCAAGAAAAAACACGTGCTCCTTCCTGCGTGCATAATTTGGCGCGCGCAACACGCACGGACACACACACGAACAAACAACACTGGCCGAGTGCGTGGAAGAAGGAACCCCTGCGCGGGCACTTTAAAATGCTAATGAGCGCTCTCAGATGTCTCGGTTATTTATTGCAGAGCATCTGGTTAAAATGTGCCGTTTTCTTTACAACCGTGTTCCTTTTTGTCGTTTGGCTTGTCATTATTTGCAATTGTGTGATTTTTCGCTGGTAGGACACGTGAACTCTGGTTGTCATTCTAAGTAATCGACTCCTCTCAGAGTGAAAGTGATGCTGCTTCACTTGTGCACGAATATCAATAGAAACATTTGTGTTTTTTATTGGATGTGGTTAAAATGTATAGCTTTGTAGTGAGTCTAATCACACAAACACTTAGCTATGATTAGAGGTCCACACATTTACAACTAACACGATTATGAGTGCAATAGCCCATCTGTCTGCTCAACAGTATGAAACTTAAGACCTAACTAAAGCATTTTGTGCCTATTAGTTAACTTGGAGCTTATTTTCCTGTCGTAATTTGTGCTGTTGTAGCCTACTGTTAGAACACATCGTTTCAGAATCCCTTGATAACAGTTCTCCAAATGTGTTCTTCATTGGTGTATCATTTTCTCTCCACTGTTTCCAAGTATACCTGGCAGGCTCGAAGTGGGAACCTATTACTATCCTATTGTGGACTGTAGGCTAGATTTCAACCCAATCCACATACTTTTATGTAAAATCTCTTAGTATCTTTCATCTCTCAAACAAACCATAGAAGCAACATCAACCACATAGCATAATATGACCACAGAGAGATCCACGGGGAAGTTTGTATAATAATAAATCCCACTGATATGTGCACATTGGATAAGTGGGTTGTTCCCCGAAATTAGTGCCTTTTGCGTCCCTTTGATATTTCAAGTAGAAATTGTGCAGCAATAAAAAGTTAAAAGCCTGTTATATTAAATTAAGTGCCCTCTAATATACCCCCTACTCGGTAATCTAGTTACATAACAAAAAATTGCCATCAAAATCCATACATTTAAGCTATAGATATCTGGTTTTTGCATTGGATGCATCTCAATCGACAGCATCTGTCAGTGTCTCACTTCTACATCTGTGGTGATCGGTGGTAGAGCTAGAGAGGTGTTTGACAGAGCATGAGACATCTGAAAATCAGTCTTCTCACGAAAACATCTGTAGCGTCCAAACAGTTTTGACCACTCTATGGAAAGGGGAGATTCTCACAAACAGACGATGATGTTCCGTTTTGCTCTACGAACCCCACAAGTTTTCAGGAAACTAGTCTGAACTCGGTACAGTTGATGTGCCTACTTCTGTTTGGTAGCGTCCGAACTGTTTTGGAAAGGGGAGATTTTCACGGATATGGTGGTGTTCTCTGTTTTGCTCTCTGACCTCAACAAGTGTTACGGGACTGGTCTGAAAAAAATTGGGGAAAAATGGAAGTATGAAGGTAGTTTTGTTCCTACCAAAAGAATGGGTTAAATATGTCTAAAAAAATATATATATATTTCCAGAGTTTAAAATAAATATCTCCTAGATTTATGACAGACACTTCAAAACCTTGTTTTTGTATTTTATTTTTGGACTGTCCTTTTTGCCATTTCTGAATGTTTTATTCAATGCGTTTCTATGGACTTTAGTAGTAAAGGCCAAAATCTATATTTTACCCAAGAAAATATATCTATATTTTTGTGATACCTAAAGGGTCCTAAAATTCTAAATCAGATACCTAAATAATCCATAGTATGACCATCTTAAAACAATTCCATTATGTCAGTTTAGCACCCCCTTCTCCCCCAATGTCTTAGACTCTAAATAATTAATATTGACCACAAGTCTGTCCCTCACTTTAATATGGCGAAACTATCCCTTTTAAATATATATTTTTAAATAAACATTGAACACCTAATAGTAAAATCCTAGTGTAAAAGCAGGTGAGCTGTGGTGGAAAACTGAGTGGATTGAACCTAACACGTCAACCCTGTGCTACCCATATATATATAGACAGGCTAGAAATGTAACAATTATGAAGCTTGCATTCAATTGCCACACCCTGTTTCACACATCAAGCTTCTATTCCCATGTTCACGAGGGGGATTCATGGCTGATTCAAGATTAAATCGTAAACCCTGTTATGGTCAACCCTGTTACTTTATCTGTCTCTTGATAGGCACCTACTATAGTCATTTTTTAAATTTAACCTCTTAAGATGGGGAGAACTGTTTAAAAACGTTTTTTAATGAAGATTAACATGTGCTCTTTATGAAGGAATGTTAAAATTCGGTGAAATCAAACGTTGTTTTCAAAAGGCACCGAATTGGTGGAATGACCCAAGTGCTGTTTAGGTGGTGCAGCGCAGTACAGTCTATCAGTCCTCTTCCAAATAAATGTACTGTACATTCTTTGCAGCCTACATGCGAGATATCTGAATCGTCTATCAGGAAGGCTCTATAAAAGCACTATAAAGCCTTATTAATAGTCCTGTCCTTAGCCATACATGAGTAATATGACTTCTACTAATCTGTAGTCTCCAGCGAGTGAGTAAATGGGGGATGAGAAGGTCCAACATGAAGAGTCATTCTGGGGGGGTACATGAGGGGTATAAATGCCCCCTGTGGAGCAGGCCAGATCGTAAAGGTGGGATAACAGGATGGCATCTCCCAGCGTCATCCAAGCAGCGACCCCCTGCAGAGCGGTTGGTATTGAGGGGAGAAGAGTGGCCGGCCCACTGGGACAATTAGCAGATGTCACCAGTAGGCCTGACCCTCCCTGACCCAGGCCTTTGTCCAGCAGGACCAGAGAAGACGAGGGGGACCGTATATAATATGTGTGGTGAAGAGCTTCACACTTCTCAACCCACACCAAGCACTCAACCCACACCAAGCACTCATCCCACACCAAGCACTCATCCCACATCAAGCACTCAACCCACACCAAGCACTCATCCCACATCAAGTACTCAACCCACACCAAGCACTCATCCCACATCAAGCACTCAACCCACACCAAGCACTCATCCCACATCAAGCACTCAACCCACACCAAGCACTCAACCCACACTAAGCACTCATCCCACACCAAGCTTGTCCAGGGTCGAAGAAAGAGCATTAAGGACTAGTGAATCAAATTGTTCTGAACTTTATTCTATATTCTTGACTTAAAATGTAATGTATTTACCTTGCATATTTTATTGACCTTCCATGCTGTTAAAAATGAAATAAAACTTGTATCAGAATCTGACTGAGCGGTGAGAGGAGCTGAGGAAGAGGAGGGGGGGTGAGGAGGGCAGGAAGAAGACAATAGAAGAGGGAGCGATTATGTCGATTAAACAGTGTATTTATTTTACTTTGGCCAGGCCCAGGTCTATCTTTTGTCTCCATAAGCTTAATTAAAGGTTTCATTCATCCATCAACATTGTGTCAGAATAGCCATCATGCATTGTGGTTAGATAATATTAACTATACCGATAGAAGGGTCTAGGGGACTATGCTGAAATAATCAACTAGTATCCACCCGCATCCCTCTTCTTTCGGGAAATGTATGTGTCCTGACGGTCATGGTGTAATTGAGAATTGAATGTGCATACAGGGGGTACTGTTCAATTCTCAATTAACCCCTCATCCCTCCCTCTCCTCCTTAGCCCCCACGACCCCGCCTCTTACCACTCCACCTCACAGATGGGCTCCACTACAAGAGAGAGAGAGAGAAGGAGGAGAATCTATAACTATATAATTTACTTAACAACAGTTAAAAGCACTTCTAACCATACTCAGGGGAGATCTTAGCATTCCACAGCAATAGGATTCCATTATGGTCTATCTGTCTGCCACACTTTTAGCCACACGCCTATGTGGCATAATGGTACCCTGTGTACCTTTGCTGTGGAGGAAACTGGCCATGAATATCTGAATGGCGTTACATTGTTGATCAAATCAAATCAAAGTGTATTTGTCACGTGCGTGGAATACAACAGGTGTAGACCTTACAGTGAAATTCTTACTTACAGGCTCTAACCAATTATGCAATTTTAAACAAAGAAGGTATTAATTTAGGTAAACAATAGGTAAGTAAAGAAATAAAAACAACAGTAAAAAGACAGTGAGTAATAACAGTAGTGAGGCTATATACAGACAGTAGGGCTGATTGAGGTAGTATGTACATGTAGATATGGTTAAAGTGACTGTGCATATATGATGGACAGACAGTAGCAGAAGCGTAAAAAGAGGGGTTGGCGGGTGGTGGGTGGCGGGACATAATGCAGATTGCCCAGTTAGCCAATGTGCTTGGGCACTGATTGGTCGGGCTACTTGAGGTAGTATGTACATGAATGTATAGTTAAAGTGACTATGCATATATGATAAACAGAGAGTAGCAGCAGCGTAAAAGAGGGGTTGGGGGGAGGCACACAATGCAAATAATATAGCCCATCCAACTACCTCATCCCCATACTGTATTTATTTATTTATCTTGCTCCTTTGCACCCCAGTATCTCTACTTGCACATTCATCTTCTGCACATCAATCCCTCCAGTGTTTAATTGGTATATTGTAATTACTTCGCCACCAAGGCCTATTTATTGCCTTACCTCCCTTTTCACCTCATTTGCCCACACTGCATATGGATTGTTTCTACTCTATTATTGGCTGTATGTTTGTTTATTCCATGTGTAACTCTGTGTTGTTGTATGTGTCAAACTGCTTTGCTTTATTCTTGGCCAGGCCGCAGTTGTAAATGAAAACTTGTTCTCAACTAGTGCAACCGATGTGAAATGGCTAGTTAGTTAGCGGTGGTGCGCGCTAATAGCGGTTCAATCGGTGATGTCACTCTCTCTGAGACCTGAAGTAGCTGTTCCCCTTGCTCTGCAAGGGCAGTGGCTTTGGTGGAGCGATGGTGGGTGACTGTTGTTGGTGTGTGCAGCGGGTCCCTGGTTTGAGCCTGGCGAGGGGACGAACTAAAGTTAAACTGTTACACTAGCCTACCTGGTTAAATAAAGGTGAAATATATATATTTTTTAAATAGTCCGGGTAGCCATTTGATTACCTGTTCAGGAGTCTTAAGGGTTTTGGGTAAAAACTGTTGAGAAGCCTTTTTGTCCTAGACTTGGCACTCCGGTACAGCTTGCCATGCGGTAGTAGAGAGAACAGTCTATGACTGGGGTGGCTGGGGTCTTTGACAATTTTTAGGGCCTTCCTCTGACACCGCCTGGTGTAGAGGTCCTGGATGGCAGGCAGCTTAGCCCCTGTGATGTACTGGGCCGTACACACTACCCTCTGTAGTGCCTTGCGGTCGGAGGCCGAGCAGTTGCCGTACCAGGCAGTGATGCAACCAGTCAATGTTGCAGCTGTAGAACCTTTTGAGGATTTCAGGACCCATTCCAAATATTTTTTTTTCCTGAGGGGAATAGACTTTGTCGTGCCCTCTACACAACTGTCTTGGTGTGTTTGGACCATTCCAGTTTATTGGTGATGTGGACACCAAGGAACTTGAAGCTCTCAACCTGCTCCACTACAGCCCCATCGATGAGAATGGGGGCGTGCTCGGGCCTCCTTTTCCTGTAGTCCAAAATCATCTCCTTAGTCTTGGTTACATTGAGGGATAGGTTGTTATTTTGGCACCACCCGGCCAGGTCTCTGACCTCCTCCCCATAGGCTGTCTCATTGTTGGTGATCAGGCCTACCACTGTTGTGTCGTCTGCAAACTTAATGATGGTGTTGGAGTCTGGCCATGCAGTCATGGTTGAACAGGGAGTACAGGAGGGGACTGAGCACGCACCCCCGAGGGGCTCCAGTGATGGTGGTAATAGAGGTGTTATAGACATGTTTAACCACACATTAGGAGGCGGGTTGTCTGTGGTCATAAATGTAAGCCTATTTGTGTTCAAACAAAAAATGTATATTTAATTTATAGATGCAGATTTTGACTCAAATATATGTACTACAATAATGCAATAGTGTTGGTTATTTATTTATGAGGACCATCTTAGCAGTGGTAGGGACGTCCCAATGATCACACTTAGAAAATACCAGCCCAGAGCGTGACACAACTTCACAGAAGTTTACAAGTAATTGTGACTGATCTAGGCTCATATTTCACCTACCTCAATACATGTACAATGCTTACATCCGAAAATAAACTGACCCTAGATCAGCGCTCAGGGTCTAACACCAAAACGTCTCGCGTGATGTAACATATTTTATTGATTTGAAACATGGCGTCGGAAGGAGAGGCGGCCAATGCTTCTGTTGTTGAACCAGAGACCGGGGACGGGTAAGTCTCCGTTAAAACGGTGAAAGACCAGGGTTTTGGTTCATAATATATGTTTGTTGGTAGACAACCAGATCAATATTCATAAATATTGCAATTACAGCTAGCTAGCTTTCCCTCAACAAACTAGCCCGCTGGCGTTAGCCAACGTTAGCTGGTTAGCAAGCTAACTTAGATGTCTCATTCAAATGCCTTGCCCACTTGTAAGCTAACTTGTAATCGACTAGTTAAAGTATCAAGGTACAGGTTGATTTCCTTGTTCAATATCTGCTTCTAAATACACTTCTAGCATGAATCCTGCAGAACATAGCTAGCAAACCAAGGGAAAATAGCTACCTAGTTAGCTCTGGTCAGAGATGTTGCGTGCGGCGTGCAGATGGATGCTTAGTTAAGCAGTAGAATCAATAACAAAGCGAACTCGCCGCCCCTGTTAGGTAAAAAGCTGAGAAATTTAACCACCGAAATTCATAGACCGAACTATGGATGCAACCACTGACACTCCATGATATCAAGATTATAATTTTAACCATGTCTTGATGCTATAACGTTATAGTCATAGTGTTTGTTTACATTTACTTTGTCAACAAACATTTGCGTAAAACAGCTTGTGTTTTTGATTCTGAAGGGGTACAACAATTGAGCTAAGCTCATGAGGCATTTGAGTTATTCTTCAAAAATCAATGCGTACATATTAAGTTATACGTCCAAAAATGGATGCAACAACTGCTGATTGCGCCATTAAAGGCTGAATCTTCTTCAACCCTACACATCTTTCTCCATTACTATTGTTACTTACAAAAGGAAAAATCTCCCTGAGTGCTGACAAACTTTTCTCTGTGTACATAAACGGTCATGTATCCAAAATATGAAATAAATGACCTTTGAGCACTTTGTTTACCACCAGACTAGCTCTGGTCCATATAAGCGCAGTCCCGACGCATGCTGATGGTCCACAGCTAGTCTTAAATATAAGAATATGAAGGTTAATGGCAGTTATCCCAGCTGTCACCATAATGATAATGTTAACCAGTTCATGTCATATTTTTGTTTACTTTCAGTGATGCTGGATTTGGGGACTTGACAGGCAACCTGGAGACGGAGTCATCGAATGGCAAAGAGGCCATGGTACTACACCTCTAATATAGCAGTTCTCTGGGCATTTCTTTTCACCGACACGAGCAATAATGAATACTTTTTCCTGTGTTCCCCTCCTCAGGATCCGGGTAGTGAGGGTTTGGAGGCAGCTGACACCCAGACAGGTTCTGGGGACGAGGAGAGCGGCAGGCACCAGGGAGAGGTGGAGCTGCAGTGTGCTCTCTGTATGAAGTGGTTCACCGCCGACACCTTCAGCATTGACACCGCGTATGTCTAGCTCACTTTGTAACTCAAACTATAGAGGCCTTTGGCTAATTGATTCTAAGACTAAGCTTGTTAGACCTTGAATTAGCCCCCTTGAGCTTGAATAACCAGGTAGGTACTGGTTGAAATAAAACATTTCAGGATCAAGGTTTTTGATTAGTCTTTCTCTCTCTCTCTCTCTCCCTCTCTCTCTCTCCAGGACGTGTCTGCCTTTCATGACCAACTATGTTTTCCATTGTAACGTGTGTCATCACAGTGGCAACACCTACTTCCTCCGGAAACAAGCCAGTGGGTCTTCTCATTCAGCTGATACACTTCTGTGTGTGTGAGAGTTCGGTGATTATTGATGGTCTGTTATTGATTGATGCACTGATTGGGGGTCATTGTGTGTTTCAGACCTGAAGGAGATGTGTCTGACTGCTCTGGCTAACCTCACATGGAGCTCCAGGACTCAGGAGGAGCACCCCAAGACTATGTTCTCCAAAGACAAGGTCAGTCCTCTCAACAGTCCCAACATAGAACCCACAGCGATACACTTTGAGAAGCAAATTTGTGATCTTTGGAAATGCTTGATTTTACATGTCATGTCAAGATATTACACACAGTTTGCATATGTTTTTCATATGCTTAAAACACTGGATATGTTAATGTAATATTTTCCGGTACACACTCTTTCCTTGCAGGACATCATCCCGTTCATTGATAAGTACTGGGAGTGTATGACCACCCGACAGAGACCTGGAAAACTTACATGGCCCAACAACCTAGTCAAGACCATGGTGAGTATGAGAGCAACCATTGACTTACACAGATGCACCAAACGACACACATCACACTAAACCTTCACTATTACACCATTGGAAAAAGTATGTGGACTTTCATTTAGAAAAAAGATCCTGTCTTTATTGGACTTTTTGGGGTTTCAGAGTAAAGAGCGGGATGTGTTCTTGGTGAAGGAGCACCCAGACCCAGGCAGTAAGGACCCAGAGGAGGACTACCCCAAGTTTGGCCTGCTGGACCAGGTAGGAAAACACATCAGACATATACCCACACAAACAGTGATGCTGACAGTTGGTTGATTTTTCATCTCAGGACCTGGGCAACATTGGACCGTCTTACGACAACCAGAAACAGACCACCGCTGCTCCCACTCCTGGAGGGCTCAACGGTAACTCTAAACACATCAACACACACTGTCGCACATCAACACATTCTCACTAAACACACAACACATGTCACACACACACACATTGTTTTTCATGGAATTAGTTATCAATGTGTCACAGTGCATAATACCACACTGAAGAAGCCCTAAAAAGTTCTCATGTTATAAATGCTATATACATGCTGTGTTGCGTTCCAGGTGGACCTTCTTTCTCAGGTGAATATGATGTGGTGTTTTGGTATCTGCCTCTGAGCCTGTGTTTCGTGCAATCGTAACTCTCCAGGTAGAATTTGCCCAAAGGCACAGATCTAGGATCAGCTTAGTCTCCCCATTCCTTACCCAAACAATTTAGGGGCAAAATGCAGTCTGACCTTTTGATCAGCATATTCAGGCAACCTCATCCTGCTCCAATTGTAACCCCATCCCTCACCTGCTCACCGCTTATGTTGGTGCCCTGAAGTGTTTACCCTTTTGATCTGGCTTTTGATTGGTGGACTGATTGAATGATATAATTTCCTCTGGCTTTCTGCTCCTGAGTTCCCGTGCTCCATTCCAATACTCTGGAACAGCCTCCTCCTTCCTTTTCTTGCCCAGTGGTGAGTGGTAAAGGAAAGACAGAAGGAGGCTGTTATTGTTGGGACACAGCCATGGTGTGAATTAATCCCTTTGCTTCCTCTGTGTGTCTGCATTTCTCCTTTTAATATGTGGTGTCCCTCCCTGCTCAATCCACGCTTGTACCTCCTGGGTGACTTTTTGATGGTGCTGAAAGTGTGTGTGTTCTATAGTGTAACCTGTGTGTGTGGTGTGAAGGTGGTCTGGCCCCTGGCCCTGGTAAAGGTAGAGGAGCCAAGCGTAAGCAGCAGCAGCAACAACAGGAGGGCGCCACAGCTGGAGCAGCTAAGAGAACACGCAGGTACAACACAGATGTCCTTAGTGTTCTCAAGGGTCTGAACTTTTTTTTTGTAACCTTTATTTTAACAGTGAAGACATATTGAGACCAAGGTCTCTTTTACAAATGCGCCCCTTATATACAATGTAAATATACACATTATACCCAAACTAATATATACACACACACACTACCGTTCAAAAAAACTACTGATTTTATGGAATATCTACATTTATCAGCAACCATCACTCCTGTGTTCCAATGGCACGTTGTGTTAGTTAATCCAAGTTTATCATTTTAAAAGGCTAATTGATCATTAAAAAACCCTTTTGCAATTATGTTAGCACAGCTGAAAACTGTTGTTCTGATTAAAGAAGCAATAAAACTAACCTTCTTTAGACTAGTTGAGTATCTGGGGCCTTGTAAACAAAAAGGGAGTGATGTAGAGCTCTATGGGTCTTTAGCGAAGTCCAGCCAACCTTTTGATACAGGATGCAGTGATTAGTCTCAGAACTGTCACCTGTAACAAATGAAGGGCACTATGGTAGATGGCATCTACACTTTGATAAATATTTTCACCGTATTCAAGAACAGATAAAAAGGTTAATTGAATAATCTGCTTCCCATTGTTTAGAGAAAGGCACAATCTGTTTCTGTAGAAAACGACAACTTTAAATCTTAGCTTCTTAACCAGCTCATCTCTATGTTTTCTAAACGTCAAATCCAAATGCCTAAGTATTTATATGCAGGAACACGTTATATTGGAGAATCATCTAATGAGTGAACATGTAGTTCATCTGAAACATTCTTACAAGACTTATCGGATGTATGATAATATGCCATCAATGTGACTCTCTCTATCCTCTACTTCTCCTTCCCTCACCCTTTCTGTCCATAATGCGCACTAACTCACTCCATTTTTCCTTTCTCTCCCTCTGTAGTGACCCTCTGTTCTCGGCCCAGCGTCTTCCTCCCCATGGCTACCCTCTGGAGCACCCCTTCAACAAAGATGGCTACCGCTACATCCTAGCAGAGCCGGACCCCCACGCCCCCGACCCAGAGAAACTAGAGCTGGACTGCTGGGCTGGGAAACCTATCCCCGGAGACCTCTACAGAGCCTGTCTCTACGAGAGAGTACTGCTAGCCCTGCACGACAGAGGTACACACAGGAAATCCTGTAGTGGATATGGGCTTCTCGTGATTAGCCTTACCCAGTAATGTCTATTGTCAGATTCTCTGAGAATTCTGTTTGTGTGTGGGGTGTCTTTGTGTGTGTGTGTGTGTGTGTGTATATATGTCTGCAGCCCCACAGCTGAAGATCTCAGATGACCGTCTGACAGTGACAGGGGAGAAGGGTTACTCCATGGTCAGAGCCTCCCACGGTGTCAGGAAAGGATCTTGGTACTTTGAGGTCTCCATCGATGAGATGCCCCCAGACACCGCAGCCAGACTGGGCTGGTCTCAGCCTCTGGGTTAGTACCACACACACAAATACGCAAACGAGCATACACACATGGAGACAGGATATGTAGTAACCTGTTTGTGTTGTAGGTAACCTGCAAGCCCCCCTGGGCTATGATAAGTTCAGCTACTCATGGCGTAGTAAGAAGGGGACACGGTTCCACCAGTCTGTAGGGAAACACTACTCCTCAGGCTACGGACAGGGAGACACGCTGGGCTTCTTCATAGAACTACCAGACGGCACTGAGACAGCCAAGGCACTGCCGGACACTTACAAGGACAAGGTACGTTTTCTATTTTTATTAATGATTAACTGTGAATAGCAGACATCCACTCTCTGTTGTAGTTATGAGACTTGACATCTCATCCCTGTGTGTGTGCTCTTTCAGGCGCTGATTAAGTTTAAGAGCTACCTGTACTTTGAGGAGAAGGACTATGTGGACAAGGCAGAGAAGAGCCTGAAGACTGTTACCCCCAGCAGGGTGAGGCTCCAGCATAGAACTACAACCAATAGATCAGACATTCACGTTCAAAGCAATGGCGATTATCTCAGAAAGCACTGCCAATTTTTATGATACCTATTGGTTGTCCTTATCAAATACATTAACATAATATGTATAGGATTGGCATTTCCATTTGTTGATTTCCATTTGTTCTCCTCTCCAGATGCTGTTCTATAAGAATGGGGTTAACCTGGGTCTGGCCTATGAAAACCTGTTTGAGGGGCTCTACTTCCCTGCCATCTCTCTCTACCGGGGCTGCACGGTTAGTAGTGTGTGCGTGTGTGACTATTAGAAGGGTTATATTTTCCTTCCATCTCCCTCCACAGCACTGTAAGTAATACTATGTCCCAGAGGTTTATGGTGTTGTGATATGTAGCACTATCTACTCCAAGGATGCCCACTTCCTTTTTAATCACGTTGTAATGATTATCCCTCTTTTCTCCCAGGTTTCAGTTAACTTTGGACCACTTTTCAAACACCCTCCAAAAGACATCAAGTACCAGCCAGTGAGTACACAAACACATGCACAATGCATTCAGAAGTCCTTGACTTTTTCCACATTTTTGTCACTTGCCTACACACAATACCCCATAGTGTTAAAGTGAAATGGCAAGCCTAAATAACTTCAGGAGTAAAAATGTGCTTACAAATTAGCATAATAAATTGCATGGACTTATAATGGTGTTTAACATGATAATGTTAAATGACGTTTTAATGGTGTTTAACCTCATCTCTGTACCCCACATATGGAATTATCTTCAAACACTGATTCAACCACAAAGACCAGGGAGGTTTTCCAATGCCTCTGAAGGGCACCTATTGGTAGAGTGGTAAAACAAAAAGCAGACACTGAATATCCCTTTGAGGATGCTGAAGTTATTAGTTACACTTTGGATGGTGTATCAATACACCCAGTCACTACAAAGATACAGGCATCCTTCCTGACTCAGTTGCTGGAGAGGAAGGAAACCACTCAAGGATTACACCATGTGGTCAATGGTGACTGTAAAACATTTACAGAGTTTAATGGCTGTGATAGGAGATAACTGAGGGTGGATCAACAACATTGTTAAGCACAGGCAAAATCCTAGAGGTAAACCTGGTTCAGTCTGATTTCTATCAGACACTTGGAAATTAATTCACCTTTCAGCAGGACAATAACCTAAAACACAAGGCCAAATATACACTGGAGTTGCTTACCAAGAAGAGAAGAAGAATGTTCCTGAGTGGCAAAGTTAGTTTTGACTTAAATCTATAGCAAAACCTGAGAAATTGTTGTCTAGCAATGATCAACAACCAAGCTTGAAGAATTTTTGAAATAATAATGGACAAATGTTGCTCAATCCAGGTGTGGAAAGCTCTTAGAGACTTACCCAGAAAGAGACACAGCTGTAATCGATGCCAAAGGTGCTTCTACAAAGTATTGACTCAGGGGTGTGAATACTTATGTAAATGGTTTCTGTATTTAATTTAAAATACAGTTGTAAACATTTCTAAGAATATGTGTTCACGTTGTCATTTTGGGGTATTGTGTTTAGATGGGTTAGAGAAAAACATCAAATCCAATTTGAATTCAGGCTGTAATAAGTCAAGGTCTATGAATATTTCCTGAAAGCACTGTACATATACTTTATTTGTAGACAAGAAATATAGATACTTGTAGTTTTGATGTGTGATTGATTGATTTGATTTGTGTGTTTGTGTCCTCAGATGAGTGATATGGGCTGGGGAGCAGTGATCGAACATACACTGGCTGACATGTTGTATCACGTAGAGACGGACGTGGATGGACGGCGTAGCCCTCCCTGGGAAGGATAAACACACACCTCCAGAGATAAACACACACACAGATGGCCAGTTGTGTTTGGACAGGCATGGAGGAGTCCATTCCATCATTTATAGGTGGGTTGATGTCAACCTGAACATGAACACTTTGCAGTCTCTCTGTGGTGTCCCTTAAACATTGTCATTGGTAACTTAAATCAGCTGTACACTTCTATTGAACAAGATGTGTGTGATCTAAAATGAGACTTGCTTATCTGAACAACTCTTTTTTGTGTATGAAGCACTTTAGGTGTTCCAGCACTATAAAATAATGTATGTATGGACAAGTTTCAAATTCATTATCCATTTTTGTCAAACACCCCAGATATTCTCAGTTCCAGATATTCTTTCTTCAACCATATGAACATGTTCATTACCTGCCAGCTGGTCTCAAGCTAGGGTTCCATACTATTGGCCACAGATCTTCATGCAAATATGATAAAAATCTGACTGGTTGCGAATTAGTCTGCGTGACGACATAGTGCACATAAAAACAACTTTTGTGGTTAAATTCCTATGTACCGAATAAAAAAACGTAAATCAAGTTAAATGGGTTTTCATTGCATTTTCAACTCTACTGATGGTTTTGTCACAGAACAAATTGTGTTACGTAGTGAATGTGCCCATTCAAGTATTGGCATGTGCGGTCCAGTCAGCAGCTCGTACATACAGTGGGTATAGTCTACATGTGAGATTATTATGAACAAAAGTGCAAGATTATTTTTAATTTGTCAAATGGCATGCCTCAATCATCATGTCACCAGAATAAGACCCTCGATATGTATTGGAAAGGAGCACCAATCTTATCACCTTCCACTTTCACCACGCTGTGAAGTTTACCATCATTAATTTCATTTGTAGCCTAATAAACTTCATTCTTTCCCTAGTCGTAGTGTGAGGACCACACACGTCATCACGTGACTCTCAAATTTACTTCGATATGATGGTTATTATATCAATATTTGCCCATGAAAGCATTTCCACCGCCATTACTCGCATAGTTCAGACACAAAAAATATCCCACCTTGTCTAATGTGTTTTGTTTTGTCGATATTTGTAAAGTTTACCAACAAATTTGCTGTTTCCATCAGGCCTGATGTGACATTTTTTACCCAGCGTACTTTACGAGCATAAAAAGGTTGGATAGAAACCTGGTTACAGATGTGAAATATTAAGGTTTGGTCTTGTTTTAACTATTTACTTTTGTTTTACTTTCATGCTGGTTTTAATAAATTAAAGATTTGGAAAGATTTGTTTTCAAGGTTTTTATACTAAGGTTACATAAACACACGGGTACAAAATCAGAACAATATTAGCTGAGGTTCTCTCTGATCTGACTCATGCAGAAATAAGATGACCACCTCCTGGATGATAGTACGGGGGTGGTCTCTTTGGCCTGAGCTGGTGAACGATAGATGGAATGGCCCAGGCACTCCAACGTCTGTTGCAGCTTTGGCTTTAGTCCATTGGCTGTAGTGCTGTGCCTCCACCACTAGATTGTAGTGCTGAGCAGGCTAGCTGAGTCCATGCTGCTGCTGTCTGACTTGTGTCTTCTGCTGCCTGACTCCTCTGAATGCTGCAAGCACAACAACATAGACAATCAGTATCTATTAATTTGACTCTACACCAGGTAAACTGTGTGAGAGAATGTTCTCATTTACAACGACAGTTGCAGTGGAGAGGGGTTGAGTGAGCCATTAGGAAGCCCAACCAACAGGTGTGTGTCCTACATGTCTGCGGAATAAGCGGTCCAGCAGGCTGCGTTTGGGGCTCACTGGGGCAGGGGTCTGGGTCCAGTCCAGGTCAGGGGGTCTGGAACCCTGAGGCCCGAACACATTCAGCTCCTTGAAACAACCCATCTCTATCATCTATGAGAGGATAGGAGAGTGAGGGTAACCAAACCATACCTAACCTCAAATTGCTACCAATATGATTACATTTACTTGAAATAAGTTTAATGTAATTGAATTTAACAGAACTAAATCAAATGTAATAATCTGCAAGTTGTGTTGACCTCTGTCTGCCAGGGTATGGCCACGGAGCCTGTGTTAAACTTGATGTAGAAGTCGTTGTCTGCCCTCTCCAAAATGACTCCTTTTACTGTGGAGAACTCATCAATGTCCTGAACATCCTGGCAGTAAACTGCTCTGGGCTGGAGAGAGTGAAGGGGGGTGGAAAGATGGAGAGGACAGAGGGAGGGAGAAGTATTCTTACTACAACATCTAGCATCCCATATTATATCATTTTAATTACAGTTTTACAGATTATTTAGTCTGTCTACCACATACTATAGCTGTTAAAGTTAGCAAGCGGTGCCGATGCACCAAATCTGGAACCAACAGGACCCTGAACATCTTCTACCCCCAAGACATTAGACTGCTAAATAGTTAAACAAATAGCTAACTGGACTATCCATATTTGCACTAACTCTTTTGACTCATCACATACACTGTGGCTACTGCTTATTATCTATCCTGCTGCCTAGTCACTTTACCCCTACCTATATGTACATTTCTACCTCGTACCCCTGTAGATCAACTCTGTACTGGTACCTCGTGTATATAGCCAAGTTATCGTTACTTATTGTGTATTTATTCCTTCTTATTATTATTTTTTTATTTTATTCTCTGCATTGTTGGGAAGGGCCCGTAAGTAAGCATTTCACTGTTAGTCTACACCTGTTTTCAAAGTATGTGAAAAATAACATTTGATTTGAGTTAGGGTATTTACATCCGGTTTGAAGGGTGGCTCAATGACTCCGGCCTCCAGCCTTCTGAAGTTGATGGTTCTGAAGAAGGGATGGGACTGAATCCCATACACCCCACTCCCCTGACACCCCAGCCTATCTCTCGGGTCTTTAGTCAACAGCTGAGAGCGCGAGAGATGGAAAAAGGATAAGAGAGAGAGTGAAGGAAAGAGAAGAAGAGAGAAAGGGGGAGACGAGAGAACATCCATGCAGTTACAATGTAGAACACAATTTGCTTGTTGACAGGTTTCATGTCAAATCAGAGTAAAACTGTAGTCTTACCAAGCGACAGAAGTCCTTCGTCTCGTTGCTAAATATCTTTCCGTACTCCTCCTCCTCCTCCTGTATCCTTCTCTCCATCTCCTTTCCTATCAATCGCTCCCCCTTTCTCTTGAATGGGGATCGTCCTGCCGTCATTTCGTACACAAGGCAGCCCAGGCCCCACCAATCAGGGCTCAACCCGTAGTAGTCGTTGCCAATCACCTCTGGAGCTGAGGGGAAGAAGGAGGGGTTTGGAAATGTTGGTTCACTGTTGTTGCTCCCAAATTATATATCCAATGAGGCTCAGTGATAGTACAACATCTGGAGGTAAACTGTGATGTAAAAAAAATGTATCATGATAGCAAACACGTTGCAACATTTTGACCACCATGGGGATATTTGGCATCTAAAAAGTGTGCACGTATTCTCATGATCTTTCATACACCCTGTATCTGTGTATTCTGCTAGATATGAGTAGACCACCTGAAAGTGTACAGTAGGTTAGAGCCACGTACCCATGTAGCCCAGGGTGCCCACCCTGCCTCGTACCAGATTCCCCTCAGATAGTGTCACCGCCAGGCCCAGGTCTGAGATACGGATGTGCCCTGAGAGGGGTGGGAGATCAGTGGACCATTATTCATACAGCAAAGAGTAGCCACACATTTTCAAGAGATTTTCACTCGTGGAAAATGTCACGTAATAGATTTGATGAAAATCCCTGTCATGGAAAACCTCTCATGGAACACAAAGTACATGAGGGGAAGGAGAAGGATGGTTCTGGCATGTGACGTGGCAGTGTGTACTGGTGTGTTTGTGTGTGTCAGTGGAGGCTCCTCAGAGGACGAAGGGGAGGACCATCCTCAGTGAATTTCATAAAAATAGTAAAAATTAAAAAAGGTATCCTTTTTTTAGATAAAACTATACCAAATAATTAAAACACTGTTTTGCAATGAAGGTCTACAGTAGCCTCAACAACACTCTGCAGTGTAGCTGGACAGCTAGCTTCCGTCCTCTTATGGGTACAGTGATTTCAATACAAAACTTAGGAGGCTCATGGTTCTCACCCCCTTCTATAGACTTACACAGCAATTATGACATCTTCTGGAGAACGTTCTCCAGCCTATCAGAGCTCTTGCAGCATGAACTGACATGTCTACCCAATTAAAGGATCAGAGAATGAATCTAGTAGTGAAAGCATAAGCTACAGCTAGCTAGCACTGCAGTGCATAAAATGTGGTGAGTAGTTGACTCAAAGAGAAAGACAATTTCTTCACAAATGAAGGAGAAGCAGGAGAGAAATCGAGAGAGCTATATTTCGTAATTTTCACTTTCACTTAGCTATTTAGCTAACAAATGCAGCTAGCTAGCTAGTTTAGCCTACTCAAACAGAGGGATGCTATGTTAGCTAGCTGGCTATGAATATCCAACACAACACTGGAACTCTTCCAATTCAAGGTAAGCTTTTGGCTTGACTAGTTAATTGCCACCAGGCCCGCCAGTGTAACTGCTAAACTGCTTATTGAACTGCTTACTGACTGTACACTGTAACGTTACGACATGATTGTAGCGGGTTTACTAACACCTTCGTTCTATTAGCTATGTTGACTATGACATTACTTTAGCTAATATGGTGACAACAATGCAGGCTGTGTGTAGCGATTATGATATGGTTTGGCTTGGAAAGGTTTTTTCGCCTGGTAACATACAGCTGATGTGTTGTGCATTGAATTCCACAAGCGAAGGGAAAAGGTGAGAGGAGTAGAGTGCATAGATGCGAGAAGGAATATAACGTGGCTGCTATGAAAGTGAACTGTTTTTACGTGTGATCAGGGATGTATTCATTGTCTGTATTCGATTCTTAAACAGAAGCAAATGGAACGAAACAGGGATAAACATGACAATCTGTCCAATAAAAACTCTTGTTTGCAGCTGTTGGACTAATGATTACACTCTAGATCAGCTAGATGCAGGCAAGAGTGTGCAAGGCAGTATTGAATCTGTCACCGTCTGTCACCTCAAATTTCTCTCGATCTGACCGCACCTACATTGTAAACTTTCATTCATAGGCTAGGTCGTAGCAAACTCATGATGTGTATAGGGGGGAAAAAATATCTTCCTCATCTTAAATGGCACCGACCGCCACTGGTGTATGTGTGTATCATGTGAGATAGTTACTAGTTACAGTGGTATGCTTGGTATCGTCTATATGTGCTTCCAAATTTCCAAACACGCTGCCAAGCTTGGAACAGGTAACAATAAGATTATCTAAAAATAGACTAGAACTGGTTGTCACACAGTGTATATTCACTTCCAGATAGACCAACCGCCCATGTTTGTGATTGTGAGAAAATCTAATCTTAAATTTCATCACCAGGATATCCTGCTTAGGGAAACTACAGTGCCCTCAGAAAGTATTCACACCCATGGAAGACATATAGATTGGAGTTGCTTACCAAGACGGCATTAAATGTTCCTGAGTGGCTTAGTTACAGTTTTGACATAAATCGTCTTGAAAACCTATGGCAAGATTTGAAAATGGCTGTCTAGCAATGATCAACTTGACAAAGCTTGAATCATTTTTTAAAGAATAATTTGCAAATATTGCACAATCCAAGTGTGCAAAGCTCTTTGAGACTTACTCAGAAAGACTCACAGCAGTAATTGCTCCCAAAGGTGATTGTAAAATGTATTGACTCAGGGGGTTGAATACTTATATAATCAAGTGTTTTATTTACCATGAATAGTGGTTAGAGCATTAGGCCAGTAACCAAAAGGTTGCTAGATCAAATCCCTGAGCTGACAAGGTAAAAATCTGTCGTTCTGCCCCTGAACAAGGCAGTTAACCCACTGTTCGTTCTCAACTGACTTGCCTAGTTAAATAATAATAACAAAATACCATGAATAAAAATGTCAGAAATCTACATTTTCTTCCACTTTGACATTGTATTTTGTGTGGATTGTTGACAAAAAACTTTGTAATGCAACAAAATGTGGAAAACAGCAAGGGGTGTGAATACTTTCTAAAGGTAGATCCTACATGGCTAGAATGTGAAGAATAAGGAAGAATTATTTGGGTCTGAAGCACATGTATTGATTGTGATATCATTCAAGTGTGCCTACCGTTGTCATCCAGAAGGATGTTCTCTGGTTTTAGATCCCTGAAACAAAGAACAGAAATCAGTACAATGCCTTTTCAATGTCACATGAATCCATTTTAGCATACTGAGACTTCTCCACCCTTTTCCAGAAGTGTGAAAAATGTGCGCAAACACTTTCTCGCATGGATTTAACAATGATGGAAACTCCCTCCAGCCAATGCTTACCCCGATCTTACGCTGTTAAAAAGGATGTAGAATCAGGATGGAGCCAGTGTCTACTGACCTGTAGACAATGTTCATCTGGTGGAGGTGGTGGAGACCACAGCAGACCTCAGCAGCATAAAACTGAACCCTGTCCTGCTCCAGGCCTGAAGTACCCATGTTATAGATGTGGAACCGCAGGTCTCCTCCGTTCATTATGGTCAGCACCAGACAGAGAGACTGTTTGGTTTCATACGCATACGCCAGACTGACCTAGAGAGAGAAAGAAAGACAGAGCGTTAGAGGAAGAGAGGAGACAGAGAGAAAGAAGAATGGAGAGTGAGAAGAGGATGAAGAAAGAGAGAAGAGGAAGGAGAGAAAGAGAAGAGGATAGAGAGAGAGAGAGAGAGAGAGAGAGAGAAGAGGATGGAGAGAGGGAGAAGAGAATGGAGAGAGGGAGAAGAGGATGGAGAGAGAGAGACAGAAAAGAGGATGGAAAGAGGGAGAAGAGGATGGAGAGAGAGAGAGAAAAGAGGATGGAGAGAGAGAGAAGTGGGAGAGAAGAGGATAGAAAGAGAGAGAAGAGGATGGAGAGAGAGAGTCCTACCACAAATCTGCTGTTAAGTGTCTCTAGTATCTGTTTCTCATTGAGTGCCATGGCCTCTCCTTTCCCCTTCTTCACGTGAGTCTTCTCCAGCTTCTTACATGCATACATCTTCCCAGAGGCACGTGCCTGGAATGCCCACACCTGGGGGAGGGGGGAGGGAGGAAGGAAGGGAGAAAAGGATAGAGAGAGGGGGAGATTGTATGAGACGAATCCTCCCTATCAAATGTGTTGTTACACATGTGCATCTGAAGTTAGAGTTGGGTCAATGTTTTCTGATTTGGGATTTTTCTCAGAAAAATTGTGAAAACATGTTCGTCTGTTCACTCTGAGGAAAAAGGTGCTATCTAGAACCTAAATTGGCTCATCGGCTGTCCCTATAGGATAACCCTTCAAAGAAACCTTTTTGGCTCCAGGTAAAACCTTTTTGGGTTAAATGAGGAACCGTTTCCACAGAGGGTTCTACATGGAACCCAAAAGGGTTCTACATGAAACCAAAAAGGTTTCTACCTCGAACAAAAAAGGGTCCTCCTATAGGGACAGCCGATTATGGGGATAGCCGAAGAACCCTTTTGGAACCCTTTTTTCTAAGAGTGTAGTGAAAGCAGCCTTACCTCCCCGAAGCCTCCCTTGCCAAGCAACCTGTACTGTCTGAAGATGTGTTTGGTAACAGGCTGTCTGGAGGGAGAGAAATACACAGAGTGACTGGTGTCAAGCATTTGTGGTCATGTCTCACTTAGTTTGATTATTCAGTCAAACGCACACATGTCCATATGCACTGACCTCTCTACCATCTTCCACTGCAGGAAACGGTCAAAGTACATGCTCTGCTGGTACTGAAGGAAGGGGGCACCGCTCAGGTACTCATGGAGGTCACTGTAAAAACACAGTAAGCGGAGGTGAATTCCCAGGACACACAGCCCCTCACAGATAGGGGAGGGAAGGGTGAGAGCAAGATGGAGGACATTGGGGTAAAGGTCAGAGAGACTCACTCTGTGCAGTCAATGAAGACTTCTCTACTGTGCTGCTCCTCCAGACTCTCCCTACACCCCTCACCATAGCGCTCTACTACCTGTACACACTCAGATGACTGGCAAGGAAACATACACATATACAATTAACTTGCAAAAATCTCAAGTGAGAAATCAACCTTTTGTGTGTGTGTGTGTGTATGGGTGTGTGCGAGAGAGAGTGTTTAAAGACGGTACCTGTCTACTGAGGAACCTGTTAATGATTTGCATGCCAAAACTCCTCTTCTCCTCATCTGACTTCACCTCATACTCCCCCTGTAGAAATTCAAACATTTCTGGACTTATAATTCTTGTTTTGTCAACATGAATAATGACATTTTTATGGTCCCTGTCCCTGTCTATTATCTGACACTGATTGGTATTTTTTTGTATTTTATTCTTCATGAATGACCCAGGTCACACCTTCAGCAAGGCCCAGGCCAATGAGGAAAAGCAGAGAGTTATGAATAACAGAGTTATTTTTAACCCAGCAGACATAACTTATTTTTTTATTACAGTAACATACCATTTCTAAGAATGTTATCATACTAGAATGATTTCCTGGCTGTGTGCCCAAAAACACACACACCGTTCAGATATATGACATCACTTAGCTGTGACACCGGTCTGTCAGCAGAGCGTACTGTAAAACCTGCTTGCAGAATTATATCTGATAATTTCCCACAATATGGACCATACCACCTCTTCCATAGTGAATAAGGCCTATAGTGGATCATACCATTTTGTCCAATAGGGAGTTGCAGTGCCGCAGCTCAGGTTTGCTCTGACAGAAGAGACGGAATAGTTGTCTGCCGATAGGCTGCTTCACACACAGACTGTAGTAGTCTCGCTCTGAAACACACACATTACACATATAAAACATGCATGCACAGACATACAAAACACAAACTAACGCACACACAAACACACACAAACACACACACTGACCGAGGGTTTTTGCCAGCTCCATACACTGGCTGATGTGAGGGAAGCGCAGCATGTCTTTCCATTTCCAACTCCTGCCTTTTCCCCCTCCACCTAGAGAGAGATGGAACAGGGGAGAGAAGGGTGAAAGAAGGAGGTAAGAAATGGTGGCAGATAGCCTAGCGGTGAAGAGCATTAGGCCAGTAACTGAAAAGACGCTGGTTCGAATCCACAAGCCAACAAGGTGAAGAGTCTGTTGACGTACACTTGTGCAACGCACTTAACCCTAATTCTTCTGTTAAGAGCATCTGCTAAAATGGGGAAGGAAAAATAGTATGAGAAATTTGATATTACAGTTGACCTGTCATTCATTTATTGTTTTTCATACCCAAAAGCATGTGAGCTCATTCAACTCTTTGGTTATGTGTTGTATGTAATATGTTAAAATGGGGCCTCAGAAAGAAAACAAAGAAATAAAAACTATCAGCAGTAAGTCCAAACATATCCAACTGGACCGATTCATCCTTGTAGTTGTATAGTTACAACCTTATAACCTAAAGGTCTTTCCTGTTTACCTGTTCACCTCAACATACTGAAAAAAAGACTACAATCAGTCTGTCAACAACAGCCTTTGGTCCTCTGTGTGTGTGTGTGTGTGTGTGTGTGTGTGTGTGTGTGTGTGTGTGTGTGTGTGTGTGTGTGTGTGTAGTAGTAGTTCCTCGTCAGTCAGGTTCCAGCCCTAGCATCCATCCACTCCAAAGAGAAATCTATAAATAGGTATGGAGCAGGAACAAACCTGTTGGACCACAGAGCACTGCAAACCACACACACACACACACACAGCCACACACACACACACACACACACACAGTGCAGCACTGTGATAAAATTGCTGATCCTGCCAACAGGTGTCACCTACTGATGATGATATTCACAGATCCTAGGAAGGAATCCAACCTGTTGGTTATGTTTGTGACCTCACTCTTCCCACACACATACAACCCTGAGCCTGTCACCCTGCTACCTTTCACACAGCTGTATTGAGCCTGTCACCCTGCTACCTTTCACACAGCTGTATTGAGCCTGTCACCCTGCTACCTTTCACACAGCTGTATTGAGCCTGTCACCCTGCTACCTTTCACACAGCTGTATTGAGCCTGTCACCCTGCTACCTTTCACACAGCTGTATTGAGCCTGTCACCCTGCTACCTTTCACACAGCTGTATTGAGCCTGTCACCCTGCTACCTTTCACACAGCTGTATTGAGCCTGTCACCCTGCTACCTTTCACACAGCTGTATTGAGCCTGTCACCCTGCTACCTTTCACACAGCTGTATTGAGCCTGTCACCCTGCTACCTTTCACACAGCTGTATTGAGCCTGTCACCCTGCTACCTTTCACACAGCTGTATTGAGCCTGTCACCCTGCTACCTTTCACACAGCTGTATTGAGCCTGTCACCCTGCTACCTTTCACACCGCTGTATTGAGCCTGTCACCCTGCTACCTTTCACACAGCTGTATTGAGCCTGTCACCCTGCTACCTTTCACACCGCTGTATTGAGCCTGCCACCAGACATTTGTTCAGCTCACCAAAACACATAGTGTGTGTGTGTTTTCCTGTGACACATACAATATGAGTGTACTTGGGCAACTGCTCCACATCATCCACCCAAAGGATTGATTTCTCCTGTAGCCTGTAGCAAAATGTGTTGCATCTTAATATACCGTGTGTGTGGCTACTACTTTGTCATTTAGCAAGGTTTCACCCATGACCCATAAAATACAAACAGGATATCTATTAGTAGAGACATCTGACTTTCTACCTGCTTTCGAGAGAGATTGGGGTTGTTTTACAAGGACAGCAAGCTAATTTATTACATCCTGCTTCTAAAGAATGTGATGTGATGAATCCCCTACCACGTCATTAAGGTAATCACTGATCTGACAACATTTAGATGGTGAAAGCAGGCTAGATAAGTGAATATTTCAAGTAATGAAGTGTGTGTGTGTGTGTGTATGTGGGAAAAATAAACTTGAGGAAGTAGTACTGTATAAAATCCCTGCTATTTCATTCTAAGTGTCAATCAGTCCACTTTTGTTTGTGATCAAATCTTTATACATTTTTTTCTTGTTGGGGGGCACATGCACAACACACACATTCATATCATTTAATCGTTTGTTTGCATCACAGAGCCAAAAAGTAACAATACATTCAGTATGTAAAGAAAAAAGAACCCAAAAAAAGAAGGGAGCCTCCATCCCCAACTCCCCAATCAACCAGTCCTCCTTCATCATACATCCTTTCCTCATTCCTTCACCACATACATTGTTCCTCAGAAGGGAGCCTCCATCCCCAACTCCCCAATCAACCAGTCCTCTTTCATCATACATCCTTTCCTCATTCCTTCACCACATACATTGTTCCTCAGAAGGGAGCCTCCATCCCCAACTCCCCAATCAACCAGTCCTCTTTCATCATACATCCTTTCCTCATTCCTTCACCACACACATTGTTCCTCAGAAGGGAGCAACACATTCATAAGAATGGCAATACGGTTAAGAATTACAAGGGTGCACTGCAATCTCACCCATAAAATGTAGCCTACTGCAACCCACCCTTCTCACCTGTGACACCACAGCACTGTAACAGAGGGCAACACAAACTTGAATAATATTGAGCTCTGAACACACCACTACTCAATCAAGGTGCAAACAGGCTACCTCTAACTTGTCTTTTTATGTTTCTCTAAACTTCTTCAACTAACTATAAGAGACATCAATCATTACTGACTTCCCTGGTTAAAGATACAACTAATAAATAAAGACAGACATGATGACAAGTGACAAACAGAAAATGTGTGTGCTTGCTAAAAAAAAGTATTGTATGGTGAAATATGAAGTAGTAGGCTAGTATTTACTGCAGCGTTAATTTTTACTGCACCTATATAGGTGTCTTTCTTACCTCCTCTGGCTCTGATGAGTGCGCTGTTCGCCACCATACTATCTATCTCCATTGCTGCAGAGGGATGTGGACCATACAACAACAACAAAAAATCACAACTGGAACAACTTTCGTTTTTCTCTCCTTTTCCTTATTCAAACAATCCGTCTTCAAAGACAGGTTTAATCATCCCCCAGAAGATGTACAGTTTGGTTCTCTTTCTCAAGCCAAGATAGATTCCATATATAAATGAAAGTGTTAGTAAACAAAATACTGAACATGTAAAAACTATGTAGCCTACTCGTTTAAAAAGTGAGATAACGTTTGCGTCACTAATCTGCCGAGAGGGAGTGTTGGAAACGGAATGTTATTGGCAACATATTTGTCTACACTAAACTGAAAAACTGAGTAGGCGTAGTGATGCTTATCTAAAATCTTCATTTACAGTCATTGTGTAAAATAAAACAAGCACGTCCTCTGCTGGTGATATATAAAACGACAGCACTGTCAGCGTGTCCCTTGAAGTTTCGTTTCGTTGTCACCGGATGACTCAACGCTGTACACGTCAGCTATCTCAGCGACTGAAATGACTGCAACACTTAAGAGTTAAGGTTAGTTTCAGAGTGGGTGGCAAGTTAGTCCTAAATATTTCCAAACTAAAAGCATTGTATTTGGGATAAATCATTCACTAAACCCTAAACCTCAACTAAATATGGTAATGAATAATGTGAAAATGTAACAAGTTGAGGTGACTAAACTACTTGAGTAACCCTGGATTGTCATGGTCAAAACATATTGATACAGTGGCTAAAATGGGGAGATGTTTTTCCATAATAAAGCTTTGCTCTGGCTTCTTAACAGCACTATCAACAAGGCAGGTTTTGATTTATTTATTGTTATTTATTTTATTAACAACACACAAGGCAGGTCCTACAGGACCTAACTACTGTTCAGTTGTGTGGTCACGTGCCACAAAGAGGGACTTGTGTTGAATGCACCAAGCTGTCTGTTTGAACTACTGGCACACAGCTCAGAAACCCATGCATACCCCACAAGCTCACTATCGCCCTCCATTTGGTAAATCCGACCACAACTCTATCCTCATGATTCCTGCTTACAAGCAACAATTAAAGTAGGAAGCACCAGTGACTCGGTCTATAAAAAAGTGGTCAGATGAAGCAGATGCTAAACTACAGGACTGTTTTGCCATCACAGACTGGGACATGTTCTGGGATTCTTCCGATGGCATTGAGGAATACACCACATCAGTCACTGGCTTTATCAATAAGTGCATCGAGGACATCGTCCCCACAGTGACTGTACATACATATCCCAACCAGAAGCCATGGATTACAGGCAACATTCACACTGAGCTAAAGGGTAGAGCTGCTGCTTTCAAGATGCGGGACTCTAACCTGGAAGCTTACAAGAAATCCTGCTATGCCCTGCAACGAACCATCAAACAGGCAAAGCGTCAATACAGGGCTAAGATTGAATCATACTACACCGGCTCCGACGCTCGTCTTATGTGGCAGGGCTTGCAAACTATTACAGACTACAAAGGGAAGCACAGCCGCGAGCTGCCCAGTTACACGAGCCTACCAGACGAGCAAAATCACTTCTATGCTCGCTTCGAGGCAAGCAACACTGAGGCATGCATGAGAGCATCAGCTGTTCTGGTCGACTGTGTGATCACACTCTCCGTAGCCGATGTGAGTAAGACTTTGAACAGGTCAACATACACAAGGCTGCGGGGCCAGACGGATTACCAGGACGTGTGCTCTGGGCATGTGCTGACCAACTGGCTGGTGTCTTCACTGACATTTTCAACATGTCCCTGATTTAGTCTGTAATACCAACATGTTTCAAGCAGACCACCATAGTCCCTGTGCCCAAGAACACAAAGGCAACCTGCCTAAATGACTACAGACCTGTAGTGCTCACGTCCATAGCCATGAAGTGCTTTGAAAGTCTGGTCATGGCTCACATCAACACCATTATCCCAGAAACCCTAGACCCACTAAAATGTGCATACCGCCCAAACAGATCCACAGATGATGCAATCTCTATTGCACTTCACACTGCCCTTTCCCACCTGGACAAAAGGAACACTTATGTGAGAATGCTATTCATTGACTACAGCTCAGTGTTCAATACCATAGTACCCTCAAAGCTCATCACCAAGCTAAGGATCCTGGGACTAAACACCTCCCTCTGCAACTGGATCCTGGACTTCCTGACGGGCCACCCCCAGGTGGTGAGGGTAGGTAGCAACACATCTGCCACGCTGATCCTCAACACTGGGGCCCCCCAGGGGTGCGTGCTCAGTCCCCTCCTGTACTCAGGGTTCACCCACGACTGCATGGCCAGGCACGACTCCAACACCATCATTAAGTTTGCAGACGACACAACAGTGGTAGGCCTGATCACCGACAACGACGAGACAGCCTATAGGGAGGAGGTCAGAGACCTGGCTGGGTGGTGCCAGAATAACAACATATCCCTCAACGTAACCAAGAAATTAGGTAGATGTTTGTGAACTCCTGGAAACGGAGGACCGCGCACGCCCCATTCTCATCGACGGAGCTGTAGGGGAGCAGGTTGAGAGCTTCAAGTCCCTTCGTGTCCACATCACCAACAAACTAGAATGGTCCAAACACACCAAGACAGTCGTGAAGAGGGCACAACAAAGCCTATTCCCCTCAGGAAACTAAAATGATTTGGCACGGGTCCTGAGATCCTCAAAAGGTTCTACAGCTGCAACATCGAGAGCATCCTGACTGGTTGCATCACTGCCTGGTACGGCAATTGCTCGGCCTCCGACCGCAAGGCATTACAGAGGGTAGTGTGTACGGCCCAGTACATCACTGGGGGAAAAGCTGTCTGCCATCCAGGACCTCTACACCAGGCGGTGTCAGAGGAAGGCCCTACAAATTGTCAAAGACCCAAGCAACCCCAGTCATAGACTGTTCTCTCTACTACCGCATGGCAAGCGGTACCGGAGTGCCAAGTCTAGGACAAAAAGGCTTCTCAACAGTTTTTACCCCGAAGCCGTAAGACTCCTGAACAGGTAATCAAAATGGTTACCCGGACTATTTGCTTTGTGTGCCACCCCCAACCCCTCTTTTACGCTGCTGCTACTCTCTGTTTATCATATATGCATACTCACTTTAACTATACATTCATGTACATACTACCTCAATTGGGCCGACCAACCAGTGCTCCCGCACAATGGCAAACCGGACTATCTGCATTGTGTCCCGCCACCCACCAACACCTCTTTTACGCTACTGCTACTCTCTGTCCATCATATATGCATAGTCACTTTAACCATATCTACATGTACATACTACCTCAATTAGCCTGACTAACCGGTGTCTGTATGAAGCCTCGCTGCTTTTATAGCCCCGCTACTGTTAATTTTCACAGTCTTTTTACTATTGTTTTTATTTCTTTACTTACAGTAGTTTTGCTTGCATTTAAGAGCAGTTGGAGGCCACGGAAGGAGAGTTGTATGGCATTGAAGCTCGTCTGGAGGTTAGTTAACACAGTGTCCAAAGAAGGGCCAGAAGTATACAGAATGGTGTAGTCTGAGTAGAGGTGTATACTATACACACCTACACATTTATTTTGTGTTGTAGATATGTGGTAGTAGTAGAGTAGCGGCCAGAGGGCACACACTTGACGTGTTGTGAAATCTGTTGTGAATGTATTGTAATGTTTTTGAAATTGTATAACTGTCTTAATTTTGCTGGACCCCAGGAAGAGTAGTTGCTGCCTTGGAAGCAGCTCATGGGGATCCATAATAAATACGAATACAAACAGGATCATTGGTTTCCCACTAGATAGCACAGCCACAAAGTCACTATTGGCTATAGTAGAAATTAATGAGAAAAAAAATACACTGCTCAAAAAAATAAAGGGAACACTAAAATAACACATTCTAGATCTGAATGAATTAAATATTCTTATTAAATACTTTTTTCTTTACATAGTTCAATGTGCTGACAACAAAATCACACAAAAATTATCAATGGAAATCAAATTTATCAACCCATGGAGGTCTGGATTTGGAGTCACACTCAAAATTAAAGTGGAAAACCACACTACAGGCTGATCCAACTTTGATGTAATGTCCTTAAAACAAGTCAAAATGAGGCTCAGTAGTGTGTGTGACATCCACGTGCCTGTATGACCTCCCTACAACGCCTGGGCATGCTCCTGATGAGGTGACGGATGGTCTCCTGAGGGATCTCCTCCCAGACCTGAACTAAAGCATCCGCCAACTCCTGGACAGTCTGTGGTGCAACGTGGCGTTGGTGGATGGAGCGAGACATGATGTCCCAGATGTGCTCAATTGGATTCAGGTCTGGGGAACGGGCGGGCCAGTCCATAGCATCAATGCCTTCCTCTTGCGGGAACTGCTGACACACTCCAGCCACATGAGGTCTAACATTGTCTTGCATTAGGAGGAACCCAGGGCCAACCACACCAACATATGGTCTCACAAGGGGTCTGAGGATCTCATCTCGGTACCTAATGGCAGTCAGGCTACCTCTGGCGAGCACATGGAGGGCTATGCGGCCCCCCAAAGAAATGCCACCCCACACCATGACTGACCCACCGCCAAACCGGTCATGCTGGAGGATGTTGCAGGCAGCAGAACGTTCTCCACTGCGTTTCCAGACTTTCACATGTGCTTAGTGTGAACCTGTTTTCATCTGTGAAGAGCACAGGGCGCCAGTGGCGAATTTGCCAATCTTGGTGTTCTCTGGCAAATGCCAAACATCCTGCACGGTGTTAGGCTGTAAGCACAACCCCCACCTGTGGATGTCGGGCCCTCATACCACCCTCATGGAGTCTGTTTCTGACCGTTTGAGCAGACACATGCACATTTGTGGCCTGCTGGAGGTCACCTGCAGAACCACTCCTTTTTTGGGGGTGACTTGCTAATTGCCTATAATTTCCACCTGTTGTCTATTCCATTTGCACAACAGCATGCAAAATGTATTGTCAATCAGTGTTGCTTCCTAAGTGGACAGTTTGATTTCACAGAAGTGTGATTGACTTTGTGTTGTTTAAGTGTTCCCTTTATTTTTTTGAGCAGTGTAGCTTTTTGGTATTAATGTAAGGTTAGGCATAATGTTAGCAGTGTGTTTAAGGTTAGGGTTGAAATACATTTTTAAGAAGATAAATTGTAGAAATGCGCGGGGTTTATAACTTTGTGGCTGTGGTAACTAGTGACAACGGATCAAAACACAGTACGTTCACCACCAGCCAAATTAGTCTTCTCCTAGTTGGCACAGACAGTGACAGTCAGGCCGTAGCACGACAGTCTTGTCCGGATGCCGTTGACCGCTGCTCTGACGATATTAACTTTCTAGCGCTGTATTTAGGAGGTAACTCGATACAATATGTTAATTAAATAGTGACATTTTATTATGTGGATGACAGAAACAACAAATATTTTAATGCACTAGCTAGCTAGCTGTAGAGGGATGCTGTCAAACCAACGATATCAACCGGTGTTAGCTAACGTTAGCTTGACTGCTAGCATGTCCTGCACTCAGCTACAGTGATTGGATAATGGTAGCCATTTAACGTAACCTATGCAAACATGCTCTATCCGTTATAATGGGGTGAAACAAATTAGCTACCCATATGTTATAGTCTTTTGACTATTTTCACGGAGGAAACATAATTATGCAATCTAGCTGAACGGTATGGTTGTAGGCATTGAGTTAGTCTGGGAGTGGTTACAATAACGTTGCATTGTAGAAAGCGTGGTGACTGGCTAGCTATGCAAAATGATGTTTATCACTTGCTGTCCCATTCTTTTCGGCCTGAGCGTTATTGTGGAGCCCTGCCATGTGGTGTTGATTCGTATAATGAGTGATCATCATGTAAAAGTGAAGGTTCAACTCGAACAAATGAAATCATCAGGTGTTGGCGCGGAGGAGGGGGCAGATATTATTGATGATGAGGTGTGGGTGGCATCCCTGCTCTCATCTGTCTCCTCTGGTGGCACTGAAGCTCAGCATGGGAAGAGGTATGTATGTCCATACTGACTCATTAATTGACAAAATTGGTTTCTATGCTGCTGAGTTTAGTACACATTTCAGGGGTGCACAGTTTACCTGGGGGCTGATACTTATTCCACTTGTGTAATAACAAATACTGTTATTGTGAAAATACTAAATTACTATACAGAAACCAATGACTGTATAAAGATAACAATAATATTGTAACAATAGTAATACATTAGCACTACACAGGTATAAGAGCAACTTGTGTATTGTGCCACCACAACACACCCCATCTTTCAACAGCAATAACAGTTTTAACCTGTTCATAATCTTTTTTTCCCTCCAGGCCTTGATAAAGAATAGCATAGTAGGCCTACAACACATTGATGAGGGGACACTATCTCTGTTAACCCTGTCACTCCAATGTGACGGCTCTATGGCCCAGTATAAACAGCTACACAGCCTTAACCTTGGACTGTGGTAGCTGAAAAGTTGTCCCAAATTGAAAGCGATATCTTTAATACACTTATTAGATGGCTAATTGATACGGGTCCCCTCACTTCGGCAGGCGAGCTCCATCTGTTTGGCCCTACAGGCGTTGAATGTGGCGCAATTAATACCTGCTATTGGCCGTTATCAACAGTGTAGTTCATTATACACGAGGAGCAGTGGAGGGTGAAGCCATCAGACAGAGGTAAAATGCTCCTCACTACCACCATGGATGACCATCATGCGTCGAAATGTAATCCCTCCCAAGTATGGCACAGCAGATCCGATCAGGTTTCAAAACTTTGTAGACAGAGGCCTTATTACATTACTCTTTGCCCTGACAGATACATCTTCTACAAAGTCAAGTACCTAACTGATCCTCTGTCAGTTTCAAAAGAGCTTTGACGTGCGGTGCTGAGGTATAGTGTAAGTTGGAAAGCCTGTTGAAAGCCTAAGTATATTAAGGCACACCCACCTTTCAGTGGCAGGAGATAGGCCTAACAATCATCTTAACTTGTGGGGGCTTTTTGACCCTAGTAGGCTTTAGCCTAGTGCATGGAGAAGAGGAACTTGAGCAATTGATTAATATCTAATCTATGTAATGCGCTCTGCATGAGTTTTTGAAGATGTTGACCCATATGAAAACCCAATTATGACAGTAATTGCATTTAATTCCTATGGCAGGAGCAGGCTTAGTTGATTCCAGAGTCATTTACAGTATGACTGGTTCTCAACTCAGATGTTCACTGATAACCAGTAGGGGACATGCAGTATAAGTTTTTTCAGTAGCCTAACATGTCATTGGATCTGCTTGCTGTGCATTGCCTCAATAAATACTGTGCATTTCTCTGTATGACTGTGTATTAGTGTGCCTATAGAAAATATGTACCTTGATTTTAGATTAGTTTTTTTTTCACACAATACATCATAATGTCAGTTGAATTATGTTTTTGTAAATGTTTACAAATTAATATTACATCAAAATCTGAAATGTAAGCCTAAATAGGCAAGCCTAAATAGATTCAGGAGTAAAAATGTGCTTAACAACTCACATAAGTTGCATGGACTCACTCTGTGTGCAATAAGTGTTTAACAGTATTTATAAATGACTACCTCATCTCTGTACCCCACACATACAATTATCTGTAAGGACCCTCAGTCGAGCAGTACATTTCAAACACTGATTCAACCACAAAGACCAGGGAGGTTTTCCAATGCCTCTGAAGGGCACCTATTGGTAGAGTAGTAAAACAAAAAGCAGACACTGAATATCCCTTTGAGGATGCTGAAGTTATTAGTTACACTTTGGATGGTGTATCAATACACCCAGTCACTACAAAGATACAGGCATCCTTCCTGACTCAGTTGCTGGAGAGGAAGGAAACCACTCAAGGATTACACCATGTGGTCAATGGTGACTGTAAAACATTTACAGAGTTTAATTGCTGTGATAGGAGATAACTGAGGGTGGATCAACAACATTGTAGTTACTCCACAATACTAACCTAAATGACAGAGTGAAAAGAAGGAAGCCTGTACAGAATACACATATTCTAAAACATGCATCCTGTTTGCAACAAGGCACTAAAGTAGTACTGCTAAAAATGTGGCAAAGCAATTCACTTTTTTCTTCTCAATACAAAGTGTTACGTTTGGGGCAAATCCAATACAACACATTACTGAGTACCACTCTGCATATTTTTACCCATAGTGGTGGCTGCATCATGTTATTGGTATGCTTGTAATCGTTAAGGACTGGGGAATTTTACAGGATAAAAAGAAACTGAATAGAGCTATGCACAGGCAAAATCCTAGAGGAAAACCTGGTTCAGTCTGCTTTCCACCAGACACTGGGAAATTAATCCACCTTTTAGCAGAACAATAACTTAAAACACAAGGCCAAATCTACACTGGAGTTGCTTACCATGAAGACAGTGAATGTACCGGAGTTGTTGAGTTACAGTTTTAACTTAATCTATTGGTTGTCTAGCAATGAAAATGGTTGTCTAGCGCTGCTCAACAACCAATTTGACAGAGCTTGAAGGATTTTGAAAAGAATAATGGTCAAATGTTGCACAATCCAGGTATGGGAAGCTCTTAGAGACTTACCCAGAAAGACTCACATCTGTAATCGCTGCCAAAGGTACTTCTACAAAGTATTGATTCAGAGGTGTAAATACTTATGTAAATGAGATATTTCTGTATTTCGTTTTCAATACATTTGAAAAAATGTATTTTTTTTTCTCAATTTAATCTATTTTGAATTCAGGCTGTAACACAACAACATGTGGAATAAGTCTAAGGGTATGAATACTTTCTGAAGGCACTGTACCTCAAAAAGGAATGATTGCTGCTAAGCCTAAATGTTTGATCGATGGCTGAGGGTAGCCTAGAGCGTTGGACTAGTAACCGAAAGGTTGCAAAGGGTACAAATCTGTTGTTCTGTCCCTGAACAGGCAGTTAACCCACTGTTCCTAGGCTGTCATTGAAAATAAGAATTTGTTCTTAACTGACTTGCCTAGTTAAATAAAGGTAAAAAATAAATACAAATCTCTCCTCTCCTACACTATTCTGCACTCTATGGTTATTATTGATCTAGCCTACAGTATCTGCCATTAGACATTCCCCTTAGTCGCTCACTCACTACACTCATTACTCTGGAATCTATTTAATCTAAGACTTTTTTATTAAGGAGGTCTGACACCAAATCCTCACTATTTTGTGTTAAGATATTCCCACTTGTAGCCTAACGGGGATTGAAGTAGCCTCCTCAGCCTGCGTGAGAGAAACTGTCTGAAGTCCCACAACGCTGTTGGAGAGTGAGCCCTCTGTATCATTAACAGTCACTTAAGCGTATTTGTTAATTAGGCTATAGTACTATAATAGGTACTAGGCAGGGTACTAATAATGGTTTACTCGGTGAGTTAGTGTAGCCTATAAGGCCGTAATGTTTCAGCAATCTAGGTCTAACACCTTCACCTGTGTGTAACCAGGCAGTTTTCATGGCACAGCAGTTTTGAAGCCTGCAAGGCATCTGCCAGCTAACTTTCAGCATATGGCCTTCTCTTAACGGTGGGAAATGATTAGACCTAATCTCTGATAATCCAATAAAGTCATATTACCCTCGGGGAGCGGCGCAGGCAAGAGTAGATTGAGAGGGAGAGAGAGTCACACTGTCACATGTAAAAAGAGGGAGGATAGTGTTGGATCTAATTTGGATCTGACATATTACCTTTCAGTTTTCCACTGAAAGGCAAAGGTACAGGACTGCAGGCAGGCTCAGGGCAGGCAGAATGGTAAAAACTAGAAAACAGGCACTGTAGACAAGAGAGGAGCAAGGGGGAAACCTCTGGTAGGTTCAACGAACAAAACGAACTGGCAACAGACAAACAGAGCACAGGTATAAATACACAGTATAATGGGGAAGATGGGCGACACCTGGAGGAGGGTGGAAACAATCACAAAGACAGGTGAAACAGATCAGGGTGTGACATTAGTATGATGTGAAAGAATAATGCAGGCCAGGCAGTGGGTTCAGTGGGATGACAGGCAGTACAGATCTTGTTATAAACTGTTACATGCCCGCTGCCAGGCAACCTCATCTGGCAGGATCAGAAGGAATGACCAGACCTGCCAAGACAAGTCTGCAAATTCATGCCAATGTCTCTCTGACAATTTTGATTGGATGTTAGGGAGATGAGCTCATATCCTGTTCTAAACTGCAATGGAGCCAGAAAAACTAGAATGGTTATTCACGTCCACAAGTGAGCCTTTGTGTTTGTGTGTGTAAGATGAAGTTCTGGAATGCACTCACAGATGGAGCTATTGCCATCTCTCTTCCCTGTTCCTCCCCTAGATACTTCCCAAATTAATGTGACCCAATTGGCTGACGAGATTAAGGGGTGGTTAAACATTGAAATCTATGAGATCGTAACTATAGCAGGCCTTGGCTGTCATGCAAGTTTTCTTTCACCCTCGTTTTTTTACCTTTATTTAACTGGGCAAGAACAAATCTTCACCTTGGGGATTCAATCTTGCAACCTCTCCGTTACTAGTCCAACACTCTAACCACTAGGCTACCTGCCGCCCCAATTATTTACCCAACTGTTTCTTTGGGATGCTCACTGTTGCGTAGCTCGCCTTGGGCCTGTTCACTGAGGTGGCAATGACAACATTTAGAATGTTGGAGATAAAAATACAGTCTGTAAATTCGCTATTTTACTCATCATTAATTAATAACCTCTCTAGGCTAGGGTCCAGTATTTTCACATCCGGATGAAATGCGTGCCCAAAGTAAACTGCCTGCTACTCAGGACCAGAAGCTAGGATATGCATAATATAATAGTAGATTTGGATAGAAAACACTCTGAAGTTTCTAAAACTGTTTGAATAATGTCTGTGAGTATAATATAATTTATTTGGCAGGTGAAACCCCGAGGACAAACCATCCAGGAATTTTATTTTTGAGGTCACTCTCTTTTCAATGTGTTTTCTATGTGTATCTAGATTTCTAAGGCACTTGCTTGCAGTTCCTATCGCTTCCACTGGATGTCAACAGTCTTTAGAAATTGGTTGATGTTTTTCCTTTGTGTAATGAAGAAGTAGGGCTGTTCAGAACGAGGGTCGAGTTTAGTGTACTGTTTGTTAGGGGGGCACGACCTGAAAGCTCGCTCCACTTTGTCTTTATCCGCTATTGAACGCCGTTTATCCCGTCTTAAATTTGATCGTTTATTTATGTAAAAAAATACCTAAAGTTGTATTAGGAAAGTTGTTTGAAATGTTTGGACAAAGATTACAGGTAATTTATTCAATATTTTGTAGTCATGTTGCGCTAGTTGGAACCAGTGTTTTTCTGGATCAAACGCGCCAAATAAATGGACATTTCTGGGCTATAACGACGGAATCAATCGAAACAAAAGGACCATTTGTGATGTTTATGGGACATTTTGGAGTGCCAACAGAAGAAGCTCATCAAAGGTAAGGCATGAATTATATAGTTATTTCTGAGTTTTCTGTCGCGCCTGGCGGGATGAAATATGATTGTCTGTGTTTGTTTGATGGGGTGCTGTCCTCAGATAATAGCATGGTTTGCTTTCGCCGTAAAGCCTTTTAAAAATCTGACACTGGCTGGATTAACAAGAAGTAAAACTTTAATGTGGTGTATTGCACTTGTGATTGTATGAAAGTTAAATATTTCTAATAATTTAATTTGAATTTGGCGCTCTGCCATTTCACCGGATGTTGTCAAATCGATCCCGTTAACAGGATTTGATCCCTAAGAAGTTTTAAGGTCTATTCTATATAATATCTTTCGTTTCTATCTGATGCCACTGCCAGTGACCCCATGAGTAAGCCCCTGGTCAGGATGAGGGGTCGGGACGGGAGAAGGTGATGTGTTTGTGTGTGTGGGGTGGGTTTCTAAGTGTGTCATTAGCAGTAAGGTGTCGGTGGGCCAGGCCCCAGAAATTGGTTCTTATAATCCTGTCAGAATATCATGTCCTCCCCCTGCCAGGGCTCCTCTTAACCATAGCCTTATATGATTAGCTAACACAGAACTGCAGTCTCATTCACAAAGACCACTGATACGCCATGCCTCCTACACTTTTAGAAAAAAGGGTTTCAAAAGGGTCCTTCGGCTGTCCCCATAGGAGAACCCTTTTTGGTTCCAGGTAGAACCCTTTTTGGTTCCAGGGAGAACTCTTTTGGGTTACATGTAGAACCCTATGTGGAAAGGTTCTATCTGGGTTACATGTAGAACCGAAAGGTTCTATCTGGAACCAAAAAGAGTTCTCCTATGGGGACAGCCGAAGAACGTATTGTCACTGCCTGTAACAACAAATGGCCTTGTTAGTGTATGGAAAAACCATTTATATTTATATAATGGAACCACAATACTGAGTAAAAGATTCAATGCATTTAGTGCATTTAGTTTGTGTAACAGTGTTTCCCTCAACAACACCTCAACCCAAGACTTGATATACAGTCTTCCTCTCCTCAGTCAGAACTAGATGAGACAAGACTTTGAAAAAAGTGACATTGTGAGACTACCTCAACCCTAACCATGTAGAGCTCAATCAGAACCCCTCCCTCAAACATCTCTCTCCTTCTTACTGCAGTTCCCTGTGGGTAGATGGTCAGCCTGTGACATCTACTGGCATGGAGTGTCCTTCCATGACAACGATAACATCCTCTCTGGACAGGTCAACAAGTTCCCAGGTATGCTGATCCGACTGAAAAAAGCTACACTGTATGTGTTCACAGTGTTTCCCATAGATTGTTTTCCAGGTCCCCAAATCAACATCCTTTAACAAAAAATATCAATTGATTAGCCAGTAAATTATAGCCTTTACAATGGTACAGAGGGAAACACTGTTGTCAGTCAGGTTTTGTGTATGTAGGGTCTATGGATCCTGTTATGCTATTGTGTGAGCCCTAAGCACAGCTGTGTTAATGCCTTGTCATGCCACGGTAATAAACCCAGCATTAGGAGTGAGGAGGATTATTATATTGTGTGAGGAAGCTGGAGCATGCTACACCTGGCCATCACCCCATATATGTGGCAGGGCTTGCAAACCATTACAGACTACAAAGGGAAGCACAGTCGAGAGCTCCCCAGTGACACGAGCCAAACTACTTCTATAATCGCTTGGAGGCAAATAACACTGAAACATGCATGAGAGCACCAGCTGTACCGGAAGACTGTGATCATGCTCTCCGCAGCCGATGTGAGTAAGACTTTTAGACAGGTCAACATTCACAAGGCCACAGGGCCAGACAGATTACCAGGACGTGTACTGCGAGCATGCGTTGACCAAATAGCAAATGTCTTCACTGACATTTTCAACCTCTCCCTGTCCGAGTCTGTAATACCAACATGTTTTAAGCAGACCACCATAGTGCCTGTGCCCAAGAACACTAAGGTAAGCTCCCTAAATGTCTACCGACCCACAGCACTCACGTCTGTAGCCACGAAGTGCTTTGAAAGGCTGGTCATGACTCACATCAACACCATCATCCCAGAAACCCTAGACCCACTAAAATGTGCATACCTCCCCAACAGATCCACAGATGATGCAATCCCTATTGCACTCCACACTGCCCTTTCCCACCTAAACAAAATAAATACCATTGTGAGAATGCTATTCATTGACTACAGCTCAGCGTTCAACACCATAGTGCCCTCAAAGCTCATCAATAAGCTAAGGACCCTGGGACTAAACACCTCCCTCTGCAACTGGATAGTGGACTTCCTGACGGGCCACCCCCAGATGGTACGGGTAGGTAACAACACATCCGCCACGCTGATCCTCAACACTGGGGCCCCCCAGGGGTGCGTGCTCAGCCCCCTCCTGTACTCGCTGTTCACTCATGACTGCACTGCTAGGCACGACTCCAACACCATCATTAAATTTGCCGATGACAACAGTGGTTGGCCTGATCACAGACCACAGACAACAACAAGACAGCCTATAGGGAGGAGGTCAGAGACCTGGCCGTGTGGTGCCAGGACAACAACCTCTCCCTCAACGTGATCAAGACAAAGGAGTTGATTGTGGACTACAGGAAAAGAGGACAGAGCACACCCCCATTCTCATTGACTGGGCTGCAATGGAGCAGGTTGAGAGCTTCAAGTTCCTTGGTGTCCACATCACCAACAAACTAACATGGACCAAGCACACCAAGACAGTCGTGAAGTGGGCACAACAAAACCTTTTCCCCCTTGGGAGACTGAAAAGTTTTGGCATGGGTCCTCAGATCCTCAAAAGGTTCTACAGCTGCACCACCGAGAGCATCCTGACTGGTTGCATCATTGCCTGGTATGGCAACTGCTTTGCCTTTGACTGCGGGTAGTGGGAACTGCCCAGTACCTCACTGGGGCCAAGCTTCCTGCCATCCAGGACCTCTATACCAGGCAGTGTCAGAGGAAGGCCCAAAAATTGTCAAAGACTCCAGCCACCATAGTGGGTGTTCTGTCTGCTAACCCATGGCAAGCGGTACTGGAGTGCCAAGTCTAGGTCCAAGAGGCTTCTAAACAGCTTCTACCCCCAAGCCATAAGACTCTTGAACATCTAGTCAAATGGCTACCCAGACTATATGCATTGCCAACCCCCTCTCCACACCACTGCCAATCTCTGTTGTCATCTATGCATAGTCACTTTAATTATTCTACCTACATGTACATACTACCTCAACTAACCGGTGCCCCTACACATTGACTCTATACTGGCACCCCCCTGTATATATTGTTATTTTTTACTGCTGCTCTTTAATTACTTGTTACTTTTATCTCTTATTCTTATCCGTATTTTTTTGAAACTGCACTGTTGGTCAGGGGCTCGTAAGTAAGCATTTCACTGTAAGGCTTACACCTGTTGAATTCGGCGCATGTGACTAATAAAATTTGATTTGATATACCACTCATCACTCACCCCATAACACTCACAACCACACCAGGGTGGGTTACCAAACCACCAGCGTTACAACTGTCTGTCTCTCACATATCCCTTACCTGTCTCTAATATGTCTGTCTGTCTGTCTGTCTGTCTGTCTGTCTGTCTGTCTGTCTGTCCGTCTGTGTTGTGGTCTGTAGGTATGATAGAGATGCTGAGAAAGATCAACCTGAGCCGAGCGGTGAGGACCATGCAGGAGCTATTCCCTGAGGAGTACAAATTCTACCCCCGCTCCTGGATCCTACCTGAGGAGTACAACTTCTACCACCGCTCCTGAATCTTACCTGAGGAGTACAACTTCTACCCCCGCTCCTGGATCCTACCTGGGGAGTACCACCGCTCCTGGATCCTACCTGAGGAGTACAACTTCTACCACCGCTCCTGGATCCTACCTGAGGAGTACAACTTCTACCCCCGCTCCTGGATCCTACCTGGGGAGTACCACCGCTCCTGGATCCTACCTGAGGAGTACAACTTCTACCACCGCTCCTGGATCCTACCTGAGGAGTACAACTTCTACCCCCGCTCCTGGATCCTACCTGAGGAGTACAACTTCTACCACCGCTCCTGGATCCTACCTGAGGAGTATGTTATGTAGTACAGCGCAGGACACATTAATCACTCAGCCACATTGATCACTCAGCCTCGAACCAACCATTATCAGAGCTCTCTCATCACCCCGTCTGCATTTACACAGGCAGCCCAATTCTGATATTTTGCCAAATTATTGGTCTTTTGACCAGTCAGATCAGATGTTTTGCCAATAGTTGGGCAAAAGATCAGAATAGGGATGCCTGTTTAAATGCAGCCTCTGTCACTCTCCCCACCACTGTTTTCAGCTTCGCTGTAAGACTCTACTTCCCCATAACAACAGAGAAAACTGTCCTCCATAGTGGAACAGGGCCATTCACTCCCCATGGCATCCAGTCAAAAGGCTGAGCGCTTGTCCTCAATTGGATGTTGTCAAACAGTGCAAGCCCTCTCTATCTCCTCTGAGTCAATGATGAGGTATTACTAACTTTCCTTTGCACGGTTTGGAGATGTACCACTAACCCACCAAGTGTACATCTGTCGTAAATGGTAATCTAAAAAGTATGTATTTATTTAACTAGGCAAGTCAGTTAAGAACAAATTATTATTTTACAATGATGGCCTACCCGGGCCAAACCCTCCCCTAATCCGGACGACGCTGGGCCAATTGTGCGCCGCCCTATGGGACTCCCGATCACGGCCGGTTGTGATACAGCCCGCGATCGAACCAGAGTCTGTAGTGACGCCTCTAGCACTGAGATGCGGTGCCTTAGACCGCTGCACCACTCGGGAGCATGACTCACGAGGTACAGTTTTCCTTTAATGATTTCATACAAACTAGTAGTTCACTACCCTTTGTGCAATAGTGAATGACATGCTCTCTAATAGGAAACCACACACAAACCACACAAACAGCTGTGTCACACCACACACACACACACACACACACCACTCTCAAACCCCTGTCCACCCCCTTCCCTCTACTCATCCCTTAGTGAACCGTAAGCGTTGGCACGCATGATTAATTCAGAATGGCTAGAGGGAAAGGTCAGAGGTCAAGCTCATAAGTTTTAATGGTGTTTGACGTTCAGAGGTCACAGTGACTTTGAGAGGGTGTGTCCTCAGACAGCCTCCCTGCCTGGCAAAGGGATGGATGGATGGTGGAGGCGGGATTTAACTGGCTTTGTGAATTAACTTACGTCATTGCCTGAGATACAGCTCAGCTAGTCAAACAGAGGGGGGCACTAGAGCCCCTTTAAAAGGCTCTGCATCTTAACCACAGACAGGCTACAGGCAATATTCCCTCTAATGTTTTTGGGCACTGAGCAAATTTCTGGGCTTGTGAGCAGAAACTTGAACATTGTGAGAATTTTGTGCAAACTTCCGGCACGCGATTACAGTGAAAACTGAGGCTGTACCTGCTTTAACTTACAGTTTTAGACAGTAGCCAATAGGCTATTGTGGCTATTTGAGCATATTAGAGTGGCCTAGCAACAAAATCAATGGAGCAAATGATATAGTCTACAATATGCAGTGTTCAATGCAGGCCTCCAGTACATTCCATGAGACCTTTACAAACTTTTTTACATTATGCAGGGATTGACATGAATTAATGATTTTTTACTTGGTCTCTACCATGGGCCGAATAGGTGACTGTACATTACCGTTCAAAAATTTGGGGTCACTTAGAAATGTCCTTGTTTTTGATAGAAAAGCACATTTTTTGTCCATTAAAATAATATCAAATTGATCCGAAATACAGTGTAGACATTGTTCATGTTGTAAATGACTATTGGAGCTGGAAACGGCTGATTGTTAATGGAATATCTATATAGGCCCATTATCAGCAACCATCACTCCTGTGTTCCAATGGCACGTTTTGTTATCTAATCCAAGTTAATCATTATAAAAGGCTAATTTATAATTAGAAAACCCTTTTGCAATTATGTTCGCACATGAAAACCGTTGTTTTGATTAAAGAAGCAATAAAACTGGCCTTTAGACTAGTTGAGTATCTGGAGCATCAGCATTTTTGGGTTCGATTACAGGCTCAAAATGGCCAGAAACAAAGCACTTCTGAAACTCGTCAGTCTATTCTTGTTCTGAGAAATGAAGGCTATTCCATGTGAGAAATTGCCAAGAAACTGAAGATCTCGTACAATGCTGTGTACTACTTCTTTCACAGAACAGCGCAAACTGTCTCTAACCAAAATAGAAAGAGGAGTGGGAGGCCCTGGTGCACAACTGAGCAGGAGGACAAGTACATTAGAGTATCTAGTTTGAGAAACAGACGCCTCACAAGTCCTCAACTAGCAGCTTCATTAAATAGTACCCGCAAAACACCAGTCTCAACGTCAACAGTGAAGAGGCGACTCTGGGATGCTGGCCTTCTAGGCAGAATTGCAAAGAAAAAGCCATATCTCAGTCCAGTGTCTTTGTGCTTTTGACCATCTTAATCTTTTATTTTTATTGGCCAGTCTGAGATACGGCAATTTTTTTGCAACTCTGCCTAGAAAGCCTAGGAGGCCAGCCTCTTCACTGTTGACGTTGAGCTGGGGTTTTGTGTGTACTATTTAATGAAGCTGCCAGTTGCGGACTTGTGAGGCGTTTCTGACCATTTTAATTTTATTTTAATGGACAAAAAATGTATTTTCTTTCAAAAACTGCAGACTCATATCTCCCTCACTAACTTTAAGCACCAGCTGTCAGAGCAGCTCACCGATCACTGCACTTGTACATAGCCCATCTGTAAATAGCCCATCCAACTACCCTATCCCCATACTGTTTTTATTTTTTTGCTCCTTTGCACCCCAGTATCTCTACTTGCACATTCATCTTCTGCACATCAATCACTCCAGTGTTTAATTGCTAAATTGTAATTATTTCACCTCTATGGCCTATTTATTGCCTTACCTCCCTTATCTTACCTCATTTGCACACACTGTATATAGACTTGTGTTATTGACGGTATGTTTGTTTATTCCATGTGTAACTCTGTGTTGTTGTTTGTGTCGCACTGCTTTGCTTTATCTTGGCCAGGTCGCAGTTGTAAATGAGAACTTGTTCTCAACTAGCCTACCTGGTTAAATAAAGGTTAAAAAACACACAAAAAACAAGGACATTTCTAAGTGACCCCAAACTTTTGAACGGTAGTATACATTTCATTGTATCAAATTGTATTCGCATTTTATTTACAAAATAAAATGCGTTATTATTACCATGCAGAGAATTATGCAAAGTAGGCTACCCACTGCCTATTGGCTTATTTGCATAATCAAGCCTGTATCAAAATACAACATTGCCCCTTAAAGAAACAAGCTTTGCTCTGAGCTCAGATCAGAAAAGCGCATCCACTCAGGCTGATTGAATGGGCTGGTCAATAGAATTCTACTCCCATGCTCTCTGGCTCAGCCTACAACTAAATCCCAGCCTCAATCTTACAAGTTAGATTTGTTTTTGTTTGTTGCATTAAAAAGGGGCTGATATAATGTTGATTTGGTCACATTAGAGAAAAATGTTGATCTCTATAGTGCACACTAATGAAGGGAGCTCAGTGAAGTTTAATCTCGTGCGTCTCTGCGCTGGCTGGCATTTCTTCTGTGCTGCAGTCATGGAGGAGGTGCGCGGCCTCGCGCAGCTCAGAGGGAACGTTGTCTACAGGCATAGACTAACCTTGATAGAGCTGTGCCATAGGATAGTATCGGAGCTTAGGGAGTCTTAACATTTAAGTTGGTTTCAATTACTTACTTAAACAAGGTAGACAACGATTAGGAAGGAAATTGTGTGTAGTTCAAATGAATTAATCCCAACCTAGGAAATTGCCATAGATACATATAAGCTCCAGATCTCAATATTTCGCCTTGGGATGTGGTGTTGAATGGTGCAAAATACTCTAGGGGCAGTGACGAGACACTGAAGTTCATTCATGACAAAGTGAACAAGAGTAAGATAAGCAAGTAAGCATTTTGTTGGACGATGTATACCATGTGTATCCTGTACAGACTACTAATAAAACTTCAACTTGAAATGTCTAGGCAAAGCGGGTAGCTAAATATCACTCAGCTTGTGTCAGTCTATCACTGTGTCACTTAGGTTACATTAGGTGATAACAGGTACACTCTTAGAAAGAAAAGTGCCTTATAGAACCTAAAAGGGTTCTTTGGCTGTCCCCAAAGGACAACCCTTTGAAGATTTTTTTTGTTTCCATAGTCGAACCCTTATGGTTCGAGGTAGAACCCTTTCCACAGAGGGTTCTACATGGAACCAAGAAGGGTTCTCCTATGGGGACAGCCAAAGAACCCTTTTGGAACCCTTTTTTCTAAGAGTGTAGTTCGCTACCACATACTGCAGCACTAAGGCTGCGTTTACACAGGCAGCCCAATTCTGATATTCTTTCCACTATTAGGTATTTTGAGAGATCACATCAAATCATTTTCAGAGCTGATCTGATTGGTCAAAAGTCAAATTACTGGAAAAAGATCAGAATTGAGCTGGCTGTGTAAACACAGCCTTAATGTACTGTGATTTGACTCCGTTTTTTTGTAATATACCGGTATTGATGCACCGACTGGTTTTACTTGACCTTCTTTACCGGTATTTGAATGTTTGGTTTGTTAAATGTGATACGCAGTGTGTAACGTCCATTTTTTATAGTTTACTTCGCTACTTGAGTCATCTCTCTTCACTCTCTCTATGTCACCGACACTCAAGGAGCGCATTTGATGTCCCTCAACTACGAGACACTTGCGTTCAGTCTGCATGGTCAATGCAGCATATGCAACACCGTTGATGACAACGATGCAGTTGTCACTTTGCTTCTTAATATAAATCTACTAGCATTCTATAATTACACCATTAGCTTGTGTTTCTTACATCTGCAAATAGCTTGTTTGTCTTTTCTTAGCAAGTTGTTTCTAAATCTTGTTAGCCACTAATGCTAATCGCTAGCTAGCTAGATAATAAATGTACTGAGTAAGAGCAAGCGTAATTAGCTATACAGCTGATACTGATAATACCAATGATTGTGTAGACCTAAATCAGCATGTTGTTTGTGCAACAGTGTCTTCTGTTAGCTACATGAAGCCAAAGATTATAGGGTCCCCTAGGAAACACCTATCAACACATTAGTTCCTACCCTGTCACAATAACTCCTCCCTGGAATTTTCATTCGTTGTCATGTCAAACAAGACTGTATTCAAAGTGCCCGCTATTATATTCTAACTATATAATTAGAATAGACATTATATCCCCAAAAATATCAGATGACATCCCACGGAGCACCATTAAATCCATTGTTAAAAAAATTGAAAGAATTTGGCACCACAACAAACCTGCCAAGAGAGGGCTGCCCACCAAAACTCACGGACCAGACAAGGAGGGCATTAATCAGAGGCAACAAAGAGACCAAAGATATCCCTGAAGGAGCTGCAAAGCTCCACAGCGGAGATTGGAGTATTTGTCCATTGGACCACTTTAAGCCGTACACTCCACAGAGCTGGGCTTTACAGAAGAGTGGCCAGAAAAAAGCCATTGCTTAAGAAAAAAACAAGCAAACACATTTGGTGTTTTCCAAAAGGCATGTGGGAGACTCCCCAAACAAATGGAAGAAGGTACTCTGGTCAGATGAGACTAAAATGTAGCTTTTTGGCCATCAAGGAAAATCCTATGTTTGGCGCAAACCCAACACCTCACATCACCCTGAGAACGCCATCCCCACAGTGAAGCATGGTGGTGGCAGCATCATGCTGTGGAAATGTTTTTTATCGACAGGGAACAGGTCAGAATTGAAGGAATGATGGATGGCGCTAAATACAAGGAAATTCTTGAGGGAAACCTGTTTCAGTCTCCCAGATATTTGAGACTGGGATGGAGGTTCACCTTCCAGCAGGACAATGACCCTAAGCATACTGCTATAGCAACACTTTAAGCGGAATCCAATTTAGAATTTGTTGTAGGACTTAAAGATTGCTGTACACCAGCGGAACCCATCCAACTTGAAAGTGCTGGAGTTTGCCTTGAAGAATGGGCAAAAATCCCAGTGGCTAGATGTGCCAAGCTGATAGAAACATACCCCAAGAGACTTGCAGCTGTAATTTCTGCAAAAGGTGTCTCTACAAAGTATTCACTTTGCGGGGGGTGAATAGTTATGCATGCTCAAGTTTTCAGTTCTTTTGTCTTATTTATTGTTTGTTTCACAAGAAAACATATGTTGCATCTTCAAAGTGGTAGGCATGTTGTGTAAATCAAATGCTACAACCCCCCCAAAATCCATTTTAATTCCAGGTTGTAAGGCAACAAAATAGGAATAATGCCAATGGAGGTGAATACTTTCGCAAGCCACTGTATCGCCCAGCCCTAACTCAGAGGGGCTCCTTTACAATCGAGCTGATTTGGACTCTTAAGTCTCAGTTCCCCTGTTACTAATCTTTGCATTACAGCTCCATGTGTTTCACTCATACCAACCAGGAGGCCTGGAATCACAGTCCTCTACACCAGCCGTGGCCATTTTTGATTTATTTCACCTTTATTTAACCAGGTAGGCAAGTTGAGAACAAGTTCTCATTTACAATTGCGACCTGGCCAAGATAAAGCAAAGCAGTTCGACACATACAGCAACACAGAGTTACACATGGAGTAAAACAAACATACAGACAATAATACTGTAGAAAAATACGTCTATATACAATGTGAGCAAATGAGGTGAGATAAGGGAGGTAAAGGCAAAAAAAAGGACATGGTGGCGAAGTAAATACAATATAGCAAGTAAAACACTGGAATGGTAGATTTGCAGTGGAAGAATGTGCAAGGTAGAGATAGAAATAATTGGGGTGCAAAGGAGCAGAATAAATAAATACAGTAGGTGGATGGGTATATGTTTGGGCTAAATTATAGATGGCCTATGTGCAGGTGCAGTAATCTGTGATGTGCTCTGACAGCTGGTGCTTAAAGCTAGTGAGGGAGATAAGTGTTTCCAGTTTCAGAGATTTTTGTAGTTCGTTCCAGTCATTGGCAGCAGAGAACTGGAAGGAGAGGCGGCCAAAGGAAGAATTGGTTTTGGGGGTGACCGGAGAGATATACCTGCTGGAGCGCGTGCTACAGGTGGGTGCTGCTATGGTGACCAGCGAGCTGAGATAAGGGGGGACTTTACCAAGCAAGGTCTTGTAGATGACATGGAGCCAGTGGGTTTGGCGACGAGTTTGAAGCGAGGGCCAGCCAACGAGAGCGTACAGATCGCAGTGGTGGGTAGTATATGGGGCTTTGGTGACAAAACGGATGGCACTGTGATAGACTGCATCCAATTTATTGAGTAGGGTATTGTAGGCTATTTTGTAAATGACCTCGCCGAAGTCGAGGATCGGTAGGATGGTCAGTTTTACAAGGGTATGTTTGGCAGCATGAGTGAAGGATGCTTTGTTGCGAAATAGGAAGCCAATTCTAGATTTAACTTTGGATTGGAGATGTTTGATGTGAGTCTGGAAGGAGTTTACAGTCTAACCAGACACCTAGGTATTTGTAGTTGTCCACATATTCTAAGTCAGAACCGTCCAGAGTAGTGATGTTGGACGGGCGGGCAGGTGCAGGCAGCGATTGGTTGAAGAGCATGCATTTAGTTTTACTTGTATTTAAGAGCAATTGGATGCCACGGAAGGAGAGTTGTATGGCATTGAAGCTCGTCTGGAGGGTTGTTAACACAGTGTCCAAAGAAGGGATAGAAGTATACAGAATGGTGTCATCTGCGTAGAGGTGGATCAGAGACTCACCAGCAGCAAGAGCGACATCATTGATGTATACAGAGAAGAGAGTCGGTCCAAGAATTGAACCTTGTGGCACCCCCATAGAGACTGTCAGAGGCCCGGACAACAGGCCCTCCGATTTGACACACTGAACTCTATCAGAGAAGTAGGTGGTGAACCAGGCGAGGCAATCATTTGAGAAACCAAGGCTATCGAGTCTGCCGATGAGGATGTGGTGATTGACAGAGTCGAAAGCCTCGGCCAGGTCATTGAATACGGCTGCACAGTATTGTTTCTTATCGATGACGGTTAAGATATCGTTTAGGACCTTGAGCGTGGCTGAGGTGCACCCATGACCAGCTCTGAAACCAGATTGCATAGCGGAGAAGGTATGGTGGGATTCGAAATGGTCGGTAATCTGTTTGTTGACTTGGCTTTCGAAGACCTTAGCAAGGGGGGGTAGGATAGATATAGGTCTGTAGCTGTTTGGGTCAAGAGTGTCCCCCCTTTTGAAGAGTGGGATGTCCGCAGCTGCTTTCCAATCTTTGGGTATCTCAGACGACGCGAAAGAGAGGTTGAACAGGCTATTAATAAGGGTTGCAGATTTTTTTTTGCAGCTCTTTCAGAACATCAGCTGACTGGATTTGGGAGAAGGAGAAATGGGGAAGGCTTGAGCGAGTTGCTGTGGGGGGTGCAGTGCTATTGACCGGGGTAGGGGTAGCCAGGTGGAAAGCATGGCCAGCCGTAGAAAATTATAGTGGATTTATCGGTGGTGACAGTGTTTCCTATCCTCAGTGCAGTGGGCAGCTGGGAGGAGGTGTTCTTATTCTCCATGGACTTCACAGTGTCCCAGAACCTTTTTGACTTTGTGTTGCAGGAAGAACATTTCTGCTTCAAAAAGCTAGCCTTGGCTTTTCTAACTGCCTGTGTATATTGGTTTCTAGCTTCCCTGAAAAGTTGCATATCACGGGGGCTGTTCGATGCTAATGCAGAACGCCATAGGATGTTTTTATGTTGGTTATCTGTTCCTGGTTCTAAATTTCTTGAATGGGGCATGCTTCTTTAAGATGTTGAGGAAGGCATTTGCAAAAGAAAAAGAAAAACAGGCATCCTCTACTGATGGGATGAGATCAATATCCTTCCAGGATACCCGCGCCAGGTCGATTAGAAAGGCCTGCTCGCTGAAGTGTTTCAGGGAGCGTTTGACAGTGATGAGTGGAGGTCGTTTGACCGCTGACGCATTACGGAAGCAGGCAATGAGACAGTGATCGCTGAGATCTTGGTTGAAAACAGCAGAGGTGTATTTAGAGGGCAAGTTGGTTAGGATGATATCTATGAGGGTGCCCGTGTTTACGGCTTTGGGGTGGTACCTGGTAGGTTCATTGATAATTTGTGTGAGATTGAGGGCATCAAGCTTAGATTGTAGGATGGCTGGGGTGTTAAGCATGTTCCAGTTTAGGTCGCCTAGCAGCACGAGCTCTGAAGATAGATGGGGGGGCAATCAGTTCACATATGGTGTCCAGAGCACACCTGGGGACAGAGGGTGGTCGATAGCAGGCGGCAACGGTGAGAGACTTGTTTTTAGAGAGGTGGATTTTTAAAAGTAGAAGTTCAAATTGTTTGTGTACAGACCTGCATAGTAGGAAATAACTCTGCAGGCTATCTTTGCAGTAGATTGCAACACCGCCCTCTTTGGCCGTTCTATCTTGTCTGAAGATGTTGTAGTTAGGGATGAAGATTTCAGAATTTTTGGTGGTCTTCCTAAGCCAGGATTCAGACATGTCTAGAACATCCGGGTTGGCAGAGTGTGCTAAAGCAGTGAATAAAACAAACTTAGGGAGGAGGCTTCTAATGTTAACCTGCATGAAACCAAGGCTATTACGGTTACAGAAGTCATCAAAAGAGAGCGCCTGGGGAATAGGAATGGAGCTATATACTGCAGGGCCTGGATTCACCTCTACATCACCAGAGGAGCAGAGGAGGAGTAGGATAAGGGTACGGCTAAAAGCTATGAGAATTGGTTGTCTAGAACGTCCGGAACAGAGAGTAAAAGAAGGTTTTTGGGGGCCATTGATGATGATTTAAAGACCAGTGCTTGATTGACCCAACATCTTCACCCATTTAGACCTATGGATGGTCATTGTTTATGTTTTTCCAGTCAGTGAAATCAAAACAAATCAAATGTTATTGGTCACATGCACATGGTTAGCAGATGTTAATGCGAGTGTAGCGAAATGCTTGTGCTTCTAGTTCCAACCTTGCAGTAATATCTAACAAGTAAGTCTTATTACTACATAGTTAATGCTGATGCGTCCCTGAAGTGCACCTTCATCGTCAAGCTGGACGGGGGTTCCCAGGGGGATGTCATCTACCTCATCCACGACCCCAGTGACCTCAGGGTTATAGTGGGATCACAGACAAGGCAGTCTGTGGTCCAGGAGTACATCCACAAGCCTCTTCTTATCGACAAGCTGAAGTTGGACATCCGTCTCTACGTGCTGGTCAAGTCCCTGGAGCCGCTGGAGATTTATATCGCTGTCACGCTTCTGCACCGAGACATACAAGCTAGGAACATAGATAAGGATGTTATAACATGCTCATAATACATATAAGCTACATTCATAAGAAGTTTCTGTATCGAGCCATACCAGGTTGGAAGTTACAAAGGGACTTTATAACATGTTCATAACCCATTCATAACACATTCTGAACTGAGCAATACCAGGTAGGAACGGTAGGAACACTTTATCTGAAGACATAACGCATTCATAACACATACATACAGCACTCATAATCACTACACAATATATTTTGTCTTCCATTTTGGCATAAAGCATTATACTAGCATTTAAACACTTTTTTTTAACATGTTTCTATGTTTAAATATAGCATTCTAACATCTCTGTTCTCCCATGTCCCTGGCACCCCAACAGGAACCCAGTCAGAAGAACCTGAGCCATGTCCTCATGCACCTTACCAACTACTCCCTCAGCGTCCAGAGTGGGAAATTTGTCCACTCTGACAGCCTTTCGTCAGGAAACAAGCGCACCTTCTCCAGCGTGCTCTACCGCCTGGCCTCTAAAGGAGTGGACATCAAGAAGGTTTGGTCAGACATCATCTCTCTGGTCAAGACGGTCATCGCTCTGTTCCCTGTTCCCTAAGGTCTACTACCTGGCCAACATACTGCCTGTCAAACCAGGACCCACCTGATTCCAGGTACAGAGAGATGAGGAGAGTGTGTGTGTGTCTGTGTGTGTGTGTGGGTGTGTGTGTCTGTGTATCTGTGTGTGTGTGTGTGTGTGTGTGTGTGTGTGTGTCTGTCTGTGTGTGTCTGTGTGTCTGTCTGTGTATCTGTGTGTGTGTGTTCCAGGTGTCCCCCGGGGTGTGTGAGTACGTCCACAGCCCAGTAGATGAGGAGGTGAAGATGGGGGTCATTAGAGACACACACACGGACAGATCTGGAGCTATGGTTAGGGTTAGGGTTAAACCAGGATGTGGACATGAAGCAAGGGTTAGTGTTGAACCGAGATGTGGACATGAAGCTAGGGTTAGGGTTAGTGTTAAACCAGGATGTGGACATGAAGCTAGGGTTAGTGTTAAACCGAGATGTGGACATGAAGCAAAGGTTAGTGTTAAACCGAGATGTGGACATGAAGCTAGGGTTAGTGTTAAACCGGGATGTGGACATGAAGCTAGGGTTAGTGTTAAACCAGGATGTGGACATGAAGCTAGGGTTAGTGTTAAACCAGGATGTGGACATGAAGCTAGGGTTAGGGTGGAACCAGGATGTGGACATGAAGCTAGGGTTAGTGTTAAACCAGGATGTGGACATGAAGCTAGGGTTAGTGTTAAACCAGGATGTGGACATGAAGCTAGGGTTAGTGTTAAACCAGGATGTGGACATGAAGCTAGGGTTAGTGTTAAACCAGGATGTGGACATGAAGCTAGGGTTAGTGTTAAACCAGGATGTGGACATGAAGCTAGGGTTAGTGTTAAACCAGGATGTGGACATGAAGCTAGGGTTAGTGTTAAACCAGGATGTGGACATGAAGCTAGGGTTAGTGTGGAACCAGGATGTGGACATGAAGCTAGGGTTAGTGTTAAACCAGGATGTGGACATGAAGCTAGGGTTAGTGTTAAACCAGGATGTGGACATGAAGCTAGGGTTAGTGTTAAACCAGGATGTGGACATGAAGCTAGGGTTAGTGTTAAACCAGGATGTGGACATGAAGCTAGGGTTAGGGTGGAACCAGGATGTGGACATGAAGCTAGGGTTAGTGTTAAACCAGGATGTGGACATGAAGCTAGGGTTAGTGTTAAACCAGGATGTGGACATGAAGCTAGGGTTAGTGTTAAACCAGGATGTGGACATGAAGCTAGGGTTAGTGTGGAACCAGGATGTGGACATGAAGCTGGGGTTAGTGTTAAACCAGGATGTGAACATGAAGCTAGGGTTAGTGTTAAACCAGGATGTGGACATGAAGCTAGGGTTAGTGTTAAACCAGGATGTGGACATGAAGCTAGGGTTAGTGTTAAACCAGGATGTGGACATGAAGCTAGGGTTAGTGTTAAACCAGGATGTGGACATGAAGCTAGGGTTAGTGTTAAACCAGGATGTGGACATGAAGCTGGGGTTAGTGTTAAACCAGGATGTGGACATGAAGCTAGGGTTAGTGTTAAACCAGGATGTGGACATGAAGCTAGGGTTAGTGTTAAACCAGGATGTGGACATGAAGCTAGGGTTAGTGTTAAACCAGGATGTGGACATGAAGCTAGGGTTAGTGTTAAACCAGGATGTGGACATGAAGCTAGGGTTAGTGTGGAACCAGGATGTGGACATGAAGCTAGGGTTAGTGTTAAACCAGGATGTGGACATGAAGCTAGGGTTAGTGTTAAACCAGGATGTGGACATGAAGCTAGGGTTAGTGTTAAACCAGGATGTGGACATGAAGCTAGGGTTAGTGTTAAACCAGGATGTGGACATGAAGCTAGGGTTAGGGTGGAACCAGGATGTGGACATGAAGCTAGGGTTAGTGTTAAACCAGGATGTGGACATGAAGCTAGGGTTAGTGTTAAACCAGGATGTGGACATGAAGCTAGGGTTAGTGTTAAACCAGGATGTGGACATGAAGCTAGGGTTAGTGTGGAACCAGGATGTGGACATGAAGCTGGGGTTAGTGTTAAACCAGGATGTGAACATGAAGCTAGGGTTAGTGTTAAACCAGGATGTGGACATGAAGCTAGGGTTAGTGTTAAACCGAGATGTGGACATGAAGCTAGGGTTAGTGTTAAACCGGGATGTGGACATGAAGCTAGGGTTAGTGTGGAACCGGGATGTGAACATGAAGCTAGGGTTAGTGTTAAACCAGGATGTGGACATGAAGCTAGGGTTAGTGTTAAACCAGGATGTGGACATGAAGCTAGGGTTAGTGTTAAACCAGGATGTGGACATGAAGCTAGGGTTAGTGTTAAACCAGGATGTGGACATGAAGCTAGGGTTAGTGTTAAACCAGGATGTGGACATGAAGCTAAGGTTAGGGTGGAACCAGGATGTGGACATGAAGCTAGGGTTAGTGTTAAACCAGGATGTGGACATGAAGCTAGGGTTAGTGTTAGTGTTAAACCAGGATGTGGACATGAAGCTAGGGTTAGTGTTAGTGTTCAACCAGGATGTGGACATGAAGCTAGGGTTAGTGTTAAACCAGGATGTGGACATGAAGCTAGGGTTAGTGTTAAACCAGGATGTGGACATGAAGCTAGGGTTAGTGTGGAACCAGGATGTGGACATGAAGCTGGGGTTAGTGTTAAACCAGGATGTGAACATGAAGCTAGGGTTAGTGTTAAACCAGGATGTGGACATGAAGCTAGGGTTAGTGTTAAACCAGGATGTGGACATGAAGCTAGGGTTAGTGTTAAACCAGGATGTGGACATGAAGCTAGGGTTAGTGTTAAACCAGGATGTGGACATGAAGCTAGGGTTAGTGTGGAACCAGGATGTGGACATGAAGCTAGGGTTAGTGTTAAACCAGGATGTGGACATGAAGCTAGGGTTAGTGTTAAACCAGGATGTGGACATGAAGCTAGGGTTAGTGTTAAACCAGGATGTGGACATGAAGCTAGGGTTAGTGTTAAACCAGGATGTGGACATGAAGCTAGGGTTAGGGTGGAACCAGGATGTGGACATGAAGCTAGGGTTAGGGTGGAACCAGGATGTGGACATGAAGCTAGGGTTAGTGTTAAACCAGGATGTGGACATGAAGCTAGGGTTAGTGTTAGTGTTAAACCAGGATGTGGACATGAAGCTAGGGTTAGTGTTAGTGTTAAACCAGGATGTGGACATGAAGCTAGGGTTAGTGTTAAACCAGGATGTGGACATGAAGCTAGGGTTAGTGTTAAACCAGGATGTGGACATGAAGCTAGGGTTAGTGTTAAACCAGGATGTGGACATGAAGCTAGGGTTAGTGTTAAACCGAGATGTGGACATGAAGCTAGGGTTAGTGTTAAACCGAGATGTGGACATGAAGCTAGGGTTAGTGTTAGACCGGGATGTGGACATGAAGCTAGGGTTAGTGTTAAACCAGGATGTGGACATGAAGCTAGGGTTAGTGTTAAACCAGGATGTGGACATGAAGCTAGGGTTAGGGTGGAACCAGGATGTGGACATGAAGCTAGGGTTAGTGTTAAACCAGGATGTGGACATGAAGCTAGGGTTAGTGTTAAACCAGGATGTGGACATGAAGCTAGGGTTAGTGTTAAACCAGGATGTGGACATGAAGCTAGGGTTAGTGTTAAACCAGGATGTGGACATGAAGCTAGGGTTAGTGTGGAACCAGGATGTGGACATGAAGCTAGGGTTAGTGTTAAACCAGGATGTGGACATGAAGCTAGGGTTAGTGTTAAACCAGGATGTGGACATGAAGCTAGGGTTAGTGTTAAACCAGGATGTGGACATGAAGCTAGGGTTAGTGTTAAACCAGGATGTGGACATGAAGCTAGGGTTAGTGTTAAACCAGGATGTGGACATGAAGCTAGGGTTAGTATGGAACCAGGATGTGGACATGAAGCTAGGGTTAGTGTTAAACCAGGATGTGGACATGAAGCTAGGGTTAGTGTTAAACCAGGATGTGGACATGAAGCTAGGGTTAGTGTTAAACCAGGATGTGGACATGAAGCTAGGGTTAGTGTTAAACCAGGATGTGGACATGAAGCTAGAGTTAGGGTGGAACCAGGATGTGGACATGAAGCTAGGGTTAGTGTTAAACCAGGATGTGGACATGAAGCTAGGGTTAGTGTTAAACCAGGATGTGGACATGAAGCTAGGGTTAGTGTTAAACCAGGATGTGGACATGAAGCTAGGGTTAGTGTGGAACCAGGATGTGGACATGAAGCTGGGGTTAGTGTTAAACCAGGATGTGAACATGAAGCTAGGGTTAGTGTTAAACCAGGATGTGGACATGAAGCTAGGGTTAGTGTTAAACCGAGATGTGGACATGAAGCTAGGGTTAGTGTTAAACCGGGATGTGGACATGAAGCTAGGGTTAGTGTTAAACCAGGATGTGGACATGAAGCTAGGGTTAGTGTTAAACCAGGATGTGGACATGAAGCTAGGGTTAGTGTTAAACCAGGATGTGGACATGAAGCTAGGGTTAGGGTGGAACCAGGATGTGGACATGAAGCTAGGGTTAGTGTTAAACAGGATGTGGACATGAGCTAGGGTTAGTGTTAAACCAGGATGTGGACATGAAGCTAGGGTTAGTGTTAAACCAGGATGTGGACATGAAGCTAGGGTTAGTGTGGAACCAGGATGTGGACATGAAGCTGGGGTTAGTGTTAAACCAGGATGTGAACATGAAGCTAGGGTTAGTGTTAAACCAGGATGTGGACATGAAGCTAGGGTTAGTGTTAACCGAGATGTGGACATGAAGCTAGGGTTAGTGTTAAACCGGGATGTGGACATGGAAGCTAGGGTTAGTGTTAAACCAGGATGTGGACATGAAGCTAGGGTTAGGGTGGAACCAGGATGTGGACATGAAGCTAGGGTTAGTGTTAAACCAGGATGTGGACATGAAGCTAGGGTTAGTGTGGAACCAGGATGTGGACATGAAGCTGGGGTTAGTGTTAAACCAGGATGTGGACATGAAGCTAGGGTTAGTGTTAAACTATATGTGGACATGAAGCTAGGGTTAGTGTTAAACCCAGGATGTGGAATGAAGCTAGGGTTAGTGTTAAACCAGGATGTGGACCTGAAGCTAGGGTTAGTGTTAACCAGATGTGGAATAAGCTAGGGTTAGTGGGAAACCAGGATGTGGAATGAGCTAGGTTAGGTAACCAGGATGTGGACATGAAGCTAGGGTTAGTGTTAAACCAGGATGTGGACATGAACTAGGGTTAGTGTTAAACCAGGATGTGGACATGAAGCTAGGGTTAGTGTTAAACCAGGATGTGGACATGAAGCTAGGGTTAGTGTTAAACAGGATGTGGACATGAAGCTAGGGTTAGTGTTAAACCAGGATGTGGACATGAAGCTAGGGTTAGTGTTAAACCAGGATGTGGACATGAAGCTAGGTTAGTGTTAAACCAGGATGTGGACATGAAGCTAGGGTTAGTGTTAAACCAGGATGTGGACATGAAGCTAGGGTTAGTGTTAAACCAGGATGTGGACATGAAGCTAGGGTTAGTGTTAAACCAGGATGTGGACATGAAGCTAGGGTTAGTGTTAAACCAGGATGTGGACATGAAGCTAGGGTTAGGGTGAACCAGGGATGTGGACATGAAGCTAGGGTTAGTGTTAAACCAGGATGTGGACATGAAGCTAGGGGTTAGTGTTAAACCAGGATGTGGACATGAAGCTAGGGTTAGTGTTAAACCAGGATGTGGACATGAAGCTAGGGTTAGTGTGAAACCAGGATGTGGACATGAAGCTAGGGTTAGTGTTAAACCAGGATGTGGACATGAAGCTAGGGTTAGTGTTAAACCAGGATGTGGACATGAAGCTAGGGTTAGTGTTAAACCAGGATGTGGACATGAAGCTAGGGGTTAGTGTTAAACCAGGATGTGGACATGAAGCTAGGGTTAGTGTTAAACCAATGTGGACATGAAGCTAGGGTTAGTGTTAACCAGGATGTGGACATGAAGCTAGGGTTAGTGTTAAACCAGGATGTGGACATGAAGCTAGGGTTAGTGTTAACCAGGATGTGGACATGAAGCTAGGGTTAGTGTTAAACCGGACATGAAGCTAGGGGTTAGTGTTAAACCAGGATGTGGACATGAAGCTAGGGTTAGTGTTAAACCAGGATGTGGACATGAAGCTAGGGTTAGTGTTAAACCAGGATGTGGACATGAAGCTAGGGTTAGTGTTAAACCAGGATGTGGACATGAAGCTAGGGTTAGTGTTAAAACCAGGATGTGGACATGAAGCTAGGGTTAGTGTTAAACCAGGATGTGGACATGAAGCTAGGGTTAGTGTTAAACCAGGATGTGGACATGAAGCTAGGGTTAGTGTTAACCAGGATGTGGACATGAAGCTAGGGTTAGTGTTAAACCAGGATGTGGACATGAAGCTAGGGTTAGTGTTAAACCAGGATGTGGACATGAAGCTAGGGTTAGTGTTAAACCAGGATGTGGACATGAAGCTAGGGTTAGTGTTAAACCAGGATGTGGACATGAAGCTAGGGTTAGTGTGGAACCAGGATGTGGACATGAAGCTAGGGTTAGTGTTAACCAGGATGTGGACATGAAGCTAGGGTTAGTGTTAAACCAGGATGTGGACATGAAGCTAGGGTTAGTGTTAAACCAGGATGTGGACATGAAGCTAGGGTTAGTGTTAAACCAGGATGTGGACATGAAGCTAGGGTTAGTGTTAAACCAGGATGTGGACATGAAGCTAGGTTAGTGTTAAACCAGGATGTGGAATGACTAGGGTTAGTGTTAAACCAGGATGTGGACATGAAGCTAGGGTTAGTGTTTAACCAGGATGTGGACATGAAGCTAGGGTTAGTGTTAAACCAGGATGTGGACATGAAGCTAGGGTTAGTGTAAACCAGGATGTGGACATGAAGCTGGGTTAGTGTTAAACCAGGATGTGGACATGAAGCTAGGGTTAGTGTTAAACCAGGATGTGGACATGAAGCTAGGGTTAGTGTTAAACCAGGATGTGGACATGAAGCTAGGGTTAGTGTTAAACCAGGATGTGGACATGAAGCTAGGGTTAGTGTTAAACCAGGATGTGGACATGAAGCTAGGGTTAGTGTTAAACCAGGATGTGGACATGAAGCTAGGGTTAGTGTGAAACCAGGATGTGGACATGAAGCTAGGGTTAGTGTTAAACCAGGATGTGGACATGAAGCTAGGGGTTTAGTGTTAAACCAGGATGTGGACATGAAGCTAGGGTTAGTGTTAACCAGGATGTGGACATGAAGCTAGGGTTAGTGTTAAACAGGATGTGGACATGAAGCTAGGGTTAGTGTGAAACCAGGATGTGGACATGAAGCTAGGGTTAGTGTTAAACCAGGATGTGGACATGAAGCTAGGGTTAGTGTTAAACCAGGATGTGGACATGAAGCTAGGGTTAGTGTTAAACCAGGATGTGGACATGAAGCTAGGTTAGTGTTAAACCAGGATGTGGACATGAAGCTAGGGTTAGTGTTAAACCAGGATGTGGACATGAAGCTAGGGTTAGTGTTAACCAGGATGTGGACATGAAGCTAGGGTTAGTGTTAAACCAGGATGTGGACATGAAGCTAGGGTTAGTGTTAAACCAGGATGTGGACATGGAAGCTAGGGTTAGTGTAAACCAGGATGTGGACATGAAGCTAGGGTTAGTGTTAAACCAGGATGTGGACATGAAGCTAGGGTTAGTGTTAAACAGGATGTGGACATGAAGCTAGGGTTAGTGTGGAACCAGGATGTGGACATGAAGCTAGGGTTAGTGTTAAACCAGGATGTGGACATGAAGCTAGGGTTAGTGTTAAACCAGGATGTGGACATGAAGCTAGGGTTAGTGTTAAACCCTGTCTCTTATACACATCTAGATGTGTATAAGAGACATGAAGCTAGGGTTAGTGTTAAACCAGGATGTGGACATGAAGCTAGGGTTAGTGTTAAACCAGGATGTGGACATGAAGCTAGGGTTAGTGTGGAACCAGGATGTGGACATGAAGCTAGGGTTAGTGTTAAACCAGGATGTGGACATGAAGCTAGGGTTAGTGTGGAACCAGGATGTGGACATGAAGCTAGGGTTAGTGTTAAACCAGGATGTGGACATGAAGCTAGGGTTAGTGTTAAACCAGGATGTGGACATGAAGCTAGGGTTAGTGTTAAACCAGGATGTGGACATGAAGCTAGGGTTAGTGTTAAACCAGGATGTGGACATGAAGCTAGGGTTAGTGTTAAACCAGGATGTGGACATGAAGCTAGGGTTAGTGTGGAACCAGGATGTGGAATGAAGCTAGGGTTAGTGTTAAACCAGGATGTGGACATGAAGCTAGGGTTAGTGTTAAACCAGGATGTGGACATGAAGCTAGGGTTAGTGTTAAACCAGGATGTGGACATGAAGCTAGGGTTAGTGTTAAACCAGGATGTGGACATGAAGCTAGGGTTAGTGTTAAACAGGATGTGGACATGAAGCTAGGGTTAGGGTGGAACCAGGATGTGGACATGAAGCTAGGGTTAGTGTTAAACCAGGATGTGGACATGAAGCTAGGGTTAGTGTTAAACCAGGATGTGGACATGAAGCTAGGGTTAGTGTGAAACCAGGATGTGGACATGAAGCTAGGGTTAGTGTTAAACCAGGATGTGGAATGAAGCTAGGGTTAGTGTTAACCAGGATGTGGACATGAAGCTAGGGTTAGTGTTAAACCAGGATGTGGACATGAAGCTAGGGTTAGTGTTAACAGGATGTGGACATGAAGCTAGGTTAGTGTGGAACCAGGATGTGGACATGAAGCTAGGGTTAGTGTTAAACCAGGATGTGGACATGAAGCTAGGGTTAGTGTTAAACCAGGATGTGGACATGAAGCTAGGGTTAGTGTTAAACCAGGATGTGGACATGAAGCTAGGGTTAGTGTTAAACCAGGATGTGGACATGAAGCTAGGGTTAGTGTTAAACCAGGATGTGGACATGAAGCTAGGGTTAGTGTTAAACCAGGATGTGGACATGAAGCTAGGGTTAGTGTTAAACCAGGATGTGGACATGAAGCTAGGGTTAGTGTGGAACCAGGATGTGGACATGAAGCTAGGGTTAGTGTTAAACCAGGAATGTGGACATGAAGCTAGGGTTAGTGTTAACCAGGATGTGGACATGAAGCTAGGGTTAGTGTTAAACCAGGATGTGGACATGAAGCTAGGGTTAGTGTTAAACCAGGATGTGGACATGAAGCTAGGGTTAGGGTGGAACCAGGATGTGGACATGAAGCTAGGGTTAGTGTTAAACCAGGATGTGGACATGAAGCTAGGGTTAGTGTTAAACCAGGATGTGGACATGAAGCTAGGGTTAGTGTTAAACCAGGATGTGGACATGAAGCTAGGGTTAGTGTTAAACCAGGATGTGGACATGAAGCTAGGGTTAGTGTTAACCAGGATGTGACATGAAGCTAGGGTTAGTGTTAAACCAGGATGTGGACATGAAGCTAGGGTTAGTGTTAAACCAGGATGTGGACATGAAGCTAGGTTAGTGTTAAACCGGATGTGGACATGAAGCTAGGGTTAGTGTTAAACCAGGATGTGGACATGAAGCTAGGGTTAGTGTGGAACCAGGATGTGGACTGAAGCTAGGGGTTAGTGTTTAAAACCAGGATGTGAATGAAGCTAGGGTTAGTGTTAAACCAGGATGTGGACATGAAGCTAGGGTTAGTGTTAAACCAGGATGTGGACATGAAGCTAGGGTTAGTGTTAAACCAGGATGTGGACATGAAGCTAGGGTTAGTGTTAACCAGGATGTGGACATGAAGCTAGGGTTAGTGTTAAAACCAGGATGTGGGACATGAGCTAGGGTTAGGTTAAACCAGGATGTGGACATGAAGCTAGGGTTAGTGTTAAACCAGGATGTGGACATGAAGCTAGGGTTAGGTGTGTAAAACCAGGATGTGGACATGACGCTAGGGTTAGTGTTAAACCAGGATGTGGACAGAAGCTAGGGTAGTGTTAAACCAGGATGTGGACATGAGCTAGGGTTAGTGTTAACCAGGATGTGGACATGAAGCTAGGGTTAGTGTTAAACCAGGATGTGGACATGAAGCTGGGTTAGTGTTAAACCAGGATGTGAACATGAAGCTAGGTAGTGTTAACCAGGTGTGGACATGAAGCTGTTGTGTAACCGAGGATGTGGACATGAAGCTAGGGTAGTGTTAAACCAGGATGTGGGACATGAAGCTAGGGTTAGTGTGGAACAGGATGTGGACATGAGCTAGGGTTAGTGTTAAAACCAGGATGTGGACATGAAGCTAGGTAGTGTTAAACCGAGGATGTGGACATGAAGCTAGGGTTAGTGTTAAACCAGGATGTGGACATGAAGCTAGGGTTAGTGTGTAAACCAGGATGTGGACATGAAGCTAGGGTTAGTGTTAAACCAGGATGTGGACATGAAGCTAGGGTTAGTGTTAAACCAGGATGTGGACATGAAGCTAGGGTTAGTGTAAACCAGGATGTGGACATGAAGCTAGGGTTAGTGTTAAACCAGGATGTGGACATGAAGCTAGGGTTAGTGTTAACCAGGATGTGGACATGAAGCTAGGGTTAGTGTAAACCAGGATGTGGACATGAAGCTAGGGTTGTGTTTAAACCAGGATGTGGACATGAAGCTAGGGTTAGTGTTAACCAGGATGTGGACATGAAGCTAGGGTTAGTGTTAAACCGAGGATGTGGACATGAAGCTAGGGTTAGTGTTAAACCAGGATGTGGACATGAAGCTAGGGTTAGTGTTAAACCAGGATGTGGACATGAAGCTAGGGTTAGTGTGAAACCAGGATGTGGACATGAAGCTAGGGTTAGTGTTAAACCAGGATGTGGACATGAAGCTAGGTAGTGTAGAACCAGGATGTGGACTGAAGCTAGGGTAGTGTTAACCAGGATGTGGACATGAAGCTAGGGTTAGTGTGTAAACCAGGATGTGGACATGAAGCTAGGGTTAGTGTTAAACCAGGATGTGGACATGAAGCTAGGGTTAGTGTTAAACCAGGATGTGGACATGAAGCTAGGGTTAGTGTTAAACCAGGATGTGGACATGAAGCTAGGGTTAGTGTTAAACCAGGATGTGGACATGAAGCTAGGGTTAGGTTGGAACCAGGATGTGGACATGAAGCTAGGGTTAGTGTTAAACCAGGATGTGGACATGAAGCTAGGGTTAGTGTTAAACCAGGATGTGGACATGAAGCTAGGGTTAGTGTTAAACCAGGATGTGGACATGAAGCTAGGGTTAGTGTTAAACCAGGATGTGGACATGAAGCTAGGGTTAGTGTTAAACCAGGATGTGGACATGAAGCTAGGGTTAGTGTTAAACCAGGATGTGGACATGAAGCTAGGGTTAGTGTTAAACCAGGATGTGGACATGAAGCTAGGGTTAGTGTTAAACCAGGATGTGGACATGAAGCTAGGGTTAGTGTTAAACCAGGATGTGGACATGAAGCTAGGGTTAGTGTTAAACCAGGATGTGGACATGAAGCTAGGGTTAGTGTTAAACCAGGATGTGGACATGAAGCTAGGGTTAGTGTTAAACCAGGATGTGGACATGAAGCTAGGGTTAGTGTTAAACCAGGATGTGGACATGAAGCTAGGGTTAGTGTTAAACCAGGATGTGGACATGAAGCTAGGGTTAGTGTTAAACCAGGATGTGGACATGAAGCTAGGGTTAGTGTGGAACCAGGATGTGGACATGAAGCTAGGGTTAGTGTTAAACCAGGATGTGGACATGAAGCTAGGGTTAGTGTTAAACCAGGATGTGGACATGAAGCTAGGGTTAGTGTTAAACCAGGATGTGGACATGAAGCTAGGGTTAGTGTTAAACCAGGATGTGGACATGAAGCTAGGGTTAGTGTTAAACCAGGATGTGGACATGAAGCTAGGGTTAGTGTTAAACCAGGATGTGGACATGAAGCTAGGGTTAGTGTTAAACCAGGATGTGGACATGAAGCTAGGGGTTAGTGTTAAACCAGGATGTGGACATGAAGCTAGGGTTAGTGTTAAACCAGGATGGGACATGAAGCTAGGGTTAGTGTTAACCAGGATGTGGACATGAAGCTAGGTTAGTGTGGAACCCAGGATGTGGACAGAAGGGGTTAGTGTTTAAACCAGGATGTGGACATGAAGCTAGGGTTAGGGGTTAAACCAGGATGTGGACATGAAGCTAGGTTAGTGTTAAACCAGGATGTGGACATGAAGCTAGGGTTAGGGTTAGTGTTAAACCAGGATGTGGACATGAAGCTAGGGTTAGTGTTAAACCAGGATGTGGACATGAAGCTAGGGTTAGTGTTAAACCAGGATGTGACATGAAGCTAGGTTAGTGTTAAACCAGGATGTGGACATGAAGCTAGGTTAGTGTTAAACCAGGATGTGGACATGAAGCTAGGGTTAGTGTTAAACCAGGATGTGGACATGAAGCTAGGGTTAGTGTGGAACCAGGATGTGGACATGAAGCTAGGTTAGGTGTAACCAGGATGTGGACATGAAGCTTAGGTTAGTGTAAACCAGGATGTGGACATGAAGCTAGGTTAGTGTTAAACCAGGATGTGGACATGAAGCTAGGGTTAGTGTTAAACCAGGATGTGGACATGAAGCTAGGGTTAGTGTGGAACCAGGATGTGGACATGAAGCTAGGGTTAGTGGTAACCAGGATGTGGACATGAAGCTAGGGTTAGTGTTAACCCAGGATGTGGACATGAAGCTAGGTTTAGTGTTAGTGTGTTAACCAGGCATGTGGACATGAAGCTAGGGTTAGTGTAACCAGATGGTGGACATGAAGCTAGGGCTTAGTGTTAAACCAGGATGTGGACATGAAGCTAGGGTTAGTGTAAACAGGATGTGACATGAAGCTAGGGTTAGTGTTAACCAGGATGTGGACATGAAGCTAGGGTTAGTGTTAAACCAGATGTGGACATGAAGCTAGGGTTAGTGTTAAACCAGGATGTGGACATGAAGCTAGGGTTAGTGTTAAACCAGGATGTGGACATGAAGCTAGGTTAGTGTTAAACCAGGATGTGGACATGAAGCAGGGTTAGTGTTAAACCAGGATGTGGACATGAAGCTAGGGTTAAGTGTGGAACCAGGATGTGGACATGAAGCTAGGGTTATGTTAAACAGGATGTGGACATGAAGCTAGGGTTAGTGTTAAACCAAGGATGTGGACATGGAGCTAGGGGTTAGTGTTAACCAGGATGTGGACATGAAGCTAGGGTTAGTGTTAAACCAGATGTGGACATGAAGCTAGGGTTAGTGTTAAACCAGGATGTGGACATGAGCTAGGGTTAGTGTTAAACCAGGATGTGGACATGAAGCTAGGGTTTAGTGTTAAACCAGGATGTGGACATGAAGCTAGGGTTAGTGGTTAAACCAGGATGTGGACATGAAGCTAGGGTTAGTGTTAAACCAGGATGTGGACATGAAGCTAGGGTTAGTGTTAAACCAGGATGTGGACATGAAGCTAGGGTTAGTGTTAAACCAGGATGTGGACATGAAGCTAGGGTAGTGTTAAACCAGGATGTGGACATGAAGCTAGGGTTAGTGTTAAACCAGATGTGGACATGAAGCTAGGGTTAGTGTTAAACCAGGATGTGGACATGAAGCTAGGGTTAGTGTTAAACCAGGATGTGGACATGAAGCTAGGGTTAGTGTTAAACCAGGATGTGGACATGAAGCTAGGGTTTAGTGTGTAAACCCGAGATGTGGACATGAAGCTAGGGTTAGTGTTAAACCGGGATGTGGACATGAAGCTAGGGTTAGTGTTGAAACCAGGACTTTGACATGAAGCTAGGGTTAGTGTTAAACCAGGACTGTGGACATGAAAGCTAGGGTTAGTGTGGAAACCAGGATGTGGACATGAAGCTAGGGTTAGTGTTAAACCAGGATGTGGACATGAAGCTAGGGTTAGTGTTAAACCAGGATGTGGACATGAAGCTAGGGTTAGTGTTAAACCAGATGTGGACATGAAGCTAGGGTTAGTGTTGGAACCAGGATGTGGACATGAAGCTAGGTTAGTGTTAAACCAGGATGTGGACATGAAGCTAGGCGTTAGTGTTAAACCAGGATGTGGACATGAAGCTAGGGTTAGGGTTAAACCAGGATGTGGACATGAAGCTAGGGTTAGTGTTAAACCAGGATGTGGACATGAAGCTAGGGTAGGTGTTAAACCAGGATGTGGACATGAAGCTAGGGTATTAGTGTTAAACCAGGATGTGGACATGAAGCTAGGGTTAGTGTTAACCCAGGATGTGGACATGAAGCTAGGGTTAGGGTGGAACCAGATGTACATGAAAGCTAGGGTTAGTGTTAACCAGGATGTGGACATGAAGCTAGGCGTTAGGTTAGTGTTAAACCAGGATGTGGACATGAAGCTAGGGTTAGTGTTAAACCAGGATGTGGACATGAAGCTAGGGTTAGTGTTAAACCAGGATGTGGACATGAAGCTAGGGTTAGTGTTAACCAGGATGTGGACATGAAGCTAGGGTTAGTGTTAAACCAGGATGTGGACATGAAGCTAGGGTTAGTGTTAAACCAGGATGTGGACATGAAGCCTAGGGTTAGTGTTAAACCAGGATGTGGACATGAAGCTGGGTTAGTGTTAAACCAGGATGTGGACATGAAGCTAGGGTTTAGTGTTAAACCAGGATGTGGACATGAAGCTAGGGTTAGTGTGGAACCAGGATGTGGACATGAAGCTAGGGTTAGTGTTAAACCAGGATGTGGACATGAAGCTAGGGTTAGTGTTAAACCAAGGATGTGGACATGAAGCTAGGGTTAGTGTGGAACCAGGATGTGGACATGAAGCTAGGGTTAGTGTTAAACCAGGATGTGGACATGAAGCTAGGGTTAGTGTTAAACCAGGATGTGGACATGAAGCTAGGGTTAGTGTTAAACCAGGATGTGGACATGAAGCTAGGGTTAGTGTTAAACCAGGATGTGGACATGAAGCTAGGGTTAGTGTTAAACCAGGATGTGGACATGAAGCTAGGGTTAGTGTTAAACCAGGATGTGGACATGAAGCTAGGGTTAGTGTTAAACCAGGATGTGGACATGAAGCTAGGGTTAGTGTTAAACCAGGATGTGGACATGAAGCTAGGGTTAGTGTTAAACCAGGATGTGGACATGAAGCTAGGGTTAGTGTTAAACCAGGATGTGGACATGAAGCTAGGGTTAGTGTTAAACCAGGATGTGGACATGAAGCTAGGGTTAGTGTGGAACCAGGATGTGGACATGAAGCTAGGGTTAGTGTTAAACCAGGATGTGGAAGCTAGGGTTAGTGTTAACCAGGATGTGGACATGAAGCTAGGGTTAGTGTTAAACCAGGATGTGGACATGAAGCTAGGGTTAGTGTTAAACCAGGGATGTGGACATGAAGCTAGGGGTTAGTGGTGAAACCAGGATGTGGACATGAAGCTAGGGTTAGTGTTGAACCAGGATGTGGACATGAAGCTAGGGTTAGTGTTAAACCAGGATGTGGACATGAAGCTAGGTTAGTGTAAACCAGGATGTGGACATGAAGCTAGGGTTAGTGTAAACCAGGATGTGGACATGAAGCTAGGGTTAGTGTTAAACCAGGATGTGGACATGAAGCTTAGGGTTGGTTGGTTAAACCAAGGGATGTGGACATGAAGCTAGGGTTAGTGTAGGTAAACAGGATGTGGACATGAAGCTAGGGTTAGTGTTAAACCAGGATGTGGACATGAAGCTAGGGTTAGTGTTTAAACGCGGATGTGGACATGAAGCTAGGGTTAGTGTTAAACCAGGATGTGGACATGAAGCTAGGGTTAGTGGTTAAACAGGATGTGGACATGAAGCTAGGGTTAGTGTTAAAACCAGGATGTGGACATGAAGCTAGGGTTAGTGTTAAACCAGGATGTGGACATGAAGCTAGGGTTAGTGTTAAACCAGGATGTGGACATGAAGCTAGGGTTAGTGTTAAACCAGGATGTGGACATGAAGCTAGGGTTAGTGTTAAACCAGGATGTGGACATGAAGCTAGGGTTAGTGTTAAACCAGGATGTGGACATGAAGCTAGGGTTAGTGTTAAACCAGGATGTGGACATGAAGCTAGGGTTAGTGTTAAACCAGGATGTGGACATGAAGCTAGGGTTAGTGTTAAACCAGGATGTGGACATGAAGCTAGGGTTAGTGTTAAACCAGGATGTGGACATGAAGCTAGGGTTAGTGTTAAACCAGGATGTGGACATGAAGCTAGGGTTAGTGTTAAACCAGGATGTGGACATGAAGCTAGGGTTAGTGTTAAACCAGGATGTGGACATGAAGCTAGGGTTAGTGTTAAACCAGGATGTGGACATGAAGCTAGGGTTAGTGTTAAACCAGGATGTGGACATGAAGCTAGGGTTAGTGTTAAACCAGGATGTGGACATGAAGCTAGGGTTAGTGTTAAACCAGGATGTGGACATGAAGCTAGGGTTAGTGTTAAACCAGGATGTGGACATGAAGCTAGGGTTAGTGTTAAACCAGGATGTGGACATGAAGCTAGGGTTAGTGTTAAACCAGGATGTGGACATGAAGCTAGGGTTAGTGTTAAACCAGGATGTGGACATGAAGCTAGGGTTAGTGTTAAACCAGGATGTGGACATGAAGCTAGGGTTAGTGTTAAACCAGGATGTGGACATGAAGCTAGGGTTAGTGTTAAACCAGGATGTGGACATGAAGCTAGGGTTAGTGTTAAACCAGGATGTGGACATGAAGCTAGGGTTAGTGTTAAACCAGGATGTGGACATGAAGCTAGGGTTAGTGTTAAACCAGGATGTGGACATGAAGCTAGGGTTAGTGTTAAACCAGGATGTGGACATGAAGCTAGGGTTAGTGTTAAACCAGGATGTGGACATGAAGCTAGGGTTAGTGTTAAACCAGGATGTGGACATGAAGCTAGGGTTAGTGTTAAACCAGGATGTGGACATGAAGCTAGGGGGGGTTTAGTGTTAAACCAGGATGTGGACATGAAGCTAGGGTTAGTGTGGAAACCAGGATGTGGACATGAAGCTAGGGTTAGTGTTAAACCAGGATGTGGACATGAAGCTAGGGTTAGTGTTAACCAGGATGTGGACATGAAGCTAGGGTTAGTGTAAACCAGGATGTGGACATGAAGCTAGGGTTAGTGTTGAACCCAGGATGTGGAACATGAAGCTAGGGTTAGTGTTAAACCAGGATGTGGACATGAAGCTAGGGTTAGTGTTAAACCCAGGATGTGGACATGAAGCTAGGGTTAGTGTTATTAACCAGGATGTGGACATGAAGCTAGGGTTAGTGTTAAACCAGGATGTGGACATGAAGCTAGGGTTAGTGTTAAACCAGGATGTGGACATGAAGCTAGGGTTAGTGTTAAACCAGGATGTGACATGAAGCTAGGGTAGTGTTTAAACCAGGATGTGGACCTGAAGCTAGGGTTAGTGTAAACCAGGATGTGGACATGAAGCTAGGTTAGTGTTAAACCAGGATGTGGACATGAAGCTAGGGTTAGGTTAAACCAGGATGTGGACATGAAGCTAGGGTTAGTGTTAACCCAGGATGTGGACATGAAGCTAGGGTTAGTGTTAAACCAGGATGTGGACAGGAAGCTAGTGTTAGTGTGTAAACCAGGATGTGGACATGAAGCTAGGTTAGTGTGAACCAGGATGTGGACATGAAGCTAGGGTTATTGTTAAACCAGGATGTGGACATGAAGCTAGGGTTAGTGTTAAACCAGGATGTGGACATGAAGCAGGGTTAGTGTTAAACCAGGATGTGGACATGAAGCTAGGGTTAGTGTTAACAGGATGTGGACATGAAGCTAGGGTTAGGTGAAACCAGGATGGGACATGAAGCTAGGGTTAGTGTTAAACCAGGATGTGGACATGAAGCTAGGGTTAGTGTTAAACCAGGATGTGGACATGAAGCTAGGGTTAGGTTAACCAGGATGTGGCCATGAAGCTAGGGTTAGTGTTAAACCAGGCTAGGTAGTGTGGAACCAGGATGTGGACATGAAGCTAGGGTTAGTGTTAAACCAGGATGTGGACATGAAGCTAGGGGTTAGTGTTTAAACCAGGATGTGGACATGAAGCTAGGGTTAGTGTTAAACCAGATGGGACATGAAGCTAGGGTTAGTGTGAACCAGGATGTGGACATGAAGCTAGGGTTAGTGTTAAACCAGATGTGGACATGAAGCTAGGGTTAGTGTTAAACCAGGATGTGGACATGAAGCTAGGTTAGTGTTAAACCAGGATGTGGACATGAAGCTAGGGTTAGTGTTAAACCAGGATGTGGACATGAAGCTAGGGTTAGTGTTAACCAGGATGTGGACATGAAGCTAGGGTTAGTGTTAAACCAGGATGTGGACATGAAGCTAGGGTTAGTGTTTAACCAGGATGTGGACATGAAGCTAGGTTAGTGTTAAACCAGGATGTGGACATGAAGCTAGGGTTAGTGTTAAACCAGGATGTGGACATGAAGCTAGGGTTAGTGTTAAACCAGGATGTGGACATGAAGCTAGGGTTAGTGTTAAACCAGGATGATGGACATGAAGCTAGGGTTAGTGTTAAACCAGGATGTGGACATGAAGCTAGGGTTAGTGTTAAACCAGGATGTGGACATGAAGCTAGGGTTTTAGTGGAAGGGTGGACATGGCTAGGGTTGTGTTAAACCAGGATGTGGACATGAAGCTAGGGTTAGTGTTAAACCAGGATTGTGGACATGAAGCTAGGGTTAGTGTTAACCAGGATGTGGACATGAAGCTAGGGTAGTGTTAAACCAGGATGTGGACATGAAGCTAGGGTTAGTGTTAAACCAGGATGTGGACATGAAGCTAGGGTTAGTGTTAAACCAGGATGTGGACATGAAGCTAGGGTTAGTGTTAAACCAGGATGTGGACATGAAGCTAGGGTTAGTGTTAAACCAGGATGTGGACATGAAGCTAGGGTTAGTGTTAAACCAGGATGTGGACATGAAGCTAGGGTTAGTGTTAAACCAGGATGTGGACATGAAGCTAGGGTTAGTGGTGGAACCCAGGATGTGGACATGAAGCTAGGGTTAGTGTTAAACCAGGATGGTGGACATGAAGCTAGGGTTAGTGTTAAACCAGGATGTGGACATGAAGCTAGGGTTAGTGTTAAACCAGGATGTGGACATGAAGCTAGGGTTAGTGTTAAACCAGGATGTGGACATGAAGCTAGGGTTAGTGTTAAACCAGGATGTGGACATGAAGCTAGGGTTAGTGTTAAACCAGGATGTGGACATGAAGCTAGGGTTAGTGTTAACCAGGATGTGGACATGAAGCTAGGGTTAGTGTTAAACCAGGATGTGGACATGAAGCTAGGGTTAGTGTTAAACCAGGAGTGGACATGAAGCTAGGGTTAGTGTTAAACCAGGATGTGGACATGAAGCTAGGGTTAGTGTTAAACCAGGATGTGGACATGAAGCTAGGGTTAGTGTTAAACCAGGATGTGGACATGAAGCTAGGGTTAGTGTTAACCAGGATGTGGACATGAAGCTAGGGTAGGTGTTAAACCAGGATGTGGACATGAAGCTAGGGTTAGTGTTAACCAGGATGTGGACATGAAGCTAGGGTTAGTGTTAAACCAGGATGTGGACATGAAGCTAGGGGTTAGTGTTAAACCAGGATGTGGACATGAAGCTAGGGTAGTGTTAAACAGGTGTGGACATGAAGCTAGGGTTAGGTGTTAAACCAGGATGTGGACATGAAGCTAGGGTTAGTGTAAACCAGGATGTGGACATGAAGCTAGGGTTAGTGTTAAACCAGGATGTGGACATGAAGCTAGGGTTAGTGTTAAACCAGGATGTGGACATGAAGCTAGGGTTAGTGTTAAACCAGGATGTGGACATGAAGCTAGGGTTAGTGTTAAACCAGGATGTGGAACATGAAGCTAGGGTTAGTGTTAAACCAGGATGTGGACATGAAGCTAGGGTTAGTGTTAAACCAGGATGTGGACATGAAGCTAGGGTTAGTGTTAAACCAGGATGTGGACATGAAAGCTAGGGTGGTATGTTAAACCAGGATGTGGACATGAAGCTAGGGTTAGTGTTAAACCAGGATGTGGACATGAAGCTAGGGTTAGTGTTAAACCAGGATGTGGACATGAAGCTAGGGTTAGTGTTAAACCAGGATGTGGACATGAAGCTAGGGTTAGTGTTAAACCAGGATGTGGACATGAAGCTAGGGTTAGGGTTAGTGTTAAACCAGGATGTGGACATGAAGCTAGGGTTAGTGTTAAACCAGGATGTGGACATGAAGCTAGGGTTAGTGTTAAACCAGGATGTGGACATGAAGCTAGGGTTAGTGTTAAACCAGGATGTGGACATGAAGCTAGGGTTAGTGTTAAACCAGGATGTGGACATGAAGCTAGGGTTAGTGTTAAACCAGGATGTGGACATGAAGCTAGGGTTAGTGTTAAACCAGGATGTGGACATGAAGCTAGGGTTAGTGTTAAACCAGGATGTGGACATGAAGCTAGGGTTAGTGTTAAACCAGGATGTGGACATGAAGCTAGGGTTAGTGTTAAACCAGGATGTGGACATGAAGCTAGGGTTAGTGTTAAACCAGGATGTGGACATGAAGCTAGGGTAGTGTTAAACCGGATGTGGACATGAAGCTAGGGTTAGTGTGAACCAGGATGTGGACATGAAGCTAGGGTTAGTGTGAAACCAGGATGTGGACATGAAGCTAGGGTTAGTGTTAAACCAGGATGTGGACATGAAGCTAGGTTAGTGTTAAACCCAGGATGTGGACATGAAGCAGGTAGGTAAACCAGGATGTGGACATGAAGCTAGGGTTAGGTGTTAAACCAGGATGTGGACATGAAGCTAGGGTTAGGTGTGGAACCAGGATGTGGACATGAAGCTAGGGTTAGTGTTAAACCAGGATGTGGACATGAAGCTAGGGTGGAGTGTAAACCAGGATGTGGACATTGAAGCTAGGGTTAGTGTTAAACCAGGATGTGGACATGAAGCTAGGGTTAGTGTTAAACCAGGATGTGGACATGAAGCTAGGGTTAGTGTTAAACCAGGATGTGGGACATGAAGCTAGGTAGGGTTAGTGTTAAACCAGGATGTGGATCATGAGCGAGGGTAGTGGTTTAAACCAGGATGTGGACATGAAGCTAGGGTTAGTGTTAACCAGGATGTGGACATGAAGCTAGGTTAGTGTTAAAACCAGGATGTGGACATGAAGCTAGGGTTAGTGTAAACCAGGATGTGGACATGAAGCTAGGGTTAGGTGTTAAACCAGGATGTGGACATGAAGCTAGGGTTAGTGTAAACCAGGATGTGGACATGAAGCTAGGGTTAGTGTTAAACCAGATGTGGACATGAAGCTAGGGTTAGTGTTAAACCAGGATGTGGACATGAAGCTAGGGTTAGTGTTAAACCAGGATGTGGACATGAAGCTAGGGTGAGTGTTAAACCAGGATGTGGACATAAGCTAAGGGTTAGTGTTAAACCAGGATGTGGACATGAAGCTAGGGTTAGGTTAGTGTTAAACCAGGATGTGGGACATGAAGCTAGGGTTAGTGTAAACCAGGATGTGGACATGAGCTTAGGGTTAGTGTTAAACTCAGGATGTGGACATGAAGCTAGGGTTAGTGTTAAACCAGGATGTGGACAGCTAGTCTTAGGGTAGTGTTCCCTCAGGATGTGGACATGAAGCTAGGGTTAGTGTTAAACCAGGATGTGGACATGAAGCTAGGGTTCTGTTCCCCAGGATGTGGACATTAAGCTAGGGTTAGTGTTAAACCAGGATGTGGACATGAAGCTAGGGTTAGGGTTAGTGTTAACCAGGATCTGGACATCTCTCTAGGGTTAGTGTTAAACCAGGATGTGGACATGAAGCTCTGTTAGCTGTTAGTGTCTAAACCAGGATGTGGACTGAAGCTGCTCTCATTACCTCTGACTTTCTCTGTTCCTCTGTATCTGTCAGTCTCTCTCTGTCTTTCTCTGTTCCCTCTGTATCTGTCAGTCTCTCTGACTTTCTCTGTTCCCTCTGTATCTGTCAGTCTCTCTCTGTCTTTCTCTGTTCCCTCTGTATCTGTCAGTCTCTCTGACTTTCTCTGTTCCCTCTGTATCTGTCAGTCTCTCTGACTTTCTCTGTTCCCTCTGTATCTGTCAGTCTCTCTCTGTCTTTCTCTTTTCCCTCTGTATCTGTCAGTCTCTCTGACTTTCTCTGTTCCCTCTGTATCTGTCAGTCTCTTCTCTGTCTTTCTCTGTTCCCTCTGTATCTGTCAGTCTCTCTCTGACTTTCTCTGCCATTGCTATCACTCTCAACCCCTAGTTTTCCCTTTTGATCTATCCCTCTCGCTCTTTCCCTTTCTTTCCCTGGGTTATCAGAAGTAATAACTTTCCCTGGGTTATCAGAAGTAATAACTTTCTCAGTTTCTCTCTTTCTTTCTGTATCTGCTTTGTCTTCTATTTTCTCTCTCTCTCTCTCTCTCTCTCTCTCTCTCTCTCTCTCTCTCTCTCTCTCTCTCTCTCTCTCTCTCTCTCTCTCTCTCTCTCTCTCTCTCTCTCTCTCTCTCTCTCTCTCTCTCTCTCTCTCTCTTTATGTTCCTTTTGATGACATAGAAGGCCCTTCTTGCCTTGTTTCTCGGATCATTCACAGCTTTGTGGAAGTTACCTGTGGCGCTGATGTTTAGGCCGAGGTATGTTTAGTTTATTGTTTGCTCTAGGGCAACAGTGTCTAGATGGAATTTGTATATATATTTTTTATCTTACTGAGATTTACTGTCAGGGCCCAGGTCTGGCAGAATCAGTGTAGAAGATCTAGGTGCTGCTGTAGGCCCTCCTTAGTTGGGGACAGAAGCACCAGATCATCAGCAAACAGTAGACATTTGACTTCATATTCTAGTAGGGTGAGACCGGGTGCTGCAGACAGTTCTAGTGCCCTTGCCAATTCGTTGATATATATGTTAAAGTGGGTGGGGCTTAAGCTGCATCCCTGTCTCACCCCGCGGCCCTGTGGAATGAAATGTGTGTGTTTTTTGCCAATTTTAACCGCACACTTGTTGGTTGTGTACATGGATTTTATAATGTTGTATGTTTTTCCCCCAACACCACTTTCCTTCAATTTGTATTGCAGAACCTCATGCCAAATTGAGTCCAAGGCTTTTTTTAAATTAACTTCTCTCTCTCTCGCTCTTTCGCTCTCTCTTATGTTACCATAACTGAAAATTGACAGAATAATGGGACTATTTTGTACTTTCCTGTCTATGCCATTCAACCGTTTGAGGGATTGCCAGAGCCTTTTCCTCTACTGTGTGTCATTGGTTCCCCGTTAAGGCTGAACTAAGTGTCATAGCTACTGCCATAGAGATTGTAGCCTACAGATGTAGGATCTTAATTTGATATCTCTTTTGTTGCTGAGAATGTTCCTGCAGAGCAGGAAATGCAAACTTGTATTGTATGAGTTTTAAACTTTAGAAAACTTTTTGTCATTATGAAATGTCATACTTGATTTGCCATAATGAAAAATGTATCAACCCCTATAAAAATGTCCATTCATTATAATCTACATAAGAACGATGATTTCCTGTTGTTGCAGGATTATTTTCCTGCTGTAGCAAACTGACTCAAATGAAGGTCCTACATCTGTATATGAGATCATGTGTTACTGCTACAGGGCCAGCTGTGGAGTCAGCTGTTTTGTGGCCTTTTAGGGGCTTGATTTAGTTGGCAAGGGGTTGGCATTGGGATTCTACTGTCATCATGTTTGTCTTTATTTGCCCACCTGTTTGTTTTCTTCAGATTCACTGATGGCTAGGCTAGATCAAATGACATGTGTATTGAGTTGTTTTTAAAGTCCAGAGAGTATCAGTAGTCTGCATTGCAGTGTATCTGTCTGCAGTGTATCAGTCTGCAGTGTATCAGTAATAGAAAGTGACACAACAGCTGATTGTTTTGAACACACACTCCCCCTGCTTACCATCATAAAAGTTGTGTTTCTTTGTGTCAGCTGGCCAGGCAGAGAATTGCGTGAAGATGTTAGCTGTGTAGACACAGTGTGATTTAGTCTGATGATTGCCTGTAGAGGAAAATTATAACTAATTATCCTCAGCTAGCTAGCGCTAATGCTAATTAATTTAGCCATTAGATTAGATTTTTGCTAAAAAACACAATCAGTGCAGTGCCAAGTGATACAGCAACAAAATGAGGAGACATTAATCATGTCTTCTTCTTTATGAGTTACTGTGTGTAATGTCTTGTCTGTGTGTGTGTGTGTGTGTGTGTGTCCTGAGCTGTGTTGATCAACTCTATGCCTATTGAACAAAAATCCATCATTAAGAAACAATTGTTTTGTCAACAGCCAGCAGCTATGGCAACAGCCAGCCCAAAACTCTCTGATAATGGCTTCATCTGATAAACGCTAAACTAGCCTCGCTGACAAGCTCTCTCCCACTCCTCACCCCTCCTTCACTGTCCATATCCTCCACAGTATTCAAAAACGTCTGACTTCCAGTAATGATCTGCATCATTTAAATAAATGAAGCGTAAAAATGGACGCGAGAAGTTTTGATTCTGGAACCATCAAGGGAACAAATAAGCAAACTACTGCAACATGTGAGGTCACATCTCTGTGTCAAACCCGCCCTGAAGGTGGTTCTGAGGCCAGGGCCTGTATCTGCAAAGCATCTCAGAGTAGGAGTGCTGATCTAGGGTCTGTTCATATACCATCTATCAAATGTATTCATAAAGCCCTTTTTACATCAGCAGTTGTCACAATGTGCTTATACAGAAATCCAGCCTAAAACCCCTAAGAGCAAGTAATGCAGATGTAGAAGCACAGTGGCTAGGAAAAACTCCCTAGAAAGGCAGGAACCTGGGCCTCCCGGGTGGCGCAGTGGAGTGCATGACTTTCGACCTTCGTCTCTCCCGAGCCCGTATGGAAGTTGTAGCGATGAGACAAGATAGTAACTACTAACAATTGGATACCACGAAATTGGGGAGAAAAGGGGGTAACATTTTTTAAAAAGAAAAAAAAGAAAAGCAGGAAGCTAGGAAGAAACCTAGAGAGGAACCAGGCTCTGAGGGGTGGCCAGTCCTCTTCTGGCTGTTCCAGGTGAAGATTATAAACCTAGAGAGGAACCAGGCTCTGAGGGGTGGCCAGTCCTCTTCTGGCTGTTCCAGGTGAAGATTATAAACCTAGAGAGGAACCAGGCTCTGAGGGGTGGCCAGTCCTCTTCTGGCTGTTCCAGGTGAAGATTATAAACCTAGAGAGGAACCAGGCTCTGAGGGGTGGCCAGTCCTCTTCTGGCTGTTCCAGGTGAAGATTATAAACCTAGAGAGGAACCAGGCTCTGAGGGGTGGCCAGTCCTCTTCTGGCTGTTCCAGGTAAAGATTATAAACCTAGAGAGGAACCAGGCTCTGAGGGGTGGCCAGTCCTCTTCTGGCTGTTCCAGGTGAAGATTATAAACCTAGAGAGGAACCAGGCTCTGAGGGGTGGCCAGTCCTCTTCTGGCTGTTCCAGGTGAAGATTATAAACCTAGAGAGGAACCAGGCTCTGAGGGGTGGCCAGTCCTCTTCTGGCTGTTCCAGGTGAAGATTATAAACCTAGAGAGGAACCAGGCTCTGAGGGGTGGCCAGTCCTCTTCTGGCTGTTCCAGGTGAAGATTATAAACCTAGAGAGGAACCAGGCTCTGAGGGGTGGCCAGTCCTCTTCTGGCTGTTCCAGGTGAAGATTATAAACCTAGAGAGGAACCAGGCTCTGAGGGGTGGCCAGTCCTCTTCTGGCTGTTCCAGGTGAAGATTATAAGAGTACATGGCCATTAAGGCCAGATTGTTCTTCAAAATGTTCAAACGTTCATAGATGACCAGCAGGGTTGAAATAATAATCACAGTGGTTGTAGAGGGTGCAAGAGGTCAGCACCTCAGGTGTAAATGTCAGTTGGCTTTTCATAGCCGAACATTCGGGGGTCGAAACAGCATATCCGGTGAACAGGTCAGGATTCCATAGCTGCAGGCAGAACAGCAGAAACTGGATCAATAGCACTAATTAATCACATTTTTCATTATGATCTAAAAGGCAAAACTGGCAAAAATGATCTCTGAGACGCTTTGTGAATACGGGCCTAACTGCTCACTCTCATCCTACCTCTCATTATCCACAGTTACTGTTCCAGAATGTGTTTAAAACCCTGATCAGGAACTCTTTTAACTCAGGGAAAACCAACTGTTCCACGGTCGTTTGGGGAACTAAGACATTGTTCACTCATCAGCAGATGGTACAGGTACAGTACCAGTCAAAGGTTTGGACACACCTCCTCATTCCAGGGTTTTCCTTTATTTTTTACTATTTTCTACATTGTAGAATAATAGTGAACAGATCCAAACTATGAAATAACACCTGGGGGGTGCTTTGCTGGTGACACTGTGAATGTAGATAGGTAGGAGGTAGTAGGATAGGATTTAGAAAGGTAGCAGGTAGTTATTGAGGTAGAGTAGTGTCACGTTCTGACCTTAGTTCTTTTGTTATGTCTTTGTTTTAGTATGGTCAGGGCGTGAGTTGGGTGGGTTGTCTATGTTTGTTTTTTCTATGAGTTGATATTTCTGTATTTGGCCTGGTGTGGTTGTCAATCAGAGGCAGCTGTCAATCGTTGTCCCTGATTGAGAACCATACTTAGGCAGCCTGTTTTCACCCTTGATTTGTGGGTGATTATTTTCTGTTGAGTGTTTGTATTCTGCACCAGACAGAACTGTTTCGGTTTCGTTCGTTCACTTTGTTGTTTTTGTTCAGTGTTCAATTTCTTTATTAAAAATATGGACACTTACCACGCTGCGCATTGGTCCTCCTCTTCTTCCACCACAGACGGCCGTTACAAGTAGACACAGATCTAAGTCTCTTATGAATAAGGATGTCTGTGTCCGAGATGGAAGGAGAGCGGAACAAAGGGACAGTTTTAAACAAAATATAGAGGCAATATAGAAAATAGAAAGAGAGAGAAGGAAAGACCGGGGTGAGATTTGACAGAAGGGAGTGAGAGAGAGACAGCTAAGAGGAACTGCATGACCCACAGACACAGACAGGTAGAATAGATGGGTGTGATGGTATCACTGACACACTCAGACATGCAGTACTCTCACCTACACCAATAATTCTTCAGCACAGACTGTTACGCTGAGCCAAAGTGTTCTACTGAGCTACGCTGAGGTGTATGTCGCGGGAAGCTACGGTGTGTGTCGCGTGTCCTGTGCCGTCGGCGGGGATGATTTATCTGTGTGTGTGTGTGTGTGTGTTTGTGTGTGTGTGTGTGTGTGTGTGGGGTGGGTGGAGAATGGAACACGGACATTACCTCACACACATTCCTCCTCTAATCCCAACCTACAGGAAGATTCATCTGAGTCTAATGCCCCTTCACAAACTGAACATGAAAAAAATGTTCTGGTCATTCCCCTCATTTCGAGGAGCATTTGTAGCATTTCCTGTGTCTTTGCTCTGGTGGTTCTGATTGGATCTTCTATAGTGTTCTTGTTGTGACATTACGGGGCTGATTGATCCTATTAAAAATTCAGATGTCATTCACTCTGCTTCCATATTTATGGAGAAAGGGAAACTAACTACCCGCTGATGGTCAGAAGTACCATCTTTGTGGAGCTGGGAGACAGGAGCCTTGTATCTCTAACTAAAGCGCCTGGAAAAGGTGAGGTTGAGCCAACTGGCAGAAGAGACATAGTAAGGAAGACTATCTTTCATCAAGCCAAACCTAGATGCCTAGTGACTCATTCACACTATCCTGCATCATTACTCCTATCCCCAACACTCCTATCCTCATCACTCCTATCCTCAACACTCCTATCCTCAACACTCCTATCCTCATCACTCCTATCCTCAACACTCCTATCCTCAACACTCCTATCCTCATCACTGCTATCCTCAACACTCCTATCCTCAACACTCCTATCCTCAACACTGCTATCCTCATCACTGCTATCCTCATCACTGCTATCCTCAACACTCCTATTCTCATCACTCCTATCCTCATCACTGCTATCCTCAACACTCCTATTCTCAACACTCCTATCCTCATCACTGCTATCCTCAACACTCCTATTCTCAACACTCCTATCCTCAACACTCCTATTCTCAACACTCCTATCCTCAACACTCCTATCCTCATCACTGCTATCCTCAACACTCCTATTCTCAACACTCCTATCCTCATCACTGCTATCCTCAACACTCCTATTCTCAACACTGCTATCCTCAACACTCCTATCCTCAACACTCCTATCCTCAACACTCCTATCCTCAACACTCCTATTCTCAACACTCCTATTCTCAACACTCCTATTCTCAACACTCCTATCCTCATCACTGCTATCCTCAACACTCCTATTCTCAACACTCCTATCCTCAACACTCCTATTCTCAACACTCCTATCCTCAACACTCCTATCCTCATCACTCCTATCCTCAACACTCCTATCCTCAACACTCCTATCCTCAACACTCCTATCCTCAACACTGCTATCCTCATCACTCCTATCCTCATCACTGCTATCCTCATCACTGCTATCCTCATCACTCCTATCCTCAACACTCCTATCCTCATCACTGCTATCCTCAACACTCCTATCCTCATCACTCCTATCCTCATCACTCCTATCCTCATCACTGCTATCCTCATCATTCCTATCCTCAACACTCCTATCCTCATCACTCCTATCCTCATTTCTGCTATCCCCATCATTCCTATCCTCAACACTCCTATCCTCATCAATCCTATCCTCATTTCTGCTATCCTCATCACTCCTATCCCCAACACTCCTATCCTCATCACTCCGATTCAACTTTAATGGAATGTGGCAGCTTCAGCAGCAGCAGTACAGGAAAAATCTTCTGATCAGGATTCAATGACTCCTCTCTTCCTGAATCTGCATTTTATCCTTAAATCCCCCTTTCCCCACTCAGTGAAGGCTTCAGTTTAGGCGAGAAGAGAATCAGTCAGCTGCACACTTTAGTAAACAACAACCAAATTGTTTATCGTTGATCAATGCTACTTACTCCTCTGTATTCAGGTTGGTTGCTGAAGGGAGAATATTCACTAAGTTGCTGTGAGAAAGCAGAAAGTGGAATATAGATTGTTTTAGCTCCTTGGCTAGTTCCACTTGGCTTGGCAGGCAATGTTTTTTAAACGCTAACTGCTGGTTAAGCCCTTCTTCAGTGTGACAGTAGGTTTAAAGGGGCAATCAGCAATTGCTATATCCATTCATTTTGTTATAAATTAATGATATAAAGTACCAGTCAAAGGTTTGGACACACCTACTCATTCAAGGGGTTTTCTTTATTTTTAAAATGTTCTACATTGTAGAATAGAATAATAGTGAAGACATCAAAACTATGAAATAACACAAATTTGGCTTGTCACCTGAAACCCTCACAAACTTTTACAGATGCACAATTGAGAGCATCCTGTCTGGCTGTATCACCGCCTGGTACGGCAACTGCACTGCCCACAACCACAGGGCTCTCCAGAGGTGGTGCGGTCTGCACACCTGGAGGGCAAACTACCTGCCCTCCAAGACACCTGCAGCACCCAATGTCACAGGAATCCAAAAAGATCATCAAGGACAACAACCACCCGAGCCACTGCCTGTTCATCCCGCTATCATCCAGAAGGCGAGGTCAGTACAGGTGCATCAAAGCAGGGACCGAGAGACTGAAAAACAGCTTCTATTTCAAGGCCATCAGACTGTTAAATAGCCGTCATTAGCACAGTGAGGCTGCTGCCTATATACAGACTTTAATTATTGGCCACTTTAATAAATGGAACACTAGTCACTTGAATAATGTCACTTTAATATGGTTAACATATCTTGCATTACTCATCTCATATGTAGATACTGTATTCTACACTATTTTACTGCATCTTAGTCTACAGTCATGTCCAAAAGTTTTGGGAATGACACAAATATTAATTTTCACAAAGTCTGCTGCCTCAGTTTGTATGATGGCAATTTGCATATACTTCAGAATGTTATGAAGAGTGATCAGATGAATTGCAATTAATTGCAAAGTCCCTCTTTGCCATGCAAATGCAAATGAAAAAAACATTTCCACTGCATTTCAGCCCTGCCACAAAAGGACCAGCTGACATCATGTCAGTGATTCTCTCGTTAACACAGGTGTGAGTGTTGACGAGGACAAGGGTGGAGATCACTCTGTCATGCTGATTGAGTTTGAATAACAGACTGGAAGCTTCAAAAGGAGGGTGGTGCTTGGAATCATTGTTCTTCCTCTGTCGAACATGGTTACCTGCAAGGAAACATGTGCCTGCCGTCATCATTGCTTTGCACAAAAAGGGCTTCACAGGCAAAGGTATTGCTCAACCTGCTAGTAAGATTGCACCTAAATCAACCATTTATTGGATCATCAAGAACTTCAAGGAGTGCGGTTCAATTGTTGTGAAGAAGGCTTCAGGCCGCCCAAGAAAGTCCAGCAAGCGCCAGGATCGTCTTCTAAAATTGATTCAGCTACGGGATAGGGGCACCACCAGTACAGAGCTTGCTCAGGAATGGCAGCAGGCAGGTGTGAGTGCATCTGCATGCACAGTGATGTGAAGACGTTTGGAGGATGGCCTGGTGTCAAGAAGGGCAGCAAAGAAGCCACTTCTCTCTAGGAAATACATCAGGAACAGACTGATATTCTGTAAAAGGTACAGGGATTGGACTGCAGAGGACTGGGGTAAAGTCATTTTCTCCGATGAATCCCCTTTCCGATTGTTTGGGGCATCCGGAAAAAAGCTTGTCCGGAGAAGACAAGGTGAGCGCTACAATCAGTCCTGTGTCATGCCAACAGCAAAGCACCCCGAGACCATTCATGTGTGGGGTTGCTTCTCAGCCAAGGGAGTGGGCTCACTCACAATTTTGCCTAAGAACACAGCCATGAATAAAGAATGGTACCAACACATCCTCCGAGAGCAACTTCTCCCAACCATCCAGGAACAGTTTGGTGACAAACAATGACTTTTCCAGCATGATGGAGCACCTTGCTATAAGGCAAAAGTTATATTTTGGGTCCATGGCCAGGAATCTCCCCAGACCTTAATCCCATTGAAAACTTGTGGTCAATCGTCAAGAGGCGGGTGGACAAAACAAAAACCCACGAATTCTGACAAACTCCAAGCATAAATTATGCAAGAATGGGCTGCCATCAGTCAGGATGTGGCTCAGAAGTTAATTGACAGCATGCCAGGGCGGATTGCAGAGGTCTTGAAAAAGAAGGGTCAACACTGCAAATATTGACTCTTTGCATCAACTTCATGTAATTGTCAATAAAAGCCTTTGACACTTGTGAAATGCTTGTAATTATACTTCAGTATTCCATAGTAACATCTGACAAAAAATATCTAAAGACACTGAAGCAGCAAACTTTGTGGAAATTAATATTTGTGTCCTCTAAGTTGTTGTTGTTCCTCTAAGTTTGGGAACTAAGACATTATTCACTCGCTGATTAGCAGTTGCTAAGCTCTGGGAGGTTTTATTGGTCATCCCTGCCAATGGACAGGCATCTCTCTCTCTCATCTTCTTGTGCACTCTTTCTCTCACCTCCACCCCTTTATCATCCTGTTGTCACCCCGTTATCACCTTATTATCACCATGTTATGATCCTGTTATCACTGTGTTATCATCACCCAGTTATCATCATGTTATCACCCTGTTATAATACTGTTATCACTGTGTTATCATCACCCAGTTATCACCATGTTATCATCATATTATCACTCTGTTATCATCACCCTGTTTATCACCATGTTATAATCAACCTGTTACCACCCTGTTATCAGCCTCTTATCGCCCTGTTATCATCCCAATGTTGTAACCCGGTTATCACCCTCTTATCAGCACCCTGTTATCATCCTGTTATTACCATGTTATCACCATCCTGTTATCGCCCTGTTACCACCCTGTTATCATCCCAATGTTATCACCCTGTTTTCATCCTGTTACCACCCTGTTATCACCCTGTTACCACCCTGTTATCACCCTGTTATCATTATGTTATCGCCCTGTTACCACCCTGTTATCATCCCAATGTTATCACCCTGTAACCACCCTGTTACCACCCTGTTATCACCCTGTTACCACCCTGTTATCACCCTGTTATCACCCTGTTACCACCCGGTTATCACCCTGTTATCATTATGTTATCGCCCTGTTATCATTATGTTATCACCCTGTTATCGTCATGTTATCACCCTCTTACCACCGCCCTCACATAATCATCCAGGGTCAGTCTACTCTCCAATTTGTAGAAATAAAGTTAGACAACACAATATATTTTAATTTCTCTCGAAGATGACCCACATTTAAATGCTAACCTCACAGCTCCAAAGTGGAGATCACTAGTGCATGTGGAGAGAGATTAAATAGGTCACTACTGAAAAAGTCATTGTTTGGTATTTATTAGGTGCGGTTCTGCCCGTGTCAGATTGAGGTGTTTTGTAGAGCCTCTAGATAATAAAGCCCAAACGACCCTGTTGGTACAGTAGTGGGCTGTTGAGTGTGATGTCGCGTGGATAAAGGATTTGTGTATGAGAGGTTGTAGAGGGCGAATTGGCCATGTTGTCTTCTGCAGTATTCGTAAACTCACAGGGAGAGAATGTATGTTTTTCTCTACTGTCTCTGCCTTCTGTCATTCATCAAAGTATGGAACGTGTCAAGTTCAAATAGAAAGATATTCCTAGAGAACTGTCTTGAAACAGAAATGGTTCAAACTGAGTCTGACATTAAAACATGACAGTTAATCTGAGTTAGTCTGTGGGAACATGGGAATTAGGTGTCTTGTCCCTCTCCCTCTCTCCCATCTCTCTCTCTCTCTCTGTCCCCTTCTCTAAATGTCTTATTCTACCCTCCCCCCTCTCTCCCATCTCTCTCTCTCTCTGTCCCCTGCTCTAAATGTCTTATTCTACCCTCTCCCCTATCTTTCTCTCTCTCTCTGTCCCCTTCTCTAAATGTCTTATTCTACCCTCCCCCTCTCTCCCATCTCTCTCTCTCTCTGTCCCCTTCTCTAAATGTCTTATTCTACCCCCCCCCTCTCTCCCATCTCTCTCTCTCTCTGTCCCCTTCTCTAAATGTCTTATTCTACCCCCCCCCCTCTCTCCCATCTCTCTCTCTCCCCTCTCCCTCCTTCTCCCAATGTCAAGTGCTATCTGTTCTCCTGAACAGCAGTAGGCCACTCAGAGCTAAACACTAATCATTCTCCAATCTGCCAATACAGCTCTGCTCAACACTACTGAATCCTCTCCACAGCCAGCACTGTCTGAGTGGTTATGAATGGCTCAGATAGGGTTAGGCCACAGAGCCTGAGGGAGGGGTGTGTGGTTATGAATGGCTCAGATAGGGTAGGCCACAGAGCCTGAGGGAGGGGTGTGTGGTTATGAATGGCTCAGATAGGGTAGGCCACAGAGCCTGAGGGAGGGGTGTGTGGTTATGAATGGCTCAGATAGGGTAGGCCACAGAGCCTGAGGGAGGGGTGTGTGGTTATGAATGGCTCAGATAGGGTAGGCCACAGAGCCTGAGGGAGGGGTGTGTGGTTATGAATGGCTCAGATAGGGTAGGCCACAGAGCCTGAGGGAGGGGTGTGTGGTTATGAATGGCTCAGATAGGGTAGGCCACAGAGCCTGAGGGAGGGGTATGTGGTTATGAATGGCTCAGATAGGGTAGGCCACAGAGCCTGTGGGAGGGGTGTGTGTGTGTGTATGTTTTTGTGAGTTTGAGTGTCCTCTCTTCCTCCAGCATGTGTGAATGCATTAACCCTCTCTTAGGTCTTAACCAGGGCAGCCCCAAACTCCTAATTACCTTGCAGAGCTAGCACTGAACAACCTACCTCTCTGTCTTTCTTAACCTCCTTCTTTCAAAGTTCTAACGCAGCTTGTATTAGTGTGAGTTCTGTTCCACTCCTCTGGTAGAATACAGGTGAGTTCTGTTCCACTCCTCTGATAGAATACAGGTGAGTTCTGTTCCACTCCTCTGATAGAATACAGGTGAGTTCTGTTCCACTCCTCTGATAGAATACAGGTGAGTTCTGTTCCACTCCTCTGGTAGAATACAGGTGAGTTCTGTTCCACTCCTCTGATAGAATACAGGTGAGTTCTGTTCCACTCCTCTGGTAGAATACAGGTGAGTTCTGTTCCACTCCTCTGGTAGAATACAGGTGAGTTCTGTTCCACTCCTCTGATAGAATACAGGTGAGTTCTGTTCCACTCCTCTGGTAGAATACAGGTGAGTTCTGTTCCACTCCTCTGATAGAATACAGGTGAGTTCTGTTCCACTCCTCTGGTAGAATACAGGTGAGTTCTGTTCCACTCCTCTGATAGAATACAGGTGAGTTCTGTTCCACTCCTCTGGTAGAATACAGGTGAGTTCTGTTCCACTCCTCTGATAGAATACAGGTGAGTTCTGTTCCACTCCTCTGGTAGAATACAGGTGAGTTCTGTTCCACTCCTCTGGTAGAATACAGGTGAGTTCTGTTCCACTCCTCTGATAGAATACAGGTGAGTTCTGTTCCACTCCTCTGATAGAATACAGGTGAGTTCTGTTCCACTCCTCTGATAGAATACAGGTGAGTGATTGTTCCACTTCAACTGAAGGAGAACAGCAATTTGTTATTTTTGTTTTTAACAATTGGCCAGTTTTTTACACTTTGCTGCTTGTAGAATTCAATATCCTGTCAAGATGAAGGTGATGTTATATGCAGGGAGAGAAAGAGGAGAGAAAGAGTGAGAGAGGAGAGAGGGTTGGAGATTGCTTTGTAAGCTTAAATGGCACCTCAGAAAATAGTGTTTTGTTTGTGGAAATTCGTGCTCTATTCTGCTCTGTTGTCATTTGTGTTTGTGACTGGTTTTCCAGATTGGTTTTGAGTTGATGTTTACAAGCCTACCTCAGCACATTCAGCCATTATATAGGACAGAAATAAAGATACAGCCTAGAGCAAGTTAAACCACACTGCTGAGAGTGCTACAGTTGAAGTCGGAAGTTTACATACACTTAGGTTGGAGTCATTAAAACTCAACCACTCCACTCCATTCAACCACTCCACAAATTTCTTGTTCACATACTATAGTTTTGGCAAGTCAGTTAGGACATCGGTAATTTTAGGTAATTTTTCCAACAATTGTTTACAGACAGATTATTTCACTTATAATTCACTGTATCACAATTCCAGTGAGTCAGAAGTTTACATACACTAAGTTGACTGTGCCTTTAAACAGCTTGGAAAATTCCAGAAAATGTCATGGCTTTAGAAGCTTCTGATAGGCTAACTGACATCATTTGAGTCAATTGGAGGTGTATCTGTGGATGTATTTCAAGGCCTACCTTCAAACTCAGTGCCTCTTTACTTGACATCATTGGAAAATCAAAAGAAATCAGCCAGGACCTCAGAATTTTTTTTGTAGACCTCCACAAGTCTGGTTCATCCTTGGGAGCAATTTCCAAAAGCCTGAAGGTACCACGTTCATCTGTACAAACAATAGTACGCAAGTATAAACAACATGGGACCACGCAGCCGTCATACCGATCAAGAAGGAGACGCGTTCTGTCTCCTAGAGATGAATGTACTTTGGTGCGAAAAGTGCAAATCAATCCCAGAACAACAGCAAAGCACCTTGTGAAGATGCTGGAGGAAACAGGTACAAAAGTATCTATATCCACAGTAAAACGAGTCCTATATCGACATAACCTGAAAGGCCGCTCAGCAAGGAAGAAGCCACTGCTCCAAAACCAACATAAAAAAAGCCAGACTATGGTTTGCAACTGCACATGGGGATGGAGATCATACCTTTTGGAGAAATGTCCTCTGGTCTGATAAAACAAAAATATAACTGTTTGGCCATAATGACCATCGTTATGTTTGGAGGAAAAAGGGGAGGCTTGCAAGAACACCATCCCAACCGTGAAGCACGGAGGTGGCAGCATCATGTTGTGGGGATGTGTGACGATCGTTAGAAGCATACTCGGACCAACGTGCAGCGTGATCTGGGTTCCACATCTTTTAAAGTAAGTGAACCACACAACAAAACAATAAAGAATAAACGATACATGACGACAACGGAGTGCTAACATGCAACTACACATAAACAATATCCCACAACCCACAGGTGGAAAAAATGCTACCTAAATATGATCCCCAATTAGAGACAACGATTACCAGCTGCCTCTAATTGGGAATCATACAAAATCACCACATAGAAAAACAAAACTAGAACCCCATATAGAAATAATAAACTAGACTAACCCCCCAGTCACGCCCTGACCTACTCCACCATAGAAAATAAGGACTCTCTATGGTCAGGACGTGACAGGATGCTTTGCTGCAGGAGGGACTGGTGAACTACACAAAATAGATGGCATCATGAGGGAGGAAAATTATGTGGATAAATTAAAGCAACATCTCAAGACATCAGTCAAGTTAAAGCTTGGTCGCAAATGGGTCTTCCAAATGGACAATGACCCCAAGCATACTTCCAAAGTTGTGGCAAAATGGCTTAAGGACAACAAAGTCAAGGTATTGGAGTGGCCATCACAAAGCCCTGACCTTAATCCTATAGAACTGAAAAAGCGTGTGCGAGCAAGGATGCCTACAAACCTGACTCCAGGTTACACCAGCTCTGTCAGGAAGAATGGGCCAAAATTCACCCAACTTATTGTGGGAAGCCTGTGGAAGGCTACCCAAAACGTTTGGCCCAAATTAAACAATTTAAAGGCAATGCTACCAAATACTAATTGAGTGTATGTAAACTTCTGACCCACTGGGAATGTGATGAACGAAAAAAAGCTGAAATAAATCATTATCTCAACTATTATTCTGACATTTTACATTCTTAAAATAAAGTGGTGATTTGGTCTTTGGTGATTTGGTCTTTGGTCTCTCTCTCTCTCTCAATTCAATTTAAAGGCTTTATTGTCATGGGAAACATATGTTAACATTGCCAAAGAAAGTGAAATAGATAATAAACAAAGGTGAAATAAACAATAAAAATGTACAGTAAACATTACACCAACAGAAGATCCAAAAGAATAAAGACATTTTAAATGTCATATTATGTGTATATATACAGTGTTAAAACGATAGTTAAAGTACAAAATGGAAAATAAATAAACATACATTTGGGTTGTATTTACAATGGTGTTTGTTCTTCACTAGTTGCCGTTTTCTTGTGGCAACAGGTCACAAATCTTGCTGCTGTGATGGCACACTGTAGTATTTCAGCCAGTAGATTAGGGAGTTAATCAAAATTGGGTTTGTTTTTGAATTCTCTGTGGATCTGTGTAATCTGAGGGAAATATGTTTGTCTAATATTGTCATACATTTGGCAGGAGGTTAGGAAGTGCAGCTCAATTTCCACCTAATTTTGTGGGCAATGTGCACATAGCCTGTCTTCTCTTGAGAGCCAGGTCTGCCTATGGCGACCTTTCTCAATAGCAAGGCTACAGTGCGTTGCAAAAGTAACCACCTCCCTTTGCATTTTTCCTATTTGTTGCATTACAACCTGTAATTTAATTGGATTTATATTTGGATTCCATGTAATGGACATACACAAAATAGTCCAAATTGGTGAAGTGAAATGAAAAAGTAACATGTTTTTTTTAAAGAAGAAAGAAAGTAAAACAGAAAAGTATTCACCCCCTTTGCTATGAAGCCCCTAAATAAGATCTGGTGCAACCAATTACCTTCAGAAGTCACATAATTAGTTAGATTGCACACAGGTGGACTTTATTTAAGTGTCACATGATCTGACACATGATCTCAGTATGGTGTCTGCAACACACCTAAGCAAGGGGCACCACCAAGCAAGCGGCACCATAAAGACCAAGGAGCTCTCCAAACAGGTCAGGGACAAAGTTGTGGAGAAGGACAGATCAGGGTTGGGTTATAAAAAAAGATCTGAAACTTTGAACATCCGACGGAGCACCATTAAATCCATTATTAAAACATTGAAAGAATATGGCACCACAACAAACCTGCCAAGAGAGGGCCGCCCATCAAAACTCATGGACCAGGTAAGGAGGGCAGTAATCAGAGAGGCAACAAAGAGACCAAAGATATCCCTGAAGGAGCTGCAAAGCTCCACAGCGGAGATTGGAGTATCTGTCCAAAGCCGTACACTCCACAGAGCTGGGCTTTATGGAAGAGAGGACAGAAAAAAGCCATTGCTTAAGAAGAAAAAACAAGCAAACACATTTGGTGTTTTCCAAAAGGCATGTGGGAGACTCCCCAAACATATGGAAGAAGGTACTCTGGTCAGATGAGACTAAAATTGAGCTTTTTGGCCATCAAGGAAAACACTATTTCTGGCACCAACCCAACACCTGTCATCACCCCGAGAATACCAGGGACTGGGAAACTGGTCAGAATTGAAGGAATGATGGATGGCACTAAATATAGGGAAGTTATTGAGGGAACCCTGTTTCAGTCTTCCAGAGATTTGAGACTGGGACTCAGGTTCACCTTCCAGCAGGACATTGACCCTAAGCATACTGCTAAAGCAACACTTAAGTGGTTTAAGGGGAAACATTTAAATGTCTTGGAATGGCCAAGTCAAAGCCCAGACTTCAATTGAGAATCTGTGGTATGACTTAAAGATTGCTGTACACCAGCAGAACCCATCCAACTTGAAGGAGCTGGAGCAGTTTTGCCTTGAATAATGGGCAAAAATCCCAGTGGCTATAGAGACATACCCCAAGAGACTTGCAGCTGTAATTACTGCAAAAGTTGGCTCTACAAAGTATTGACTTTGGGGGAGGTGAATAGTTATGCACGCTCAAGATTTCTGTTCTTTTGTCTTATTTCTTGTTTGTTTCACAATAAAAAATATTTTTCATCTTCAAAGTGGTAGGCATGTTGTGTAAATCAAAATAAAATAAAAATATATTTTAATTCCAGGTTGTAAGGCAACAAAATAGGAAAAATGCCAAGGGGTGTGAATGCTTTCACAAGCCACTGTATGGTCACTGAGTCTGTATATAGTCAAAGCTTTCCTTAAGTTTGGTTCTTCCACTGTGTTTAGGGCCAAATAGCATTCTAGTTTGCTCTGTTTTTTTGTTAATTCTTTCCAATGTGTCATGTAATCATCTTTTCGTTTTTGATTTGGTTGGGTCTAATAGTGTTGCTGTCCTGAGACTCTGTGGTGTCTCTCTCTCTGCTCTCTCTGTCTCTGTTCTCTCTGTGCCTACTCACTATGCTTTCTCACTATATTCTCTCTGCTCTCACTCTCTGCTCTCTCTGTTCTCTCACTGTTCTGTCTGTTTTCTCTTCTCTTTCTCTGTTTTCTCTCTGCTCTCTCTCTGCTATCTCTTTCTGCTCTCTCTCTTCAGGTTAATTAGAGTACCTCTAGAAGGATGAACTGCTTCTCTCCTTCCTGCTTCCCCTCTCTCTTCCCTGCTTCCCACTCTCCTCCCCTGCTTCCCACTCTCCTCCCCTGCTTCCCCTCTCTCTTCCCTGCTTTCCTCTCTCCTCCCCTGCTTCCCACTCTCCTCCCCTGCTTCCCCTCTCTCTTCCCTGCTTTCCTCTCTCCTCCCCTGCTTCCCCTCTCTCTTCCCTGCTTTCCTCTCTCCTCCCCATCTTCCTCTCCCTCCTCCCCTCTGCCTTGGTTTCTCCTTGAACCATAAGAATGTTATCTTGTTTCCCTTTACTCTCTTCTCCTCCCCTCTCTTCTCTCTCTGCTCCTCTCCCTGGGTCTCCTAACACGGGCCCAGACGTCTGGCTACAGCCCTGAGAGAACAGAGAGGATAGCTTAACATCTTCCTCTCTCCACCATGTAGTTTCTGTCTTGTTTGTAGTCCATCTGGTTGCTGACCTTTAGGCGATATTTGTGTGTGTGACTGCATGAGAGTAGATGAGTGTGTTATCTACTCTAGTGATGGTCCACAGCACAGTGTTTGTATAGATGGGAGATCTTATCTCTCAGTTGACCTGTAGATGTGTAGAGGAGCGCAGCTCCCCATCTACCACCACCAACACCTCCTCCTCCTTCTCCCACCACCACCTCCTCCTTCTCCCCCATCTACCACTACCACCACCTCCTCCTTCTCCCACATCTACCACCACCACACTCTCCTTCTCCCCCATCTACCACCACCACCACCACCACCCTCTCCTTCTCCCCCATCTACCACCACCACCACCTCCTCCTTCTCCCCCATCTACCACCACCACCACCTCCTCCACACTCTTCCTCCTACTCCCCCATCTACCACCACCACATCCTCCTCACTCTTCCTCCTTCTCCCCATCTACCACCACCACATCCTCCTCACTCTTCCTCCTTCTCCCCCATCTACCACCACCACTACCACCTCCTACTCACTCTTTCTCCTTCTCCCCCATCTACCACCACCACCACCTCCTCCTCACTCTTCCTCCTTCTCCCCCATCTACCACCACCACCACCTCCTCACTCTTGCTCCTTCTCCCCATCTACTACCACCACCACCTCCTCCTTCTCCCCCATCTACCACCACCTCCTCCACACTCTTCCTCCTTCTCCCCCATCTACCACCACCTCCTCCACACTCTTCCTCCTTCTCCCCCATCTACCACCACCACCTCCACACTCTTCCTCCTACTCCCCCATCTACCACCAACTCCACTCCTCCACACTCTTCCTGCTCCCCCATCTACCACCACCACCACCACCTCCACACTCTTCCTCCTACTCCCCCATCTACCACCACCTCCACTCCTCCACACTCTTCCTCCTTCTCCCCCATCTACCACCACCTCCTGCAAACTCTTCCTCCTTCTCCCCCATCTACCACCACCACCACCACCTCCTCCACACTCTTCCTCCTTCTCCCCCATCTACCACCACCACCTCCTCCTCCACACTCTTCCTCCTACTCCGCCATCTACCACCACCACCTCCTCCACGCTCTTCCTCCTTCTCCCCCATCTACCACCACCACCACCTCCTCCACACTCTTCCTCCTTCTCCCCCATCTACCACCACCTCCTCCACACCCTTCCTCCTTCTCCCCCATCTACCACCACCTCCTCCACACTCTTCTTCCTTCTCCCCCATCCACCACCACCTCCTCCACACTCTTCCTCCTTCTCCCCCATCTACCACCACCACCTCCTCCACATTCTTCCTCCTCCCCCATCTACCACCACCACCTCCTCCACGCTCTTCCTCCTTCTCCCCCATCTACCACCACCACCTCCTCCTCCACACTCTTCCTCCTTCTCCCCCATATTCCACCACCACCTCCTCCACGCTCTTCCTCCTTCTCCCCCATCTACCACCACCTCCTCCTGCACACTCTTCCTCCATCCTCGTCCTCTTCCTCCTTCTCCCCCATCTACTACCACCACCACCACCTCCTCCACACTCTTCCTCCTTCTCCCCCATCTACTACCACCACCACCACCTCCTCCACACTCTTCCTCCTTCTCCCCCATCTACCACCACCACCTCCTCCACACTCTTCCTCCATCCTCGTCCTCTTCCTCCTTCTCCCCCATCTACCACCACCACCACCACACTCTTCCTCCATCCTCGTCCTCTTCCTCCTTCTCCCCCATCTACCACCACCACCACCACACTCTTCCTCCTTCTCCCCCATCTACCACCACCACCACCACCTCCACACTCTCCCTCCATCCTCGTCCTCTTCCTCCTTCTCCCCCATCTACCACCACCACCACCTCCTCCAGGCTCTTCTTCCATCCTCTTCCTCCTTCTCCCCCATCTACCACCACCACCACCCCCTCCACGCTCTTCCTCCATCCTCGTCCTCATCCTCCTTCTCCCCCATCTACCACCACCTCCTCCACACTCTCCCTCCATCCTCATCCTCTTCCTCCTTCTCCCTCATCTACCACCACCACCACCTCCTCCACGCTCTTCCTCCATCCTCATCCTCTTCCTCCTTCTCCCTCATCTACCACCACCACCTCCTCCACACTCTTCCTCCATCCTCATCCTCTTCCTCCTTCTCCCGCATCTACCACCACCACCACCTCCTCCACGCTCTTCCTCCATCCTCATCCTCTTCCTCCTTCTCCCTCATCTACCACCACCACCACCTCCTCCACGCTCTTCCTCCATCCTCATCCTCTTCCTCCTTCTCCCTCATCTACCACCACCACTACCTTCTCCACGCTCTTCCTCCATCCTCTTCCTCCTTCTCCCTCATCTACCACCACCACCACCACCACCTCCTCCACGCTCTTCCTCCATCCTCATCCTCTTCCTCCTCCCTCATCTACCACCAGCACCTCCTCCTCCACGCTCTTCCTCCATCCTCATCCTCTTCCTTCTGCTCCCTCATCTACCACCTCCTCCTCCTCTCCAGTACTATATCAGCTGACTCATTAGTCTGGCCTTATGCTCCTATGTCCATTAGGGCCAGCCATTACTCAGCCCTGCAGCCTGTGTGTGACCCTGTATGCCCAAGCTGCAGGGCTGAGTTAATAACTTCTCTCTCCCTGTCACCCCCAGAGCAGCAGCAGGAAGGGGGTCGCCAGAGAGGGGGGCTGGGGAGGAGGGGGGTGTCCTGCTCTCTCTGTGTCTGAAGCAGGTGTTCCCTAAGTACACCAAGCAGTTCAGCTACCTGCAGACCGCATTGTTGCCCTCTTCTTGCAGTTCCTGGGGGTCAAAGGTAACATGCGCCTGGGGCCCACCAGCTTCAGAACCTTCATCAGGTACTACAGTACTATACTACCAAGTACTTAAATAAAAAGGGCTTTATAAATACATATGATTGATTGATTTATTACTTGATTCATGATTGATTGGTTGATTGTAGGCACTGTAAGCTGAGCAACAGTAACCTCTCCATGGCGTCTGTGGATATCCTCTACACTGGGCCAACATGCTGCCTGACTCCAGGGAAGCAGAGAAACCCTCCAGCCAATCAGAACTAGGTAGAACTAGCTGCGACCTTTTAGAATTGAACAGTTCTCTGAATCCTCTCTCGCAGCGCAGTGACAACATTTGGGAGAGTATCTTCTATGAATGATTCACCTTGGACCTGAAAATATGCAGAGGGGGAGGAAGGGAGGGGTGCAGCTGTACGGTTGATTGAATGTGGTTCCATGGTTTTCTCTCGTTGGGCTCAGCTGGGATGGAGGGACTGTTTTTAGCGGCGTGCAACACAAGGAGTCGTGAGCTGAATATTTGGTTCTAACCCAAAATGAGGGGGTGAGAATTTAGTCAGTAACCCTATGGGGGCAATAGGGAAACAGAGCCAATCTCTCACTGATGATTGGGTCACATTGCGAGGGAGGATGGTGTGTGTGTGTGTGTATGGGGGGGTTAGGGATAAGGCAACTATTTATTAAAATAATGTTTTGTGTTTTGGGAAGTGAGAAATGCCGATTCAGGGCTTAAACTGAATGCTAAAAGCCCCTTATCAACTCAGAGGAAAGTCTCTCTCTCCCTCCCCTTTTCCATCCCTCTCTTTACTTGGTGAAAATAACTATCTCTCCCTCCCCTTTTCCATCCCTCTCTTTACTTGGTGAAAATAACTATCTCTCCCTCCCCTTTTCCATCCCTCTCTTTACTTGGTGAAAATAACTATCTCTCCCTCCCCTTTTCCATCCCTCTCTTTACTTGGTGAAAATAACTCTCTCCCTCCCCTTTTCCATCCCTCTCTTTACTTGGTGAAAATAACTATCTCTCCCTCCCCTTTTCCATCCCTCTCTTTACTTGGTGAAAATAACTCTCTCCCTCCCCTTTTCCATCCCTCTCTTTACTTGGTGAAAATAACTATCTCTCCCTCCCCTTTTCCATCCCTCTCTTTACTTGGTGAAAATAACTCTCTCCCTCCCCTTTTCCATCCCTCTCTTTACTTGGTGAAAATAACTATCTCTCCCTCCCCTTTTCCATCCCTCTCTTTACTTGGTGAAAATAACTATCTCTCCCTCCCCTTTTCCATCCCTCTCTTTACTTGGTGAAAATAACTATCTCTCCCTCCCCTTTTCCATCCCTCTCTTTACTTGGTGAAAATAACTATCTCTCCCTCCCCTTTTCCATCCCTCTCTTTACTTGGTGAAAATAACTCTCTCCCTCCCCTTTTCCATCCCTCTCTTTACTTGGTGAAAATAACTCTCTCCCTCCCCTTTTCCATCCCTCTCTTTACTTGGTGAAAATAACTATCTCTCCCTCCCCTTTTCCATCCCTCTCTTTACTTGGTGAAAATAACTATCTCTCCCTCCCCTTTTCCATCCCTCCCTTTACTTGGTGAAATAACTATCTCTCCCTCCCCTTTTCCATCCCTCTCTTTACTTGGTGAAAATAACTATCTCTCCCTCCCCTTTTCCATCCCTCTCTTTACTTGGTGAAAATAACTATCTCTCCCTCCCCTTTTCCATCCCTCTCTTTACTTGGTGAAAATAACTATCTCTCCCTCCCTTTAATCCACTTCCTAATGTTTTATTAAGAGCCACTGCACCGTTTGATGAAAGGCATGGTAAAGAGGAGAGTAGAAGCTGGAATAAATGATGTAGTCTACCTGGATGGTGTGTCTCTGGTGGTGTATTAGGACAGTCTGAGCTCCCGTGTGTATCGGTGAAATTGATAGTTTAAAAAAAAAGACTTTGACCTATGAACTGAGTCTATGAGCTGAGTTGGTGAGCCAAGGGTTAGGTTTGTTTATTTAGTTCCAATGAAGCATTAGCTCTAAACTGTAAATGTGTCTTCAAGGGTTGTGTGGAGCTTTACCACTTCAGTAGATCTTATTTAGGAAGCACTAGTCGGATCTGTGGGAGAGTCAGGAGATCCACATCCAGCACGACAGGCAGGAGGAGGACAGCTGAGGGATTGAAGCAGCTCCTGCTGCTTGCATGCCGTCTCCCTCCAAACATGAAGAAGACTTAAAGGATGTGGAGAATATGTGAAATCCTTTTCACTTTTCAAAGCATCTCAGCAGAAGTTTCTAGTAGCTCCTTCTTCAGGCTTGTATCCTTGGCTAGACATCCCTTTGGCACTGTGTGTGTTGTCGTGGCTGAATCAGAATTAGTTAGGTAACATAGATAAATAAGATGTTTTATCTTATTCTTGTCATTAGAATGTCTTCTTTTGGACTATACTGTTGGCAGTTGCAGTTATCCCTTCTCAGCTCGGGCTTAGTCACTTGGGGCCCAGAGAGGGGAGAAGTCAGGCTTGTCTTCATATGTCAATGTATCTGGTAAACCATGTGATGCTATGAAGAATATCAGAAGGGGAGGAGGACAGAATAGAGGCTTGTCTTCTTATGGGAATGTGTCTAACTATTGTATGTCCCCTCTGAGGTTGCCCTTATCTTGATCTAGTATATGACCTAAGAGGCTCACTGTCTTTTCTGATCTTGTCCAGGAGGGGGTGTATTTGAGATGGGAGTATCTAGTATTGACAATTGATATATGCCATTGGATGAGGTAATGTTTTGGTCCTAAGTGGTACCAAGAATGAGATTAGAATCTCGTCTAAAGAGACCAAACTGAAAGATAATTTATAGCTAATGCTATCTGGATGGGATACTCCTCTTTCAAGTAAAAGGCCCTTAATAATGTTCCTAAGATCTGTTATTCGTCATGTGAGTTGAGATGGGTGTGTCTTGGCTATAAATGATACTAAGAATTGTTTTGTAAGCACTCTCAGAGAATTCATATATAGACACTGAATTGATCTGAGAGTCACAGGGATATGGTGAAGCTAATATATAATTAAAGATGGACTTTATAATATAACTCTGACTTGTGTGTGGTTTGCTCTCTCAATGTTTAGTAATACAGGAAATTACCACGACAGTGTGTATGTCATTTACTGGTTCAGCATGGTTTATTATACGTTTATTAGTATTGGAGAGTGACTTGACAAGAATCGGAGGAATCAGTGAGATATACAGCGATGAACCTGGAAGAGTGAATCATGAATTTCTATAATATATTATGTGTATAGAAGTCTATTTGGATCTAACCTCTCTGTCTTTCTCTTTCCTTCTCTTTCTCTTTCTTTCTCTCAATTCAATTCAAGGGCTTTATTGGCATGGGAAACATATGTTAACATTGCCAAAGCAAGTGAAGTAGATAATAAACTAAAGTTAAATAAATAATAATAATGAACAATAGACATTACACTCACAGAAGTTCCAAAAGAATAAAGACATTTCAAATGTCATATTATGTATATATACAGTGTTGTAACAATGAGCAAATGGTTAAAGTACAAAAGGGAAAATAAATAAACATAAATATGGGTTGTATTTACAATGGTTATTCACTGGTTGCCCTTTTCTTGTGGCAACAGGTCACATCTTGATGCTGTGACGGCACATTGTGGTATTTCACCGACTAGATATGGGAGTTTATCAAAATTTGGTATGTTTTTGAATTCTTTGGATCTGTGTAATCTGAGGAAAATATGTGTCTCTAATATGGTAATACATCTGGCAGGAGGTTAGGAAGTGCAGCTCAGTTTCCTCATTTTGTGGGCAGTGTGCACATAGCCTGTCTTCTCTTGAGAGCCAGGTCTGCCTATGGAGGCCTTTCTCAATAGCAAGGCTATGGTCACTGAGTCTGTACATAGTCAAAGCTTTCCTTTAGTTTGGGTTAGTCACAGTGGTCAGGTATTCTGCCACTTTGTACTCTCTGTTTACGGCCAAATCATTCTAGTTTGCTCTGTTTTTTTGTGAATTCTTTCCAAAGTTTCAAGTAATTATGTTTTTGTTTTGTCAGGATTTTGTTGGTTCTAGTTATGTTGCTGTCCTGGGGCTCTGTGGGGTCTGTTTGTGTTTGAACATAGGACCAGCTTGCTTAGGGGACTCTTCTTCAGGTTCATCTCTCTGTAGGTGATGGCTTTGTTATGAAAGGTTTGGGAATCACTTCCTTTTAGGTGGTTGTAGAATTTAACGTCTCTTTTCTGGATTTTGATAATTGGCGGGTTTCTGCCTAATTCTGCTCTGCATGCATTATTTGGTGTTTTACATTGTGCACCTCGGACATTTTTGCAAAAATCTGCATGCTGAGTCTCAATTTGGTGTTTGTCCCATTTTGTGAATTCTTGGTTGGTGAGCGGACCCCAGACTTCACAACCATAAAGGGCAATGGGTTCTATAACTGATTCAAGTATTTTTTGCCAGATCCTAATTGATATGTCAAATTTGATGTTCCTTTTGATGACATAGAAGGCCCTTCTTCCCTTGTCTCTCAGATCATTCATAGCTTTGTGCAAGTTACCTGTGGCGCTGATGTTTAGGCCGAGGTATGTATAGTTTTTTGTGTGCTCTAGGGCAATCGTGTCTAGATGGAATTTGTATTTGTGGTCCTGGCGACTGGACCTTTTTTGGAACACCATTATTTTGGTCTTACTGAGATTTACTGTCTGTGCCCAGGTCTGGCAGAATCTGTTCAGAAGATCTAGGTGCTGCTGTAGGCCCTCCTTGGTTGGTGACAGAAGCACCAGATCATCAGCAAACAGTAGACATTTGACTTCAGATTCTAGTAGGGTGAATCTGGGTGCTGCAGACTGTTCTAGTGCCCTCGCCAATTCGTTGGTATATATGTTGAAGAGGGTGGCGCTTAAGGTGCATCCCTGACTCATCCCGCGGCCCTGTGGAAAGAAATGTGTTTTTTGTACAGTTTAACCGCAGACTTGTTGTTTGTGTACATGTATTTTATGTCATATTGTTTCCCCATCACCACTTTCCATAAATGTGTATAGCAGACCCTCATGCCAAATTGAGTCGAAGGCTTTTTTTGAAATCAACAAAGAATAAGAAGACTTTGTCTTTGTTTTGGTTTGTTTGTTTGTTTGTCAATTAGGATGTGCGTGGGGAATATTTGGTCTGTCATAGGATCATTTGGTAAAAAGCCAATTTGACATTTTATTTTCTCTCTCTCTCTCTCTCTCTCTCTCTCTCTCTCTCTCTCTCTCTCTCTCATCCTCTCCACCACATCTCTTCTATCCTTCTCCTGTCAGGCATGGGTCTCCAGGTGTTTGTGGAGGCTGTCTTCTACCCGGCCCAGCGCAGGTTCAAGTCTCTCTGCTGGAGATGTGTGAGGCTTAGCTGGAGAACCAGGGAGTAGGGGGTCCTGGAGGATCTCTTCCTGAGAACAGCACCTGGTCCAGCAGGCGCTCTGTGAGCCACCCCAGACCAGGCCCTATCAGAACCCCAGCTCTGCTCCCCGGCCAACCTGCGCAGGGCCTCCTCCCAGAACTACCAGCTGCATCAGCGATTACGACCCCCACACACACAAGGCCAATGTAGAGAACTGACCTGACTCAGGCCTAAGAAGCTATACTCCCACACACAGACCTCACAGAGGAGCACACAGACTGGCTCCCTCTCCACTGGAAGTCCTCCAGGGTGTCCTGTCAAGAGCAGACAGACAGATTGTAGGGAGCTGACCTCAGAGGCTGACTTCCAGGACCTGTTCTGGGCTTGATTTATTTTCCTTGTGAAGAGGAGGAGGAGGGGGAGGAAGGTAGTGCATAAGGTGGTTGAGGAAGTGGGAGAACAAGGGATGAAAGTATATAGTGGGATAGATGGAGTTTGTTCCCTCTGTGTGTGTGTGTGTGTGTGTGTGTGTGTGTGTGTGTGTGTGTGTGTGTGTGTGTGTGTGTGTGTGTGTGTGTGTGTGTGTGTGTGTGTGTGTGTGTGTGTAACGCCAGGCCACTCAGGTCTAGAGGGGGAGATGGATGGTTGTAAAGCCCTGCTTGAGATGCACTTATTGTTTCTTACCTCCAGGGTGGTGTTTGTCTCCTTTCATCCCCTGTCAAGCTACCCACTGGACAATCACACACGTTTTGTTATTCTATCCTCGTGGGGAACTGAAATTAATTTCCATTCGACATCCTATTTTCCTTAACCTGTTACACAAACTCTAACTTCTAAACCTAACCACTAACCCCTTAACCTAATTCAAATTCTAACCCAACCCCTAATTGTGACCCTAACCCAAAGCCTGACCCCTAAGCTTAAAATAGCCTTTGTCCTCATGGGGATGTAGGAAATGTCCCCCAGAGGGAGAATTATCCTTGTTTTACTATCTTTGTGGTGACTTTCTGGGATTTTAGGTCCCCACAAGGATATAAGAACCAACCAAAACACACACACACACACACACACTGCAGTGTTACAATCACACAGTGTGTGTTTCTTGTATGTATCTGAGCATTTGCATGGTAGCTTTAGAACCTATAACATTTGCACAGGTGTGTGTGTGTGTGTTATTGTATTTGTGATAATTGCCAGAGGTTCTGCCATTCGGCTGTTATAGCTCATAGAAGCATATGTTTTGCGATTCGATACTGTGATTTTATTGGAATTCGATGCTCCAAACATATTGCTCACTGTATGTCTGCTGTAGAGGGACAAGAGAAAGCCATGAATATAAATGTTTTGGAATATAAAAGTGGTCAGCTCAAAACACGTCGACTCACCATTTAAAAGAAGATTGAGAACTAGCTATAGGCTGACACATACAGGTACAGCCGCTAGCTAGCTAACATTAACAACCAAGAAACATTTTATATTTATATATATAGTTGTGTTTTTTACAAGTCGATACTTGGAGTCACAGTATTGATATAAAACTAGCAAAAATGAGGGGCTATGGTTTGATTTAGGACCGGGCACTTCCTCTGCTTTCATAACAATAACATAGCAGCCTTAGACATACAGCAGTGGGAAAGAGAGAGAGGGTCACTCAAAATGTCCACCACAGACCCAATGTCAGCACATCTTCTATCACATCCTATATGTAATGTACTGTATAGGAAATAAGGTGTGATTTCAGACAGAACCAGAGCTGTCATGTTTACAAATCCTGTGTCATTCATATCCATAGGAATGTTTTAATGGTATTTCATTTCTGTTGTTGGTTTGTTTTACATTTATTCACGTCAGTCATTGTCACCTATGAACAGTTGCTGTATTGCATTGCTGCTTGCAGGAGAATAAAACTAAACAGTAAAGTTATCATGGTTCCTGCAGGACTATGGGCTTCTGCTTGTCTACACTGAACACCATAACAAAGAACACACTAAATGTTTTTGCGACCCCACTTTGTAAAAAAGAAAAAGAAATTGTAATTGTAATCAAAAATGTTTAGTTTTTTTTATTTGGGCTATGGCAGTCTTACAAATCAGTTTGACAGTGTTCTTGACAGTATTCAATCTGAAGGAAATATGGTTTGAAGTGACTGAAAAGCATCAGAAAGGTATTGGGAAGATCAGAAGATCATCAGGCAATAAATCATTTTGCATGATCTTCTGTGTAGAAAAGAACATCATCATTGATGATATTCTTTTCCCCCCCAGTCTGATTTAGTGCCTGGTCTCGTCCACTCAGTTCTAAGGACTTGTGGGCAGAGTAGAGGGAAACAGTATGTACATACATGTTCCTGAGAGTCTTATATTTTCAGTGATGGGGTCATAATATGTTGTAGCTTAATAAATCATTCAAAAGAGCTGCATTTGTAGGAAGAAAACAGAAACCACTCTGTTTATTAGAACTGCATCTAGTGGCTACGGGAGGTTACTGAAGTATCCCCGGTTCTATGAACCAAGTGCAAATGTTCTCTCGCTACCACATTTTCAACCCCTAATTTGGGAAACCCTGAGTTAAGACTATAGACGTTTGCTCCATCATCTCATACTGCACTCCATCACAGCATCTGAGAATATATGCTCAGCCATAACCTCCACTGGGATGTACTGCACAACTGTTTATAGCACTGTGATGCAGAATAAAGGACTGTATTTAAACCAGTTGAAAGGGTTTTTCTTGAAGTCTCTATTAATGGTTAATGACCGTTTTGTGTGTGTGTGTGTGTGTGTGTGTGTGTGGTGGCAGGTCCGATCATCCCTGACCTAGGCTGATTGATTAACATGGAGAGGTTAACCACTTGATGACTTATCTCTGACACTCAAACACCATGGCCTGTGACCTTCCCTCACCATTCTGTCTCTACCTCTCCCTCACTCTCTCTCTCTCTCTTTATTTCACTCCTCTTCATGCCACCTCTTTCGATATTTCTCTTTTCCCAATTATCCAACCCTCGCCCTACAGAAGAATGGGTTGAATACTGGATACTGAATTCTGTATATGTAAATAATGTTTGTGTGGTTCTCTTATTGGAGAGCATGGGAGAGTGGGATCCCCCTCATTAATCAGTGTTACAGTGGGATCCCCCTCATTAATCAGTGTTACAGTGGGATCCCCCTCATTAATCAGTGTTACAGTGGGATCCCCCTCATTAATCAGTGTTACAGTGGGATCCCCCTCATTAATCAGTGTTACAGTGGGATCCCCCTCATTAATCAGTGTTACAGTGGGATCCCCCTCATTAATCAGTGTTACAGTGGGATCCCCCTCATTAATCAGTGTTACAGTGGGATCCCCCTCATTAATCAGTGTTACAGTGGGTTCCCCCTCATTAATCAGTGTTACAGTGGGATCCCCCTCATTAATCAGTGTTACAGTGGGATCCCCCTCATTAATCAGTGTTACAGTGGGATCCCCCTCATTAATCAGTGTTACAGTGGGATCCCCCTCATTAATCAGTGTTACAGTGGGATCCCCCTCATTAATCAGTGTTACAGTGGGTTCCCCCTCATTAATCAGTGTTACAGTGGGATCCCCCTCATTAATCAGTGTTACAGTGGGATCCCCCTCATTAATCAGTGTTACAGTGGGATCCCCCTCATTAATCAGTGTTACAGTGGGATCCCCCTCATTAATCAGTGTTACAGTGGGATCCCCCTCATTAATCAGTGTTACAGTGGGATCCCCCTCATTAATCAGTGTTACAGTGGGATGTTGCTGCTGTTGATCTGACTGAGTTCATGTTTGATGTGCCCTCAATATTCTCACTCTGACTAGTGGAGCGGCTATAGAGGTAGGCAGGGAGGCAGGGAGGCAGGGAAGGAGACAGAGAGACAAGCAGGGAGACAGAGAGATAGGCAGTGAGACAGAGAGGCGATCAGGGCGGGAGGGAGTCAAGCAGTGAGGGAGAGTGGGAGGCAGTCAGCCCAGGCAGGGAGGGAGGGCGGGAGGCAGTCAGCCCAGGCAGGGAGGGAGAGCGGGAGGCAGTCAGCCCAGGCAGGGAGGGAGAGCGGGAGGCAGTCAGCCCAGGCAGGGAGGGAGGGCGGGAGGCAGTCAGCCCAGGCAGGGAGGGAGGGAGGGCGGGAGGCAGTCAGCCCAGGCAGGGAGGGACGGAGGGCGGGAGGCAGTCAGCCCAGGCAGGGAGGGAGGGAGGGCGGGAGGCAGTCAGCCCAGGCAGGGAGGGAGAGCGGGAGGCAGTCAGCCCAGACAGGGAGGGAGGGCGGGAGGCAGTCAGCCCAGGGCGGGAGGCAGTCAGCCCAGGCAGGGAGGGAGAGCGGGAGGCAGTCAGCCCAGGCAGGGAGGGAGGGTGGGAGGCAGTCAGCCCAGGCAGGGAGGGAGGGCGGGAGGTAGTCAGCCCAGGCAGGGAGGGAGAGCGGGAGGCAGTCAGCCCAGGCAGGGAGGGAGGGCGGGAGGCAGTCAGCCCAGGCAGGGAGGGAGAGCAGGAGGCAGGCAGAAAGAGAGGCGCTAAGTGAGCCTCGCGGGGAGCAATTAGAGACATCTCTGTGAAATAAACACGATGAGGAGGCTCTATTAATGAGTTCCGTTCCCTACCCACTGGCTGCTCCCTCCCTCCCTGCTCCCTGCACCCTGCTGCTGGGCCTGAGTCAATAGAAATACATTCATTAGTTCAATCAGTCCAACACAACAGCCTTTGAAGTGTATGTGGACAGCCAAGGTGTTATATTATTGTGTTATAGGATAGCAGTGATGCTCTGATTTCCATCGTTCTGGGCTCCCTGTGTCTAATCCTTGATCTTAGATTTGTTAGATCTTACAATGTAATATAAATATTCTACACAGTCTAATATGTTGACCACAGGACACTGATTCTACACTGGTGTTAAGCCTCTGCTTCTGAAGTGTAGGTCTACACTGAATAACTGGTAGAATACCATGTACAGGCCTACACTGAATAACTGGTAGAATACCATGTACAGGTCTACACTGAATAACTGGTAGAATACCATGTACAGGCCTACACTGAATAACTGGTAGAATACCATGTACAGGTCTACACTGAATAACTGGTAGAATACCATGTACAGGTCTGCACTGAATAACTGGTAGAATACCATGTACAGGTCTACACTGAATAACTGGTAGAATACCATGTACAGGTCTACACTGAATAACTGGTAGAATACCATGTACAGGCCTACACTGAATAACTGGTAGAATACCATGTACAGGTCTACACTGAATAACTGGTAGAATACCATGTACAGGTCTACACTGAATAACTGGTAGGTAGAATACCATGTACAGGCCTACACTGAATAACTGGTAGAATACCATGTACAGGCCTACACTGAATAACTGGTAGAATACCATGTACAGGTCTACACTGAATAACTGGTAGAATACCATGTACAGGTCTACACTGAATAACTGGTAGAATACCATGTATAGGCCTACACTGAATAACTGGTAGGTAGAATACCATGTACAGGTCTACACTGAATAACTGGTAGAATACCATGTACAGTTCTACACTGAATAACTGGTAGGTAGAATACCATGTACAGGCCTACACTGAATAACTGGTAGAATACCATGTACAGGCCTACACTGAATAACTGGTAGAATACCATGTACAGGTCTACACTGAATAACTGGTAGAATACCATGTACAAGTCTACACTGAATAACTGGTAGAATACCATGTACAGGTCTACACTGAATAACTGGTAGAATACCATGTACAGGCCTACACTGAATAACTGGTAGGAAGAATACCATGTACAGGCCTACACTGAATAACTGGTAGAATACCATGTACAGGTCTACACTGAATAACTGGTAGAATACCATGTACAGGTCTACACTGAATAACTGGTAGAATACCATGTACAGGTCTACACTGAATAACTGGTAGAATACCATGTACAGGTCTACACTGAATAACTGGTAGAATACCATGTACAGGCCTACACTGAATAACTGGTAGAATACCATGTACAGGACTACACTGAATAACTGGTAGGTAGAATACCATGTACAGGCCTACACTGAATAACTGGTAGAATACCATGTACAGGTCTACACTGAATAACTGGTAGAATACCATGTACAGGTCTACACTGAATAACTGGTAGAATACCATGTACAGGCCTACACTGAATAACTGGTAGAATACCATGTACAGGCCTACACTGAATAACTGGTAGGTAGAATACCATGTACAGGTCTACACTGAATAACTGGTAGAATACCATGTACAGGTCTACACTGAATAACTGGTAGAATACCATGTACAGGTCTACACTGAATAACTGGTAGAATACCATGTACAGGTCTACACTGAATAACTGGTAGAATACCATGTACAGGTCTACACTGAATAACTGGTAGAATACCATGTACAGGTCTACACTGAATAACTGGTAGAATACCATGTACAGGTCTACACTGAATAACTGGTAGAATACCATGTACAGGCCTACACTGAATAACTGGTAGGTAGAATACCATGTACAGGCCTACACTGAATAACTGGTAGGTAGAATACCATGTACAGGTCTACACTGAATAACTGGTAGAATACCATGTACAGGCCTACACTGAATAACTGGTAGGTAGAATACCATGTACAGGCCTACACTGAATAACTGGTAGAATACCATGTACAGGTCTACACTGAATAACTGGTAGAATACCATGTACAGGTCTACACTGAATAACTGGTAGAATACCATGTACAGGTCTACACTGAATAACTGGTAGAATACCATGTACAGGCCTACATAGGAAATAGCACACATTAATGGACTGACTGTAATACATGACAGAAATAACGTCTGCCTCAGCTAAGGTAGGATAGAGTTTTTGTGCATTTTCAGCTATTACGTTTTGGAGCATTCTCCCTCTTCTCCTCTTCTGTCCATCTTTCTCCTTCTTCTCTCCCAGCTACTGTGGGGAATAACAATCAGGCAGTATATAGGTCAGCCTAGCTGAGGAGCATGTACCATTCACTACCCCTCTTTTACATCTCTCTCCATCTTCCTCTCTATCGCTCTCCCTCTTTTACCTCTCTCCCTCCACATTCCCCTCTAAATAGCTCTCTTCATCACCCTATTCCTAGACTGAGCAGCTTTGAAAATGTGTTCATTTTCTCATTATAGGCCAAGTTGTATCTGATTTACCACCTGTCAGTCATCTGAAACTGTTTACCAAATGATAGGTCTGAAACCACTGGTGGGTCACGGTTGTATTATAGGTTGACGCTGGATATATGTTAAGGTTTTGTGTCCGATGTGTCACTTGAAAAATGCATATACAGTTGATGTCCGAAGTTTACATACACTTAGGTTGGAGTCATTAAAACCTGTTTTTCAACCACTCCACAAATTTCTTGTTAACAAACTATAGTTTTGGCAAGTCGGTTAGGACATCTACTTTGTGCATGACACAAGTCATTTTTCCAACAATATTTTACAGACAGATTATTTCACTTATAATTCACCTTATCACAATTCCAGTGGGTCAGAAGTTTACATACACTAAGTTGACTGTGCCTTTAAACAGCTTGGAATATTCCAGAATATTATGTCATGGCTTTAGAAGCTTCTGATAGGCTAATTGACATCATTTGAGTCAATTGGAGGTGTACCTGTGGATGTATTTCAAGGCCTATCTTCAAACTCAGTGCCTCTTTGCTTGACATCATGGGAAAATCAAAAGAAATCAGCCAAGACCTCAGAAAATAAATTGTAGACCTCCACAAGTCTGGTTCATCCTTGGGAGCAATTACCAAAAGCCTGAAGGTGCCACGTTCATCTGTACAAACAATAGTACGCAAGTATAAACACCATGGGACCACGCAGCCATCATGCCACTCAGGGAGGAGACGCGTTCTGTCTCCTAGACATGTACTTTGGTGTGAAAAGTGCAAATCAATCCCAGAACAACCGCAAAGGACCTTGCGAAGATGCTGGAGGAAACAGGTACAAAAGTATCTATATCCACAGTAAAACGAGTCCTTTATCGACATAACCTGAAAGGCCGCTCAGCAAGAAAGAAGCCACTGCTCCAAAACCGTCATAAAAAAGCCAGACTACGGTTTGCAACTGCACATGGGGACGAAGATCGTACTTTTTGGAGAAATCTCCTCTGGTCTGATGAAACAAAAAAATAACTGGCCATAATGACCATCGTTATGTTTGGAGGAAAAGGGGGGATGCTTGCAAGCTGAAGAACACCATCCCAACCATGAAGCATGGAGGTTACAGCATCATGTTGTTGGCGTGCTTTGCTGCAGGAGGGACTGATGCACTTCACAAAATAGATGGCATCATGAGGATGGAAAATTATGAATACTTCCAAAGTTTTGGCAAAATGGCTTAAGGACAACAAAGTCAAGGTATTGGAGTGGCCATCACAAAGCCCTGATCCCATAGAAAATTTGTGGGCAGAACTGAAAAAGTGTTTGCGAGCAAGGAGGCCTACAAACCTGACTCAGTTGCACCAGCTCTGTCAGGAGGAATGGGTCAAAATTCACCCAACTTATTGTAGGAAGCTTGTGGAAGGCTACCCGAAACATTTGACCCAAGTTAAACAATTTAAAGGCAGTGCTACCAAATACTCATTGAGTGTATGTAAACTTCTGACCCACTGGGAATTTGATGAAAGAAATAAAAGCTGAAATAAATAATTCTCTCTACTAATATTCTGACATTTCACATCCTAACTGACCTAAGACAGGGGATTTTTATGTAAACTTCCGACTTCAACTGTACATACACATTTGTGAAGTCCTTTTTGAAAAATATGTTTACCACAGTGCCAAAGAACACACAAGGCAGAGGCTTAAAATAGGTAAATAAAACTTTAATAAGTCTAGTTGCAAATGTACATAAATTGCACAGCCACATTGTTTTGAATATATCATCAACACAAATTCCTCTGTACATTATTGTTTTCACCACTGTTGTCCAAGGAAGCAGAATCCAGCAAATACTTCACTTTCAACATACTTACAAAAGTATTTTCTAAGATATTAGAAAACATACAACATCTTTCACTTTATTTATAGATGTATATTTAGTTTATAGTATTTTTCTCACTGGCTCTAACTGTACTGTAGGTATAATGAGTTTGTGTGGCTACAGAGACATCATCACCACATTTCTCTCTCTGACTCTCCTATATTCTCTAACAACTTAATGAAGGTGGAACAGAGCTGGGATGCTACCAGAAACATACCCAAGATTTAGAATTGATAGCCAAATGAAATGACATTGCATTCCCTATTTCTATGGAAGAGGCTTCATGTTGTGTTGCCCTGGTAATACTAATAGATCATTAGAAGATTTATACCAGTATTAATCTAGCTGATTTGGGAGAGTTGGCATTTCAATGGCACATGCTAGTTTGTAAGGTAGGGTTCGACGGTAGAGGGCTACGGATGAGAAGTGGAGACTACTCAGGGGACTAGACTTAAGTCCCTAATATCACAGTCAGTACTCTCTTTTCCCCTTCAAACTCTGGAAATAAAATACATCATTGTTGAAGTTTGAGCCAATCATCTGAAATCTAGTGGTTCGGTAGTGCACTCCACTACATGGCTAATCAAGCCCACAGTGCACATTTCTGCAGTCCAAAATATGGAGTTTTTATGGAACGTAGACTAATAATGCTTAAAACCCCATTTTAAAAGTGCATAGAGCTGGGCTGATGAGAAATGGGATTTTGTGCTTGTGTTTTTCTTTCTCCACAATTGATTGGTCATAGAATGCTGGACGGTTGGATTCTCCCTGTCCTCTACACACCTGAAATCATCCAACACCTCTCAACAGTAAATTGTCATTTTACATTTTTTTTGTTGCAACTATTAATTTTAAAGTGGTTTTCCCTTGATCGAAAAAGAGAATAATGAATGTGGCGGTGGAGAGGAGAGGAGAGACTTAGATCTACAGGCTAAAACCTGGAGATCTAACTGAACAGGACAGATGACTGACTGAGCTATTTACAATTTACATGATGTCATATCGATCGATAGAGCAGTATTATTGAACACAAGGTACATAAAAAAAACTATTTTTAACATTAGGTAAAAATATTGTGAACATTTAATTTACACTCGTCTCCAAGCCTGTCCAGCCTCTTGATACATTAATCGTTATCATATACAGTACCAGTCAAAAGTTTGGACACACCTACTCATTCAAGGGTTTTTCTTTATTTGGACTATTTTCTATATTGTAGAATAATAGTGAAGACATCAAAACTATGAAATAACACATATCATGTAGTCATGTAATCATGTGGTAACCAAAAAAAGTGTTAAACGAATAAAAATATATTTTATACTAATGTGTACGCTAATAAATCGGGAAGCAAGTACAGGGAGTGAATTTAATAAATAAACAAAAATGGAACAAAACAAGAAACATGAGTAGCGTACAAACATGAAACATGGAGTCAATAACGCCTGGGGAAAGAACCAAAGGGAGTGACAGATATACAGGAGGTAATCAGGAAGGTGATGGAGTCCAGGTGAGTCTCATCAGGCCAGGTGAGCATAACGATGACAGTTGTGCATAGTAAAGAGTAAACTAGAGACAATGAGCGGCAGAGAGGGGGAGCAGGATTATACGTGACAGTACCCCCTCCCTGACGTGCGGCTCCAGCCGCAGGACGACGACCAGAGGGACGGTCCCGAGGACCAGCAGCGGGCCGATCTCTTCTGCTGAGGCGTGGGAACCTGCAGAGCCAGCTGGGCCACGGGAACCTGTAGAGCCGGCTGAGGCGCGGGAACCTGTAGAGCCAGCTGAGTCAGGGGAACCTGTAGAGCCGGCTGAGGCGCGGGAACCTGTAGAGCCAGCTGAGGAGCGGGAACCTGCAGAGCCAGCTGAGGCGCGGGAACCTGTAGAGCCAGCTGAGGAGCGGGAACCTGTAGAGCCGGCTGAGGAGCGGGAACCTGCAGGCCCAGCTGAGCAGCGGGAACCTGTAGAGCCAGCTGAGGAGCGGGAACCTGTAGAGCCAGCTGAGGAGCGGGAACCTGTAGAGCCAGCTGAGGAGCGGGAACCTGCAGAGCCAGCTGAGGAGCGGGAACCTGTAGAGCCAGCTGAGGCGCGGGAACCTGTAGAGCCGGCATGGAGCCCGACGAGCTAGCTGAGGCATGGAAGCCTGACGAGCCAACCGAGGCTTGAGAACCTGTTGAGCCAGCTGTCACGGAAGCCTGACGAGCCAGCTATCACGGAAGCCTGACGAGCCAGCTGTCACGGAAGCCTGACGAGCCAGCTGTCACGGAAGCCTGACGAGCCAGCTGTCACGGAAGCCTGATGAGCCAGCTGTCATGGAAGCCTGATGAGCCAGCTGTCATGGAAGCCTGATGAGCCAGCTGTCATGGAAGCCTGACGAGCCAGCTGAGGCATCCATGGTTGCTTCTGCAGGTTGCTCCCTTGGACCCGACGTCACCAGTAAAAAATCATCCCTGTTGCTTCCCTTTGGTGAGGTGTTATTCTATAACGTGTACCCTAATAACGTGTACGCTAATATCGTGTACCCTAATAACGTGTACGCTAATAACGTGTACCCTAATAACGTGGATGCTAATAACGTGTACGCTAATAATCGGGAAGTAAGTACAAGGAGTGAATTTAATTAATAAACGAACATGGAACAAAACAAGAGACACAAGTAGCATACAGACATGAAACATATAAACAGAGTCAAAAACGCCTGGCGAAAGAACCAAAGGGAGTGACAGATGTAGGGGAGGTAATCAGGAAGGTGAGCGTAACGATGACAGTTGTGCGTAATAATGAGTAAACTGGTGACAACTAGCGCCAGAGAGGGGGAGCGGGAGTAGACGTGACATATATTTTAGATTCTTCAAAGTAGCCACCCTTTGCCTTGATGACAGCATTGCACATTATTGGCATTCTCTCAACCAGTTTCATCTGGAATGCTTTTCCAACAGTCTTGAAGGAGTTCCCACATATGCTGAGGACTTGTTGGCTGCTTTTCCTTCATTCTGTGGTCTAACTCATCCCAAACCATCTAAATTGGATTGAAGTTGGGTGATTGTGGAGGCCTGGTCATCTGATGCAGCACTCCATCGCTCTCCTTCTTGGTCAAATGCCCTTACGCAGCCTGGAGGTTTGTTGGGTCATTGTCCTGTTGAAAAACAAATGATAACCCCACAAAGCGTAAACCAGGTAGGATGGCGTATCACTGAATTCTAAATAAATCCCTGACAGTGTCACCAGCAATGCACCCCCACACCATCACACCTCCTCCATGCTTCACGGTGGAAACCACACATGCGGAGATCACCTACTCTGTGTCTAACAAAGACATGGAGGAAGGAACCAAAAATCTCAAATTTGGATTAATCAGACCAAAGGACAGATTTCCACCGGTCTATTGCCCATTGCTCGTGTTATTTTTGCCCAAGCAAGTCTCTTCTTCTTATTGGTGTCCTTTAGTAGTGTTTCTTTGCAGCTATTCGACCATGAAGCCCTGATTCACGCAGTCTCCTCTGAAGAGTTGATGTTGAGATGTGTCTGTTACTTGAACTCTGTGAAGCATTTATTTGGGCTGTGATCTGAGGTGCAGTTAACTCTAATGAACTTATCCTCTGCAACAGAGGAAACTCTGGGTCTTCCTTTCCTGTGGCGGTCCTCGCAAGAGCAAGTTTCATCATTGCCTTGATGGTTTTTGCTACTGCACTTGAAGAAACTGTCAAAGTTCTTGAAAGGTTCCATATTGACTGACCTTCATGTCTTAAAGTAATGATAGACTGTCATTTCTCTTTGCTTATTTGAGCTGTTCTTGCCATAATATGGTATTTTACTAAATAGGGCTATGTTCTGTATACCACCCATACATTGTCACAACACAACTGATTGGCTCAAATGCGTTAAGAAGGAAATACATTATTATAACAAGGCACACTTGTTAATTGAAATGTATTCCAGGTGACTACCTCATGAAGCTGGTTGATAGAATGCCAAGAGTGTGCAAAGCTATCATCGAGGCAAAGGTTAGCTACTTAATATATTTAGATTTGTATAACACTTTTTTGGGTTACTACATGATTCCATATGTGTTATTTCATAGTTTTGATGTCTTCTCTACTATTCTAGAATGCAGAAAATATTAAAAATAAAGAAAAAACACTTGAATAAGTGGGTGTGTCCAAACTTTGGACTGGAAACTGTATATAATAGGATATATAATCACATATTATATATGTTTATTTCTGTAGCAACTCATAAAAAAAGAAGTTCATCATCTTCCTATATTGGCAACCGAAAACAAAAGCTGACAGTCTGGCGCTACCATTGGTTATAGCACCAAAATGAAGCATGCAGATTTCATCACTCTTATTAATTAATCTGTAAAGGTAAGAAAAAGGAATAGAAAAATATACCAAATATAGATGTTGAAATGTCTGGTGGGGGCGAGCCGAACAGCAGCTATCGGATCATTCAGAAGGACTTAAACACCCAATTTTAAGACCAACTGTGTTTGAGTAGCATCTTCACATTCAGAAGAGAGAGAGAGAGAGAGGGAGAGAGGGAATGAAGGAGAAGGGGAGAGAAATAGAGGAGAGAGAGATGGAGAGAGGGAATGAAGGAGAAGGGGAGAGAAATAGAGGAGAGAGAGATGGAGAGAGGGAATGAAGGAGAAGGGGAGAGAAATAGAGGAGAGAGAGAGATGGAGAGAGGGAATGAAGGAGAAGGGGAGAGAAATAGAGGAGAGAGAGATGGAGAGAGGGAATGAAGGAGAAGGGGAGAGAAATAGAGGAGAGAGAGAGATGGAGAGAGGGAATGAAGGAGAAGGGGAGAGAAATAGAGGAGAGAGAGATGGAGAGAGGGAATGAAGGAGAAGGGGAGAGAAATAGAGGAGAGAGAGATGGAGAGAGGGAATGAAGGAGAAGGGGAGAGAAATAGAGGAGAGAGAGAGATGGGGAGAGGGAATGAAGGAGAAGGGGAGAGAAATAGAGGAGAGAGAGATGGAGAGAGGGAATGAAGGAGAAGGGGAGAGAAATAGAGGAGAGAGAGATGCTTGAAAGTGAAGTGGGAGGTCACAGTCTCGATGCAGCATGCTTCATTGACATTAATTTACAAACAGGAGTTTTAAGAGTAACATTCTTACTTAAGAGTTTTAAGAAAAAGTAATATTATAATCTGTGAGGTCACGTGACCGACACCAGTCCAGTGTATAGTATAATGTTATGTTAAACAACACAACTCTCTCTCTCCTTGTACTACAGGGGCTATGAGACCAACCATGGCTGGAGGGAGGAGCTATAGGAGGACAGGCTCATTGCAATGGCTGGAATGGAGTTTTGGAATGGAGTCAAACATGTGGTTGCCATGTGTTTGATACCATGTTTGACCATTCATGCCATTCAAGCCATTACAATGAGCCAGTCCTATAGCTCCAAATGCAGAGGGACACACAACCAACATACAACATTGATTCAACGTTGATTCAACATTAATGATGAAGCACTAAAGCAAACCTCGACCCAACCAGGTCTGTCCAGAAAACCTGGATAAACTAAAGGTTTAGAAGAAATAAAATAGCATTCTAACTATTTAATCTGTTGATGGTACTACTCACAGTATAGCTGCAGTCTCTCCCCCTATGCCCTATAATACACAGTATAGCTGCAGTCTTTCAAATATAACTATATCTCATGTATACTTTATAGAGGAAAAAAATAAATATGCATACATCTATATTAAATATCATTAATATAGTCTCACATATAGTTCATTATTTAGGGTTTATAATACATTACGTGATGTATTTATACAGTATATGTATTCCTTTACAAATCCACAGTATTATAAGTTGTGCCTTTTATGGCAGGAAGAAGGGGGCTGAAGGACAAAGTAGAGGTGTGTTCCTTACTTAAGGCGTTTCATGTACCAATAACTTTCACAAAGTGCACTATGTAGGGGGGGTAGGGGATAGTGGGGCACTTTGGAACACACTCAGGGACTTAAAAATAAAGATCAGTTTGGACAAAAAATATTTCAAAGCTCCTATTTGGTTTTTAAAAGAATGAGATAAGATCTAAATAAACCATTGTTTTTGTTATTGTTTTGTACAAGGTCCACATAACCTGCTCCTAACAGAGAGAAGAAGAGAGGAGGTCAGGAAAGGAGAGGAAAACAGAGAAGAGAAAAGAGGAGAGGAAAGGAGAACAGAGAAGAAGAGAAGAGGAGAGTAAAGAGGTTTTGGGTGACTATCTGACAGACAATGTGTTGATTATATAGTGGTTTGACCCAAGCTTTAGGGAAGAGAGCCTGAAATTGTCCCAGCAACTGCATACATCCAATGGAAACATCCAAGTCGATTGATTGACGGAGAGTTCAGTTCATGTCTACAGCTTGTCCCGGCTTCTCCTCTGCAGGGCCCATCTGGTGTTCAGCTCTGTCCATTGATTCGTTGTCTCTTTCCTGGTCTGCTGTCTGTCAAACTGAAGACCCGCCTCCTCGCTTGGCCCCTGGCAGTGGTCTCCTCACTCACATTCTCCTCACCATGTAGTGTCCATATAAGGAAGTGTCCTCTACAAGCACCAGCCAACACACACACACACACACACACACACACACACACACACACACACACACACACACACACTCTCTCTCTCTCTCTGCCTCTAGCAGTTGCTGCTGTTCCTGAACTCTCCATTCTCAGTGATCTGGAGCTTGGTGGGGTTGGTCGGGGAGATGCCGTTACGGGTCTGCATGCTGTAGCGCTCCTTCAGCTGGGTCAGGGCACTCATCAGACGGGCGTTGGCCGTGTCCAGGGACGCTATACGTTTCTCCTGCAGAGAGAGATAGAGAGAGAGAAACACTGGATTAGAGAGGTGGAGACGGAGGAAAGTGGTAGACAGTAACGAGAGAGATACCAAATATAGACCTGTGCAAAGATAGGTGGTGAAGTACACAGACAACTAGACAAGCAGACACATTCATGTAAACATTTTATTGTAGTTTCCTGCTCCTGTTAGTGTCTGTGTGCGGGGTTAACTGAATCATCTATGGTCCTGTCGCATTCATTCACCAGAGGTGTTCTCTAATTCACTATTCACCTCTCTCTCTTCTCTCTCTCTCTCCATAACGAGCTTTCCATATTCATGCTCCCTGTCTGTTGACTCAGGGAGTCAGGGAGAGGCTCACTGCCTTACCACCACCAGTTTGTTTCCACACTCAACTCCCATTACTTTACTGTGAGGATGAGCTGTGAGTGTGTGTGTGCATCGCTGTCTGTGAGTTGACATTGAGGAGTCTTTTAACACTAGATCTATTCAACTTTGTTTAACTCACATAACTCATACGTTTGTGTGTATGCAACATGTCTAGATCAGAAAAGGCTACAACACAGAGCAGGAGATAGAATTTACAGTTCAAATGAGTCACCTTGTCTCAACACGCTTGTCGACAGACAGGCTAGAAGAATAATGTAAATGTAGGTATTAGTTAGTCTGTAAGACTAAAGCAGAGAGTCGTGCTGCGCTCAGCCATCCGAGCCTAGTCACTGCCACAGAGATCTGACAGCTTGAATTAAACACCTCTATGTATTTCCAAGTTCTGTCAGCCTTCACGTCCTGTAGCAGACGACACACTCCCACACACGCAGAGGGATGGATGAACACACATAACAATACATCCCAATATATTGTGCACAGTTGACTAGGAGCTACATGGGCTTCTGGGTATTCTTCAAGCGTCTCTCTATATGAGGTTTAAACATTGCAAACAGGAAGTGCGTGTGTGTGTGCGCTCAACTCATTCTAAGATGTTTATAATGACCTGCAGTACTGTTTCATGACACTAGGGACCGCTCTCTCTATTTATTTGATTTGATTTGTTTAATTTAACCTTTATTTAACTAGGCAAGTCAGTTAAGAACACATTCTTATTTAAAATGACGGCCTACCCCGGACGACACTGGGCCAATTGTGCATCGCTCTTTGGGACTCCCAATCATGGCCTGATGTAATACAGCCTGGATTCAAACCAGGGACTGCAGTGACACCTCTTGTACTGAGATGCAGTACCTTAGACCGCTATGCCACTCGGGGGCCCTATGGGGCTTTAAACAGTCAACAAACTGACTGTATGGAGTTGTATATGTGACTGACTCTCACCTGTGCATCAATGATCTTCTGTTTGGAGTCAACCACAGCCTGCATGTCATTGTGATCTTTCTTTAGCTCCTCTTCCACCGACATTAACCTGGACACACACACACACACACACACACACACACACACACACACACACACACACACACACACACACACACACACACACACACACACACACACACACACACACACACACACACACACACACACAGTTAAAGGGACATTAGCAACACAAAGCACAACATACACCCAGCGTGTGAAATAAGGTATAGTATATGGATACAGAACAGAATCATGTGTACTGTGTGTTACTCTGGCTCACACTAGTTTGGCAGGACCTTCCAGCTGTATGGCGGATTACAGACTGGAACTGAGGCATTTTGGGCCTGCTGGTCTGTTAGTACTGTAGATCTGTATGTAGAGTATAATATGTTTCATATAGTTATTAGAATGAGGGTCTCTTGGGCCTGCTGGTCTGCTATGCATTTAGGAGGTGTGTGTACAACTTCTAACTGAGTTTGTGAGAGGTGTGTGTAGGGGTGTACAACTTCTAACTGAGTTTGTGAGAGGTGTGTGTAGGGGTGTACAACTTCTGAGTTTGTGAGAGGTGTGTGTAGGGGTGTACAACTTCAAACTGAGTTTGTGAGAGGTGTGTGTAGGGGTGTACAACTTCTAACTGAGTTTGTGAGAGGTGTGTGTAGGGGTGTACAACTTATAACTGAGTTTGTGAGAGGTGTGTGTAGGGGTGTACAACTTCTAACTGAGTTTGTGAGAGGTGTGTGTAGGGGTGTACAACTTCTAACTGAGTTTGTGAGAGGTGTGTGCATCTCGGTACTCTTGTCTGCAAGGCGTTTTAGAAATATGAATAACAGTACATTCACTTGAATTGAGTTTGTGAAATGTGTATGTATTGATTTGTGTGTGAGTGTATGCTTGTGTGTGTGTGTGTGTGTGTGTGCGCGCGCGCATGTGTGCTTGTCTGTGTGTGTGCTTGTGTCTGTGTGTGTGTGTGTGTGTGTGTGTGCTTGTGTCTGTGTGTGTGTGTGTGTGTGTGTGCGCGCGCGCATGTGTGCTTGTCTGTGTGTGTGCTTGTGTCTGTGTGTGTGTGTGTGTCGGCTCTAATTGAGTTAGCAGGGTTCAGTGTGACACGGATCTGAAAGGAACATGGAAGCTGTATGTCTTCTGACATCACAGACCAGGAGATAACATCAGGAACACACAGCAGATAACATCACCCATCCATCTCCCTTTCTCTCTTAGCATAACTCCCTCTCCCCCTCTTTCGCTCTGCGTATGCTTGCTCTCTTACCAAAGCTTTCTCTCTTTCTGTTTCTCTCTTCATCTCTATCTTACTTTCTCCATCTCTCACTCTCTCTTTCTCTTACTTTCCCCAGTCTCTGTCTGGAAAGGGTCTGATCCCCACACCTTATGTACCTGCTTATAATACCCTTCATCTGGAGGTCCTTGTCATCCTGCTGTCGTCTCAGGCGTTCCTCAGACTCCTCCAGCCGTGCCTGGTACTCCATCAGCACCTTTTGAGCACCGTCGTCCTGACCCTTCAGACGAGCCTCATACTCCTCCAGCTTCTGGACCGACACACGCAGCTTCTCCTGGAGGACCACAATCTCCTGCTGGTACTGGGGGGGGGGGGTTAAAGGAGACAGATAGGGTTAAAGGAAGAGTCAGAATAATCTTCAACAACAATACAGCCACCTCCTGCTGGTACTAGAGAAAGGAGAGAGAGAAAGAGAGTGCTTTTATTATCATCATAGTCATCATCATATCATCATCGTCATTAACACTGCAAAACCGATACTTATGTCAATGGCGCCAACCCATACTGGCCCATTCAATTGTCCTTGTTGTTGCTAGGTAGAGGTGGTCAGTGAAGAGAGCAGTAACCGGCATTGTTATCATCACAATAATCGTTGTCAATGTTCTCCTCGTCACAGTGGTCCCTAAGGTAGACCTTGACAGGTGTATCAACTCATTTCCATAATTTCCTCACCATTTTTGCTTCTTATCCAATTTATTCTTTTTTTGTGCACCTGGTTCCATTTCAAGTTTTAAACAGTAAAATATTGAAGGGAAACTGAAACTTGGACAGGGCAGGATTATAAGTGTGGAAGTGTTAAAGGCTGTAAGTAGACATTAGCCAACACTCACAGTAAAACTTCCAACTTTTCTAAGCCACCAGTATTCCTGAGAGAGATGAGTTCCTTTTCCTTCCATGTCCCAAAAACTGGGGACTTAAGTGGAGTACTGTTCCAGAAGAGAGGAGGAGAGGGATTCAACCTGCGCAGCTCAAGCCCTGGACTCCGGGAAAAGCTTGCCTTGACCTCCCTCCGGACCTGTGAGTGGTCCTGAAGAGGAGAGGGTTGGTGCTATCTGAGAAATTAGGAGTCTAATCAAATCCTGCCTGGCTTCAATAAAACACACATCCGGGCTCCTTCTGCAGCATTCAAGGGAAGCCAGGTAGAAACGCAGCACACGTCATCAGAGAATATGATAAAAAAGTTGACTCAACGCTGTCCTTCACAAGAACACTGGACCAAACGTGAAATATGAATGAAACTATGAAAATAAATGCTGCTCACTGTCAATCCCCTATTTTCTCTTATTTTCTGCTTCATAAAATCATGTAAGCATGATGTGCAGCAGAGGTGTGTGTGACAGCCAATAGGCAGTGGAGGTGTGTGTGTGTGACAGCCAATAGGCAGTGGAGGTGTGTGTGTGTGACAGCCAATCAAAGCATTGAGCGCTGACAGCCATTGGGATGAGAAGCAGGTGAAGGAGCAGCAGCAGAAGCGGGAAGCATTCTCCCCGCACACACACATGGACATACACACACACATGGACATACACATTCACATGGACATACACACACATGGACATACACACACACATGGACATACACTCACATGGACATACACACACACATGGACATACACACACACATGGACATACACACTCACATGGACATACACACACATGGACATACACACACACATGGACATACACACACACATGGACATACACACACACATGGACATACACACACATGGACATACACACACACATGGACATACACACACATGGACATACACACACACACATGGACATACACACACATGGACATACACACTCACATGGACATACACACTCACATGGACATACACACACACATGGACATACACACACACATGGACATACACACACACACTCACATGGACACTCACATGGACATACACACACACACATGGACATACACACTCACATGGACATACACACACATGGACATACACACTCACATGGACATACACTCACATGGACATACACACTCACATGGACATACACTCACATGGACATACACACACATGGACATACACACACACATGGACATACACACACACATGGACATACACACACACATGGACATACACACACATTCACAATTTGACTGTAAGAGTCTAGGAATACCTGGTTGAAATCTTTGACCATACAAAATGAGTATCTGTTACTGGAGATGCAGGTTTATTGTGAGTGATTGTAAGTTGTAAGGGGGTAGGGTTAAGGGTAGGAGTTAGGGCTTGACATTGGAAGTTGAGGGGAGTAGAGAAAGTGCTGGTCAAAGTGCAAGGGGGGTAGTGTTGAGGGTTAGGTGGAGAGGAGGTGTCTAAAGGGTGGGTGCTGAGAACTGGGGTACTGGGAGGTTAAGGAGGTTACATGGAATTTGGTTTGTGACGTTACCTTCTCGGCCTGAGTGAGATCCTCTCTGTTTCTGAACTCGGGGTCCATCCCCTCATGGTCTACATACTGAACATTCATATTCAACAGCCAGGCAGCCGTACGGTCCAGTGCATTGGGCTTCACTGGGGAGGGGGCCTAGTGGAACCAACACAACACACACATGAGCTGAGCCGAGAAGGACACACACGTCATATGGTACACACACACCGACATACGGTACATAGTACATACACTACATATAGGTAGTACACATAGGATGTGGACATCTGCTCGTCGAACATCTCATTCCAAAATCATGGAGTTGGTCCACCCTTTGCTTCTATAACAGCCTCCACTCTTCTGGGAAGGCTTTCCACTAGATGTTGGAACATTGCTGCGGGGACTTGCTTCCATTCAGCCACAAGAGCATTAGTGAGGTCGGGCACTGATGTTGGGGCGATTAGGCCTGGCTCGCAGTCGCCGTTCCAATTCATCCCAAAAGGGGTTTGATGGGGTTGAGGTCAGGGATCTGTGCAGGCCAATCAAGTTCTTCCACACCGATCTCGACAAACCATTTCTGTATGGATCTCGCTTTATGCATAGGGGCATAGTCATGCTAAAACAGGAAAGGGCCTTCCCCAAACTGTGGCCACAAAGTTGGAAGAACAGAATCGTCTAGAATGTCATTGTATGCTGTAGGGTTAAGATTTATTTTCACTGGAATTAAGGGGCCCGAACCATGAAAAACAACCCTAAACCATTATTCCTCCTCTACCTACCTTTACAGTTGGCACTATGCATTGGGGCAGGTAGTGTTCTACTGGCATCTGACAAACCCAGATATGTCCGTGGGACTGCCAGATGGTGAAGTGTGATTCATCACTCCAGAGAACGCCTTTCCACTGCTTTGGAGTCCAATGGCGGCGAGCATTACACCACTCCAGGCGGAGCTTGGCATTGAGTATGGAAACCCATTTCATGAAGCTCCCGACGAACAGTTCTTGTGCTGACATTGCTTATAGAGGCAGTTTGGAACTCGGTAGTGAGTGTTGCAACCGAGGACAGACGATTTATACGCGCTTCAGCACTCAGCGGTCCCGTTCTGTGAGCTTGTGTGGCCTAACAATTCGTGGCTGAGCCGTTGTTGCTCCTAGACGTTTACACTTCACAATAACAGCACTTACAATTTCTTAGCAGGGTAGAAATTTTATGTACTGACTTGTTAGATAGTTGGCATCCTATGGTGCCACAATGAAAGCCACTGAGCTCTTCAGTAAGGCCATTCTACTGCCAATGTTTGTCTATGGAGATTGCATGGCAGTGTTTTCGATTCTATACACTTATCAGTAATTGGTTTGGCTAAAATAGCCGATACCACTAATTTGAAGGGGTGTCCACATACCTTTGTATTTATAGTGTACATCCACACATACAGAGTATGTACACACAGGAAGCTTGAAATGCACATGGAATGTATAGAACACTAAAGCAGAGTGGCGTGTTTGTGTGTGTGTGTGTGTGTGTGTGTGTGTGTGTGTGTGTGTGTGTGTGTGTGTGTGTGTGTGTGTGAGTGTGTGTGTGTTGGCTGGTGCTTTTAGAGGACACTTGCTTGTGAGTGCTTGTGAGAGAGTGAGTGTGACAGGGTTTCTGTTAGCGGGCAATTGTTTTTTGGCTAATAAAAATCAATTAAAAGCCTTTTGGCCGGTGAAAAAAAATTAAAAGCCGATCAAACTGTTGCTGGACAAAATGAATGTATAATGAATGAATGTATAAAAAATAATGCTTTTTATTCATTGATGGAAATACCAGTCGATGCAAATACATTTGACCGTCATGCTTATCGGTCTGCTGGAGTAAAACACATGATTTTATAAGTCCATTCATTGCACAACAATTCTACATGCAAATGAGTGTTAACAGTTTTGGTGCACGATTAAAAAGAGCTACTATTTTTTATTTCTCAACTGGTAATCGAAGAGCGCCTCCCATTCACCATTCAAGTGCAGGCAACAGGATATCAGTGCGTCACCCACCACTTTACAATGTGAGCTGGAGGAAGTATGCATTTTGAAAACATACTTCATTGTTTGAAACTTGAATGTTTTATTTCATATTGTTGGACATGTCTTACCGTGCTTCAAAGTAGCCTATAGGCAAAATCCGACCATGGAAACGTGGAGGCAATTATTTTATAAAACTTCATAGGCAGTGCATGAGTTTCACGTTTCTACCATTCTGCGTGCCAGTTATGATTTTCATATGCACATTTTCATGGAACAGTTTCATTTTAATAAGAACGTTTTCATTTCTCAAAATCGTTGATCTGAATTAAAATGATAAAAATGGAATAGTTAAAAGTTAACTAATGCGAGATCACCAGCCTCTGCCATATGGACACATTGATACGCTGTGATCCATTGGCGGCTAAAGAAATGAGCTCATGGAACTCATTGTCCATAGGTCAATGCAGCAGAAGACCTATAACTTCCACTGCTCTTTCACACTGAGGATTGGTGATTATCGATGGGGAGATTGTTGGAAAGTTTTTTTCAAATAGCATACATTAGCAATGGATGTTAGAAAACAGTTTCCTACATTTCTGCACAGCAGCCCAGGTATTTCTATGCTTGCGCATGCTCACGCTCTCCCTCAACATTATCAGGACAGAGAAACCAGACACATGCTCACGCGCTCCCTCAACATTATCAGGACAGAGAAACCAGACACATGCTCACGTGCTCCCTCAACATTATCAGGACAGAGAAACCAGACACATGCTCACGTGCTCCCTCAACATTATCAGGACAGAGAAACCAGACACATGCTCACGCGCTCCCTCAACATTATCAGGACAGAGAAACCAGACACATGCTCACGCGCTCCCTCAACATTATCAGGACAGAGAAACCAGACACATGCTCATGCGCTCCCTCAACATTATCAGGACAGAGAAACCAGACACTCATTTCTCACATGGAGCATTCCAAACAAAAGACTATGAAAATAATTGACAAATATCATAAGTGAACAAAAATGTTCCCAGGTGAGCTGTTTAGAATTTTGGCAAATGTTTGAAAATGACGTTTTATTGGCTGCTTCATTACACGAGTTGCGTGTTCTGCATTACCATAATCTACATGTGACTTCTGTTCTTCTGATCACTGTGGGTGGAAGCCCTCATGGGCTATGCAGCCAATGCATATGGGTCAGGTACATTTCTCAAATGGCCGTCAACACATTTTCCTAACAGAAATCCTGGTGTGAGTGTGTGTGTGTGTGTGTGTGTGTGTGTGTGTGTGTGTCATTAGATGTGTCAGTTATGGTGACTGACAGTTGGTGAGAACACCGTGGGATCCAAAACAGTCCGCAACTGAAACCTTTGAAAATGACTGGATATCTGTATTTGAATCTCAAATATGGTGAACTGAATTAATTAAAATATATTAGCTAAAATGTTGCTCTGTCATTTCATTGTCAAATACCAAGGTCAAGACAGGCAAGAGATTTCAACTGAATATATGATGTTCGTCAGTTTAGTCAGTCAGTTAGTAACATGTTAATGTGATGTTAGTTGAGGTTGTACAATATCATAATTTCATAAACTATACTTTGTCAGTTTTGATTACAGCTGGATTAAAATTATAGTTGCAATCTCCGCAGTATAGCAATGCTCTATTAAAAATACATGCATCAGCAGACAGAGCTGAAAACCAGTTAGTGCAGCCTGACAGCGACTCAATCAAGCATTGATTTTCTTCTCAATGTCTCTCTCTAATCCACCTATTATATATATCTAATGGCATTCAAAGAGGAAGAAAGACGGCATTAAAAACAACATGCTTAACAAATCCCTGAGAGGGCTGTCATGACGTGGCCCTTTCTGGGTGTAGATCATGGCCTCCCCCTCTCTTTCTCTCACTCTCTCTTTCCTAAACCCAGGTTTTATTGCCCCAGGTCGTAAATACCACAGAGACTCTCCCTGACCATGCAATTGAGAGAGAGTTTCACAGTAAGACAAAGGGATTCTCCAGGCCAATTCTACTACGTCCCAGAATTTGAGAATGGAACAATACTCCTATTTTGGAGAATGTGTAAACGGTCGGTGGAGAAGCCAGCTCCGACCCGGTCCGTTTTGGTTCATGTTTGTGACCTCATGAAAGACAATACAGCCACATTACCCTAACTCGGTTTATACAGGTGCCTCAGTTATGAGGTTTGCATCTAATTATTGTATAAAATGAATGAGTAAAGACTAAATAATTTGTGAAATTATGTAATGTGAGGTTAACCTTAAATTTAAGAGGTTTAAAAATGTAAGTATTCCCTGTAAAGTTTAACTAGTCAGTGGCCACGCCCCCGTGAGCATAGACATGATCTGGCGTCATGGAACCGCCTTTCTATTGTTACGAATAAAACCCACTCCTGAGGAAATTCACATCAGACCACGCAAACACCAGTGTAAGCTAAGGTTGCAATGGTTGTTGAATTCCTAACCATACCACGTGGAGCATTGGCTACACGGCTGGAAATGGTTCAACTCTGAGATTATCGATCCCTACAGAATAAGAACAAATCTTAGATACTAATTACTAAATTATGTAAACCTAGGATGCAAATACCGACAACCGCCAAAACATCTATTCGAAGAACAATGGATGCCTGACGTATCCATTACAACAGACAATATCAGGAGCCACTGATAAAGCTACCACCATGAAAGACATTGTGTCACGCCTGCTCCCGCTCTTTCTTCCTCTGGCACACAAGGGCGCCAGACTCCACAACATTACGCATTCAAGCCACCTTCAGTACGGATAACTGCCTTTCCCTGTCACGCGCATCAGCGCTCATTGGACTCACGTGGACTCAATTACTTGCGGAATTTACTTCCCTATATCTGTATGTTTCCTAGCTCTATTCCCTGCTTCGGGATTGTTTGTCATATGTCCTTGTTTACCCATGTGCTGACGCTGTTCCTGTCATGTTCCTGGATAAATGTTTGACCCCCCGTACCTGCTTCTCATCTCCGGAGTCAGGTCCTTGCACATTGTGACTTCTGGGGAAGTAACCAGAGACTCTCTGATGAACTGACTCTCCAGCAGACGGATTCCAACAGAGAAGACAACAACGACACCTGGGCGTAAATATATTTATTGCAATTATTTCAGAATGAACGGCCATTCATGTGCAAAGGATTAGCATTTCAATTACTATAATTATCCAGTGTGTGTAGTGATCCATTTTGTCTTTCCCACTCCTTTATCAGTCCACACCCCCATCCCTTTGTCCACCAAGCCGTCATATCGGATTAGCCCACTAGGGAATCTTCCCTATCATTGTTAGTAAACAATATCTACTGTTAGTTTATGCATTTGTTGTGATTATTTAGATAGTAAATAAATGTTTAAGCCAATTGGTGTATGGATGATTCATGGTTTAGGCTGGGTTCGTGCAGATAAACAAGAATTCTACCATGTTTGAAATGAGACGGACGTAAGGTAAATAATAATTCATTAATAGAAGACTAATATATCTGATATTAAAATATCTGAAGAGTTATATTCAGAAAATTCTAACTTTGTAATCTGAAGATTTTCAGTGGTGCCCCAACTTCCTAGTTAATTAAATGTAGATGATTAGTTTAATCACGTAATAATAATGACAGAGAAATTATTTGATAAAATAACAGTCATCACATTTAATGATTATTTTTTTATTTTAATTTTACCTTTATTTTACTAGGCAAGTTATTTTACTAGGCAAGTTTATTTTACTAGAAAAGATGCTCGACTATGCATATAATTGACAGCTTTGGAAAGAAAACACTCTGACGTTTCCAAAACTGCAAAGATATTATCTGTGAGTGTCACAAAACTCATGCTACAGGCGAAACCAAGATGAAACTTCAAACAGGAAATGAGCAGAATTTTTGAGGCTCTGTTTTCCATTGTCTCCTTATATGGCTGTGAGTGCGCCAGGAATGAGCCTGCCCTTTCTGTCGTTTCCCCAAGTTGTCTGCAGCATTGTGACGTATTTGTAGGCATATCATTGGAAGATTGGCCATAAGAGACTACATTTACCAGGGGTCCGCCCGGTGTCCTTTGTCTAAATTGGTGCGTAATCTTCAACTGGAGGCATTTTCCCATGAGATTCAGAGGAGAACGCACACTTCCACGAACGATATATCATCGAAGAGATTTGTGGAAAAACACCTTGAGGATTGATTCTAAACAACGTTTACCATGTTTCAGTCGATATTATGGAGTTAATTTGGAAAAAAGTTTGGCGTTTTGATGACTGAATTTTCGTTTTTTTTTGGTAGCCAAACGTGACGCACCAAACGGAGCGATTTCTCCTAAACAAATAATCTTTCAGGAAAAACTGAACATTTGCTATCTAACTGAGAGTCTCCTCATTGAAAACACCCGAAGTTCTTCAAAGGTAAATTATTTTATTTGAATGCTTTTCTGGTTTTTGTGAAAATGTTGCCTGCTGATGCTAACGCTAAATGCTACACTTGCTATCAATACTGTTACACAAATGCTTGTTTTGCTATGGTTGAGAAGCATATTTTGAAAATCTGAGATGACAGTGTTGTTAACAAAAGGCTAAGCTTGAGAGCTAGCATATTAATTTCATTTCATTTGCGATTTTCATGAATAGTTAACGTTGTGTTATGCTAATGAGCTGTGGGGATAATTACACTCCTGGATACAGGTTTTTTTCGTAGCTAAACGTGATGAACAAAACAGAGCGATTTGTCCTAAACAAATAATATTTTTGGAAAAACTGAACATTTGCTATCTAACTGAGAGTCTCCTCATTGAAAACATCTGAAGTTCTTCAAAGGTAAATGATTTTATTTGAATGCTTTTCTTGTTTTTGTGAAAATGTTGCATGATGAATGCTACGCTAAATGCTACGCTAGCTATCAATAATCTTACACAAATGCTTGTTTTGCTATGGTTGAAAAGCATATTTTGAAAATCTGAGATGACAGTGTTGTTAACGAAAGGTTAAGCTTGAGAGCTAGCATATTTATTTAATTTGCGATTTTCATGAATAGTTAACGTTGCGTTATGGTAATGAGCTTGTATTCACGATCCCGGATGGCTAGAATCAAGAGGTTAAGAACAAATTCTTATTCTCAATGACAGCCTAGGAACAGTGGGTTAACTGCCTGTTCAGGGGCAGAAAGACATATTTGTACCTTGTCAGCTCGTGGATTCGAACTTGCAACCTTTCGGTTACTAGTCCAACGCTCTAACCACTAGGCTACCCTGCCACCAGAGATAGCCCGTGTGAGATAGCCAGAGACACGACAGGGCGGAGGATGACGCAGACAACATGGGCCTACACTACATCCTCAACCCAAAGACATATGCAAGGATATTGTTTCTGGACTTTAGTTCTGCATTCAATACCATCATCGCAGAACTGCTACAAGACAAACTCTCCCAGCTGAACCAGTCCAGCTCCATCTGTCAAGCTGGGAAAATACCTTTCGGACTCTTTATCCCTCAGCACCAGAGCGCTGCAAGGATGCATGCTCTCACCTCTACTCACTCACTCTACACCAATGAAAACTCCTCCCACCATCTCTCCCCCTGGAGATTAATGGCTCAACTGTTAGCACGGCTGAATCCTTCAAATTCCTGTGGACCATCATCTCCCACAACCTCAAGTTGGAGGACAACATCACAGAGGTCACCATTTTTTAAATTTTATTTCACCTTTATTTAACCAGGTAGGCTAGTTGAGAACAAGTTCTCATTGCAACTGCGGCCTGGCAAGGAGGCACACCAGCGGATGGACTACTTTTGGCAGGTGAAAAAACTCAACATCTCCCAGTTAATCCTGATCTGGTTTTACGCATCAATCGTTGAGTCCATCGAGGTCCTGCAAGACTTCAGGGCAAGGAAGCCAAGACTTCAGGGCAAGGAAGCCAAGACTTCAGGGCAAGGAAGCCAAGACTTCAGGGCAAGGAAGCGTGCAGGAAAGATCATCCCGACCCCTCCCACCCGGTCACCCAAACATCCAGAAATTCACCTCTGGCAGGCGTTTCAGGTCACTCATGACCTCCCGCCACCTGAACAGTTTCTTCCCCCGTGCTGACTTCCCCACAGAGACTAAAGGACTATGCTGTGACCCTCACCAACCACAGAGACTAAAGGACTATTCTGTGGCCCTCACCAACCACAGAGACTAAAGGACTATGCTGTGACCCTCACCAACCACAGAGACTAAAGGACTATGCTGTGACCCTCACCAACCACAGAGACTAAAGGACTATGATGTGGCCCTCACCAACCACAGAGACTAACGGACTATGCTGTGGCCCTCACCAACCACAGAGACTAAAGGACTATGCTGTGACCCTCACCAACCACAGAGACTAAAGGACTATGCTGTGGCCCTCACCAACCACAGAGACTAAAGGACTATGCTGTGACCCTCACCAACCACAGAGACTAAAGGACTATGCTGTGGCCCTCACCAACCACAGAGACTAAAGGACTATGCTGTGGCCCTCACCAACCACAGAGACTAAAGGACTATGCTGTGACCCTCACCAACCACAGAGACTAAATGACTATGCTGTGACCCTCACCAACCACAGAGACTAAAGGACTATGCTGTGGCCCTCACCAACCACAGAGACTAAAGGACTATGCTGTGACCCTCACCAACCACAGAGACTAAAGGACTATGCTGTGGCCCTCACCAACCACAGAGACTAAAGGACTATGCTGTGGCCCTCACCAACCACAGAGACTAAAGGACTATGCTGTGACCCTCACCAACCACAGAGACTAAAGGACTATGCTGTGACCCTCACCAACCACAGAGACTAAAGGACTATGCTGTGGCCCTCACCAACCACAGAGACTAAAGGACTATGCTGTGACCCTCACCAACCACAGAGACTAAAGGACTATGCTGTGGCCCTCACCAACCACAGAGACTAAAGGACTATGCTGTGACCCTTACCAACCACAGAGACTAAAGGACTATGCTGTGGCCCTCACCAACCACAGAGACTAAAGGACTATGCTGTGGCCCTCACCAACCACAGAGACTAAAGGACTATTCTGTGGCCCTCACCAACCACAGAGACTAAAGGACTATGCTGTGACCCTCACCAACCACAGAGACTAAAGGACTATGCTGTGACCCTCACCAACCACAGAGACTAAAGGACTATGATGTGGCCCTCACCAACCACAGAGACTAAAGGACTATGCTGTGGCCCTCACCAACCACAGAGACTAAAGGACTATGCTGTGGCCCTCACCAACCACAGAGACTAAAGGACTATGCTGTGGCCCTCACCAACCACAGAGACTAAAGGACTATGCTGTGACCCTCACCAACCACAGAGACTAAAGGACTATGCTGTGGCCCTCACCAACCACAGAGACTAAAGGACTATGCTGTGGCCCTCACCAACCACAGAGACTAAAGGACTATTCTGTGGCCCTCACCAACCACAGAGACTAAAGGACTATGCTGTGACCCTCACCAACCACAGAGACTAAAGGACTATGCTGTGGCCCTCACCAACCACAGAGACTAAAGGACTATGCTGTGGCCCTCACCAACCACAGAGACTAAAGGACTATGCTGTGGCCCTCACCAACCACAGAGACTAAAGGACTATGCTGTGACCCTCACCAACCACAGAGACTAAAGGACTATGCTGTGGCCCTCACCAACCACAGAGACTAAAGGACTATGCTGTGGCCCTCACCAACCACAGAGACTAAAGGACTATTCTGTGGCCCTCACCAACCACAGAGACTAAAGGACTATGCTGTGACCCTCACCAACCACAGAGACTAAAGGACTATGCTGTGGCCCTCACCAACCACAGAGACTAAAGGACTATGCTGTGGCCCTCACCAACCACAGAGACTAAAGGACTATTCTGTGGCCCTCACCAACCACAGAGACTAAAGGACTATGCTGTGACCCTCACCAACCACAGAGACTAAAGGACTATGCTGTGACCCTCACCAACCACAGAGACTAAAGGACTATGATGTGGCCCTCACCAACCACAGAGACTAACGGACTATGCTGTGGCCCTCACCAACCACAGAGACTAAAGGACTATGCTGTGACCCTCACCAACCACAGAGACTAAAGGACTATGCTGTGGCCCTCACCAACCACAGAGACTAAAGGACTATGCTGTGACCCTCACCAACCACAGAGACTAAAGGACTATGCTGTGGCCCTCACCAACCACAGAGACTAAAGGACTATGCTGTGGCCCTCACCAACCACAGAGACTAAAGGACTATGCTGTGACCCTCACCAACCACAGAGACTAAAGGACTATGCTGTGGCCCTCACCAACCACAGAGACTAAAGGACTATGCTGTGGCCCTCACCAACCACAGAGACTAAAGGACTATGCTGTGACCCTCACCAACCACAGAGACTAAAGGACTATGCTGTGACCCTCACCAACCACAGAGACTAAATGACTATGCTGTGGCCCTCACCAACCACAGAGACTAAAGGACTATGCTGTGACCCTCACCAACCACAGAGACTAAAGGACTATGCTGTGGCCCTCACCAACCACAGAGACTAAAGGACTATGCTGTGACCCTCACCAACCACAGAGACTAAAGGACTATGCTGTGACCCTCACCAACCACAGAGACTAAAGGACTATGCTGTGGCCCTCACCAACCACAGAGACTAAAGGACTATGCTGTGGCCCTCACCAACCACAGAGACTAAAGGACTATGCTGTGACCCTCACCAACCACAGAGACTAAAGGACTATTCTGTGGCCCTCACCAACCACAGAGACTAAAGGACTATGCTGTGACCCTCACCAACCACAGAGACTAAAGGACTATGCTGTGACCCTCACCAACCACAGAGACTAAAGGACTATGATGTGGCCCTCACCAACCACAGAGACTAAAGGACTATGCTGTGGCCCTCACCAACCACAGAGACTAAAGGACTATGCTGTGGCCCTCACCAACCACAGAGACTAAAGGACTATGCTGTGGCCCTCACCAACCACAGAGACTAAAGGACTATGCTGTGACCCTCACCAACCACAGAGACTAAAGGACTATGCTGTGGCCCTCACCAACCACAGAGACTAAAGGACTATGCTGTGGCCCTCACCAACCACAGAGACTAAAGGACTATTCTGTGGCCCTCACCAACCACAGAGACTAAAGGACTATGCTGTGACCCTCACCAACCACAGAGACTAAAGGACTATGCTGTGGCCCTCACCAACCACAGAGACTAAAGGACTATGCTGTGGCCCTCACCAACCACAGAGACTAAAGGACTATTCTGTGGCCCTCACCAACCACAGAGACTAAAGGACTATGCTGTGACCCTCACCAACCACATAGACTAAAGGACTATGCTGTGACCCTCACCAACCACAGAGACTAAAGGACTATGATGTGGCCCTCACCAACCACAGAGACTAACGGACTATGCTGTGGCCCTCACCAACCACAGAGACTAAAGGACTATGCTGTGACCCTCACCAACCACAGAGACTAAAGGACTATGCTGTGGCCCTCACCAACCACAGAGACTAAAGGACTATGCTGTGACCCTCACCAACCACAGAGACTAAAGGACTATGCTGTGGCCCTCACCAACCACAGAGACTAAAGGACTATGCTGTGGCCCTCACCAACCACAGAGACTAAAGGGACTATGCTGTGACCCTCACCAACCACAGAGACTAAAGGACTATGCTGTGGCCCTCACCAACCACAGAGACTAAAGGACTATGCTGTGGCCCTCACCAACCACAGAGACTAAAGGACTATGCTGTGACCCTCACCAACCACAGAGACTAAATTATTATGCTGTGACCCTCACCAACCACAGAGACTAAAGGACTATGCTGTGGCCCTCACCAACCACAGAGACTAAAGGACTATGCTGTGACCCTCACCAACCACAGAGACTAAAGGACTATGCTGTGGCCCTCACCAACCACAGAGACTAAAGGACTATGCTGTGACCCTCACCAACCACAGAGACTAAAGGACTATGCTGTGGCCCTCACCAACCACAGAGACTAAAGGACTATTCTGTGGCCCTCACCAACCACAGAGACTAAAGGACTATGCTGTGACCCTCACCAACCACAGAGACTAAAGGACTATGCTGTGACCCTCACCAACCACAGAGACTAAAGGACTATGATGTGGCCCTCACCAACCACAGAGACTAAAGGACTATGCTGTGGCCCTCACCAACCACAGAGACTAAAGGACTATGCTGTGACCCTCACCAACCACAGAGACTAAAGGACTATGCTGTGGCCCTCACCAACCACAGAGACTAAAGGACTATTCTGTGGCCCTCACCAACCACAGAGACTAAAGGACTATGCTGTGACCCTCACCAACCACAGAGACTAAAGGACTATGCTGTGGCCCTCACCAACCACAGAGACTAAAGGACTATGCTGTGGCCCTCACCAACCACAGAGACTAAAGGACTATTCTGTGGCCCTCACCAACCACAGAGACTAAAGGACTATGCTGTGACCCTCACCAACCACAGAGACTAAAGGACTATGCTGTGACCCTCACCAACCACAGAGACTAAAGGACTATGATGTGGCCCTCACCAACCACAGAGACTAAAGGACTATGCTGTGGCCCTCACCAACCACAGAGACTAAAGGACTATGCTGTGACCCTCACCAACCACAGAGACTAAAGGACTATGCTGTGGCCCTCACCAACCACAGAGACTAAAGGACTATGCTGTGGCCCTCACCAACCACAGAGACTAAAGGACTATTCTGTGGCCCTCACCAACCACAGAGACTAAAGGACTATGCTGTGACCCTCACCAACCACAGAGACTAAAGGACTATGCTGTGGCCCTCACCAACCACAGAGACTAAAGGACTATGCTGTGGCCCTCACCAACCACAGAGACTAAAGGACTATTCTGTGGCCCTCACCAACCACAGAGACTAAAGGACTATGCTGTGACCCTCACCAACCACAGAGACTAAAGGACTATGCTGTGACCCTCACCAACCACAGAGACTAAAGGACTATGCTGTGGCCCTCACCAACCACAGAGACTAAAGGACTATGCTGTGGCCCTCACCAACCACAGAGACTAAAGGACTATGCTGTGACCCTCACCAACCACAGAGACTAAAGGACTATGCTGTGGCCCTCACCAACCACAGAGACTAAAGGACTATGCTGTGGCCCTCACCAACCACAGAGACTAAAGGACTATGCTGTGACCCTCACCAACCACAGAGACTAAAGGACTATGATGTGGCTCTCACCAACCACAGAGACTAAAGGACTATGCTGTGGCCCTCACCAACCACAGAGACTAAAGGACTATGCTGTGGCCCTCACCAACCACAGAGACTAAAGGACTATGCTGTGGCCCTCACCAACCACAGAGACTAAAGGACTATGCTGTGACCCTCACCAACCACAGAGACTAAAGGACTATGCTGTGGCCCTCACCAACCACAGAGACTAAAGGACTATGCTGTGGCCCTCACCAACCACAGAGACTAAAGGACTATTCTGTGGCCCTCACCAACCACAGAGACTAAAGGACTATGCTGTGACCCTCACCAACCACAGAGACTAAAGGACTATGCTGTGGCCCTCACCAACCACAGAGACTAAAGGACTATGCTGTGGCCCTCACCAACCACAGAGACTAAAGGACTATTCTGTGGCCCTCACCAACCACAGAGACTAAAGGACTATGCTGTGACCCTCACCAACCACAGAGACTAAAGGACTATGCTGTGACCCTCACCAACCACAGAGACTAAAGGACTATGATGTGGCCCTCACCAACCACAGAGACTAAAGGACTATGCTGTGGCCCTCACCAACCACAGAGACTAAAGGACTATGCTGTGGCCCTCACCAACCACAGAGACTAAAGGACTATGCTGTGGCCCTCACCAACCACAGAGACTAAAGGACTATGCTGTGACCCTCACCAACCACAGAGACTAAAGGACTATGCTGTGGCCCTCACCAACCACAGAGACTAAAGGACTATGCTGTGGCCCTCACCAACCACAGAGACTAAAGGACTATTCTGTGGCCCTCACCAACCACAGAGACTAAAGGACTATGCTGTGACCCTCACCAACCACAGAGACTAAAGGACTATGCTGTGGCCCTCACCAACCACAGAGACTAAAGGACTATGCTGTGGCCCTCACCAACCACAGAGACTAAAGGACTATTCTGTGGCCCTCACCAACCACAGAGACTAAAGGACTATGCTGTGACCCTCACCAACCACAGAGACTAAAGGACTATGCTGTGACCCTCACCAACCACAGAGACTAAAGGACTATGATGTGGCCCTCACCAACCACAGAGACTAACGGACTATGCTGTGGCCCTCACCAACCACAGAGACTAAAGGACTATGCTGTGACCCTCACCAACCACAGAGACTAAAGGACTATGCTGTGGCCCTCACCAACCACAGAGACTAAAGGACTATGCTGTGACCCTCACCAACCACAGAGACTAAAGGACTATGCTGTGGCCCTCACCAACCACAGAGACTAAAGGACTATGCTGTGGCCCTCACCAACCACAGAGACTAAAGGACTATGCTGTGACCCTCACCAACCACAGAGACTAAAGGACTATGCTGTGGCCCTCACCAACCACAGAGACTAAAGGACTATGCTGTGGCCCTCACCAACCACAGAGACTAAAGGACTATGCTGTGACCCTCACCAACCACAGAGACTAAATGACTATGCTGTGACCCTCACCAACCACAGAGACTAAAGGACTATGCTGTGGCCCTCACCAACCACAGAGACTAAAGGACTATGCTGTGACCCTCACCAACCACAGAGACTAAAGGACTATGCTGTGGCCCTCACCAACCACAGAGACTAAAGGACTATGCTGTGACCCTCACCAACCACAGAGACTAAAGGACTATGCTGTGACCCTCACCAACCACAGAGACTAAAGGACTATGCTGTGGCCCTCACCAACCACAGAGACTAAAGGACTATGCTGTGGCCCTCACCAACCACAGAGACTAAAGGACTATGCTGTGACCCTCACCAACCACAGAGACTAAAGGACTATGCTGTGGCCCTCACCAACCACAGAGACTAAAGGACTATGCTGTGGCCCTCACCAACCACAGAGACTAAAGGACTATGCTGTGGCCCTCACCAACCACAGAGACTAAAGGACTATGCTGTGGCCCTCACCAACCACAGAGACTAAAGGACTATGCTGTGGCCCTCACCAACCACAGAGACTAAAGGACTATGCTGTGACCCTCACCAACCACAGAGACTAAAGGACTATGCTGTGGCCCTCACCAACCACAGAGACTAAAGGACTATGCTGTGACCCTCACCAACCACAGAGACTAAAGGACTATGCTGTGACCCTCACCAACCACAGAGACTAAAGGACTATGCTGTGGCCCTCACCAACCACAGAGACTAAAGGACTATGCTGTGGCCCTCACCAACCACAGAGACTAAAGGACTATGCTGTGACCCTCACCAACCACAGAGACTAAAGGACTATGCTGTGGCCCTCACCAACCACAGAGACTAAAGGACTATGCTGTGGCCCTCACCAACCACAGAGACTAAAGGACTATGCTGTGGCCCTCACCAACCACAGAGACTAAAGGACTATGCTGTGGCCCTCACCAACCACAGAGACTAAAGGACTATGCTGTGGCCCTCACCAACCACAGAGACTAAAGGACTATGCTGTGGCCCTCACCAACCACAGAGACTAAAGAACTATGCTGTGGCCCTCACCAACCACAGAGACTAAAGGACTATGCTGTGGCCCTCACCAACCACAGAGACTAAAGGACTATGCTGTGGCCCTCACCAACCACAGAGACTAAAGGACTATGCTGTGGCCCTCACCAACCACAGAGACTAAAGGACTATGCTGTGACCCTCACTAACCACAGAGACTAAAGGACTATGCTGTGGCCCTCACCAACCACAGAGACTAAAGGACTATGCTGTGGCCCTCACCAACCACAGAGACTAAAGGACTATGCTGTGGCCCTCACCAACCACAGAGACTAAAGGACTATGCTGTGACCCTCACCAACCACAGAGACTAAAGGACTATGCTGTGGCCCTCACCAACCACAGAGACTAAAGGACTATGCTGTGGCCCTCACCAACCACAGAGACTAAAGGACTATGCACTCTATGCTGCACAACGCATCAATCCATCTCTGAACTGTACACTAAATAACTGCACTCAACTTGCATTGCACTTTGTTAATCTCTCTGCATTTAGATATTCATACTGATACTGTAAATGTGTACATCCACTGTATATCAACCGTATACCCACTGGATATCAACCGTATACCCACTGTATATCAACCGTATACCCACTGGATATCAACCGTATACCCACTGGATATCAACCGTATACCCACTGTATATCAACCGTATACCCACTGTATATCAACCGTATACCCACTGGATATCAACTGTATACCCACTGGATATCAACCATATACCCACTGTATATCAACCGTATACCCACTGGATATCAACCGTATACCCACTGGATATCAACCTTATACCCACTGTATATCAACCGTATACCCACTGGATATCAACCATATACCCACTGGATATCAACCATATACCCACTGGATATCAACCGTATACCCCCTGTATATCAACTGTATACCCACTGGATATCAACCGTATACCCACTGCATATCAACCGTATACCCACTGTATATCAACTGTATACCCACTGTATATCAACCATATACCCACTGCATATCAACCGTATACCCACTGTATATGAACCGTATACCCACTGTATATCAACCGTATACCCACTGTATATCAACCGTATACCCACTGGATATCAACTGTATACCCACTGGATATCAACCATATACCCACTGTATATCAACCGTATACCCACTGGATATCAACCGTATACCCACTGGATATCAACCATATACCCACTGTATATCAACCATATACCCACTGTATATCAACCGTATATCCACTGTATATCAACCGTATACCCACTGGATATCAACCGTATACCCACTGTATATCAACCGTATACCTACTGGATATCAACCGTATACCCACTGTATATCAACCGTATACCCACTGTATATCAACCGTATACCCACTGGATATCAACCGTATACCCACTGGATATCAACTGTATACTCACTGGATATCAACCGTATACCCACTGTATTTCAACCGTATACCCACTGGATATCAACCTTATACCCACTGGATATCAACCGTATACCCACTGTATTTCAACCGTATACCCACTGGATATCAACCGTATACCCACTGGATATCAACCGTATACCCACTGGATATCAACTGTATACCCACTGGATATCAACCGTATACCCACTGTATTTCAACCGTATACCCACTGGATATCAACCGTATACCCACTGGATATCAACCGTATACCCACTGGATATCAACCGTATACCCACTGGATATCAACCGTATACCCACTGGATATCAACCGTATACCCACTGTATATCAACCGTATATCCACTGTATATCAACCGTATACCCACTGGATATCAACCGTATACCCACTGTATATCAACCGTATACCTACTGTATATCGACCGTATACCCACTGTATATCAACCGTATACCCACTGTATATCAACCGTATACCCACTGGATATCAACCGTATACCCACTGGATATCAACCGTATACCCACTGGATATCAACCGTATACCCACTGGATATCAACTGTATACCCACTGGATATCAACCGTATACCCACTGTATTTCAACCGTATACCCACTGGATATTGTATATCTGCTCATTCTCTTATAGCTCTATGCTCCCTCTACCTACTTGTATATAATGTATGTACACTTATTTTAAACTCTGTTGTCTGTATTCTGTCTCTAAATGTTGTCTATCACTAGCAACACAATATCAACAAGTACAACTCTGAGTATGTGTAAATGTCATTGGCAATGATTAAAGGTGATTCTGATTCTGAACGGCGTCCATCTGGTTTCCAAGACAAACCCATTAACCCTTGGGCTATACCAGTCAGCCAATCACTAAGCTGAGCGATCAATCAGTCCCTAGAGGAGAGCAGGTCATTGTGGGAACTGGGAATGTAAATGTCCTTCCTGTCACCTTGAGGCCAGAGATCACCAGGGGCAACCTTCGACCAGCCAGCCTATCAGTGACCTGCTTGTTAAGAGGTCATCTTTAACAGCCCAGAGGACGGTAGCAGAAACAGTACACTATAACTCCCAACAGTGATACACACAGCCACACATGTACACATCTCAGCAAGATTTGAGTGCATTACTATGAACTGCTAATGATAAGCTAACCATAAACCAGCCTTGAGACTTGATAAAATACATGCATGTAACTCTGCATTACATTGCTGTATCTAACAACCTAATCCTGATTCAACCAAGGGCTACCTTCACAAATAAGCATAATGCTAATAATGACAAAACTCTGAGAAAATCCTCTATCTTGTGTTGTCAGTACATAACTAGGAAACAATAGGCCTACGCATACAGAAGTTTACCAGTGATCCTGTGCTATTAGACTTCCACCTCTAACTATGCAGAGACACATGGGATTACTATTAATACACACTGGCTGCTCCAATGACTGTCATTGATTAGATAGAATAACAGGAGAGCTCAGACACCACCCACACACATATACAGGCATTGTTAAAATGCGATCAAGTGGTATTAGTGGAAGCTTTCCACAACAGAGTATTATTTGTTTATTTAAAGCTTTATTTAGCCTGAAAATGAACTGAGAAACACATTCTATTGTTTTACAATGATACAGTATGAGATGAACCTCCCAGACAGTCGAAGCCCTGCAGCCCTCACTAAAGCTACCATCATGGCTGTCAGCAAATAACCTCGCTATCCCATGCATACACACTCCTTTGTACTAGTGTTGAGTGTGTTTGTGTGTGTGTTTTAACTGGGAGTGTGTCTGTACTACTGTCTGAGTGCCCTACCTGTTTGTGCTGGGCTCTCTGCTTGCTCTCTGGGCTGTCTCCTTTTGATGACGACGACTGTTGCCGTAGCCGCGCCCCGTTGCCGGGCCAGTCGGGGGATGACATCATGCTGCTGCTGGAGGGGCGCGGGTAGGGCCCGCTGTTGAGCAGGTTTGGGGGCGTGCGGCCCCTGGTGACGGTGGTCTGTGGAGGGGGCTGGTCTATCCTGCGCTGGGGGCCGGCGCTATTCTGTCTGGGCACGGTGGGCTGGTGCTGGGCCTCTGTGAGTGACAGCTGCCTCCGCGTGCCTATGAACTCCCCCGAACGACGGGCATACTCCTCCACGCTGCTCCCCCCACCTCCTACTCCGTGGTTCAGGAAGGAGTTGTGTATCCCCCCTCCTCCTCCTGGCCCATCCTCATTGTTGCTATGGGAACTGTGGGAGCTGTGGCCCTCAGAACCCGAGTCGACCAGGCCCCGCGGCGACAAGGGCAGCCCTGCCGCCATCTGGTAGACGGGGTTCTGGAAGGACAGGGGGGCTAGAAGCTGAGCAGGTCTGCCTGGGGCGCTCTCCGATCCGGGGGTGGTGGGGGTCTGGACGGGCCTTCTCAGAGTAGGACCTCCAGTGATGTTCCCCTGGGGGGTTCGGGCTGACCACACTCCCCCAGGAACGATGCCCTCGCCCAGGCCGTCTGACGGGCCAGGGCCTGGGCCACTCTCTAAGCTGCGGGGGTCCTGGAGGTCCACCATGGACAGGCTCTTGCTGCCGTTGGCTATGCCCAGGTCGGGCTCATTGGATTCAGAGTAGCTAGAGCTGCGGGCCGGGGTGGGCTGGATCCCAGCGTTCCTGGTGACAAAGAAGAGTTCCTTGTTCTCCGGGGTGGGGGAGGGTAACCGGGTGAAGTCCACCAACCTGAGAGAGAGAGAGAGAGAGAGAGAGAGAGAGAGTTATAGAACCAATTGCTCTATATGGCAGTGAAGTATGGGGTCCAATCTCTAATAATGAATTTACCAAATGGGACAAACATCCAATTGAAGTATTGCATGCAGTTTTGCAAGACTGTATTGCAAGTGCAAAGAAAAACTCCAAATAACGCATGTAGAGCAGAATTGGGCAAATACCCCCTCCTCATTCGAATAGAAAAAAGAGCCATCAAATTTTACAACCATCTAAAAACAAGTGACCCCAAAACATTCCATCACACAGCTCTACAATGTCAAGAGATGGAAAAAAAGAGAAGAGTCTCCTCAGCCAGCTGGTTCTGAAGCTCAGTTCACCAACCCAAACCAACCCCATAGAGCCTCAGGACAGCACTCAGCCAGCTGGTTCTGAAGCTCAGTTCACCAACCCAAACCAACCCCATAGAGCCTCAGGACAGCACTCAGCCAGCTGGTTCTGAAGCTCAGTTCACCAACCCAAACCAACCCCATAGAGCCTCAGGACAGCACTCAGAACATCTGGCCCAACCAAATCATCACAAAACAAAAATAAAAATATATCACCTATTGGAAAGACAAAGTAAACTTCAATGCTATTTGGCTCTAAACAGACAGTACATGGTGGCAGACTATCTGACCACTGTGACTGATAGAAAACTGAGGAAAACATTGACTGGGTACAGACTCAGTGAGCACAGTCTGGCTATAGAGACCGGTCGTCACAGACAAACCTGGCTGTCCAGAGAGGACAGGCTGTGCTCACTCTGCTCCAGGGGAGAGGTAGAGACAGAGCTGCATTTCCTATTACACTGTGACAAATACTCAGACCTAAGAGAATATTTCTTTCCCAAAATTATAATTCAATACAAAGAATTTGAAACTATAAAAGATGAAGAAAAAATCAAATATTTGTTGTGTGAAAAGCCAAAATGTGCAGTTTTGGCAGCCAAATATGTGTCCTCCTGCCACAACCTGAGGGACAGCCAGTGAAAAGTGCAAAGTAATGTCGATAATATTTCCCATCTCGTTTTGTTTTATCTTTCATACCATGTCATGTGTCTTCTCAGTCATGTTGACACTGGTCTACTACCATGGCTTTAATGTATTGTTGTTCTGATTAATATTGTTGTTGTTGTTGTAGTTGTTGTTAATGGTAATCCCATGTCCACTACGACTATTATTATTGCTGTTGGTCCCACCATTTATTTATATATAAATATATTTTATTTGTATTTTTCGATATGCATACTTTGACAATGTAAGTAATAATGAACTTGTCATGTCAATAAAGTGAATTGAATTGACTTGAGAAAGAGAGAGAGAGAGAGAGAGAGAGAGAGAGAGAGAGAGAGAGAGAGAGAGAGAGAGAGAGAGAGAGAGAGAGAGAGAGAGAGAGAGAGAGAGAGAGAGAGAGAGAGAGAGAGAGAGAGAGAGAGAGAGAGAGAGAGAGAGAGAGAGGGAAGAGGGAAGAAGAGAGGGATTGAGTGACAGAGAGAAAGATAGAGGTAGATGTTGATGTGCTGTATCTATTACTCCTTACAGACATGAAAACATGACAAGTCAAACCCTTCATCCCACACATGAAACACATTTTATTTAACCTTTTAGCAGGGAGTCCTATTGAGACCAAGGGCTCTTTTTCAAGGGAGCCCTGCACTCATCCTACACAACAGGACACAGGAATAGAAACAGCAGCCCAACAGGACACATGGTATGAAACAGCAACTCAACAGGACATATGGTATAGAACCACAGCCCAACAGGACACATGGTATAGAACCACAGCCCAACGGGACACATGGTATAGAAACAGCAGCCCAACAGAACACATGGTATAGAAACAGCAGCCCATCAGTGGAGGAGGATGTGAGTCATATAGCTAGTTAAGTGATCCGCACTCATCCTCATAGAAACAGCAACTCAACGGGACACATGGTATAGAAACAGCAGCCAAACAGGACACATGGTATAGAACCACAGCCCAACAGGACACATGGTATAGAAACAGCAGCCCAACAGGACACATGGTATAGAAACAGCAACTCAACGGGACACATGGTATAGAAACAGCAACCCAATGGGACACATGGTATAGAACCAGCAACCCAACAGGACACATGGTATAGAACCACAGCCCAACAGGACACATGGTATAGAAACAGCAACCCAACGGGACACATGGTACAGAACCACAGCCCAACAGGACACATGGTATAGAACCACAGCCCAACAGGACACATGGTATAGAACCACAGCCCAACAGGACACATGGTATAGAACCACAGCCCAACAGGGCACATGGTATAGAACCACAGCCCAACGGGACACATGGTATAGAAACAGCAGCCCAACAGGACACATGGTACAGAACCACAGCCCAACAGGACAGATGGTATAGAACCACAGCCCAACAGGACACATGGTATAGAACCACAGCCCAACGGGACACATGGTATAGAAACAGCAGCCCAACAGAACACATGGTATAGAAACAGCAGCCCATCAGTGGAGGAGGATGTGAGTCATATAGCTAGTTAAGTGATCCGCACTCATCCTCCCTTCTCTCCTTCACCACCAAGTCTACAGCTTTATTGTCTGGCAATTACCTTGACAGACACAATTTATGTTCCCATAATCTCTCTCTCTCTCTCGTTAATACTCTCTCTCTCCCTAAACCTCTATTTTCTACCTACGACTGCTCGCTCTCTCTCCCTCCCTCTCTCCCTCTCTACCTCTCTCTGTGAATGTGGTGTAATTAAGAAGGACTGCTAGAATGCTAGACTCGTTCACTCCAGCCTCCATAAATCTGACTGGGGTTGCAGGTTCACTGCCAGCCTGATGAGAAGGGGAAGAAGGGGCACATTAGCGTGGCCTGATAAAGTGGGCTCGTCAATTGGATTTGCTCAACTCCTGCGTCTTCCCTCCTCTGTCCTCTCTCGCCTACTTTTGAAAAAGGTCAAAGGTAATCGAGGAGAGGCGGTGAGGATAGGGAACGTGGACGAAAATGCGCCTGTATAAAATGAGACCCTTCTTCAGGCAAATGACGTTTACAGAAGTGGATCCCCAAATAAAAGTGTAAAGTGACAGGAACAACTTAGTTGTGCCAGACATGTATAGATAAAATCACAAGTATCATATGGTTTTCTGAAACGTGTGCAATGGTTTTCTCCTCAAAAATATAAAGCTGATTCAAAGAGGGTGTGGCAGGTATCAAAACACTTGTGCTTCCTTGCCAAAAGGAGGCTATAGAGGAGGGGAGGACCGTCTTCCGTTTTCCTACTAATGAACTGAGACACTCCTTGACCACTCAACCACTTATCGCTTTCTGGGTCACAGAGGAGAGAGGATGGTGGACGGACTTTTGCCCAAACGAGAAAACCCCCTTAACCATGCTTACCTATACCCTTTCCTTTTTGTTCTCCTTAACCCTTACCCTGTCCTTACCCATACCCCTAGCTTTATCTGTTCTTGTTCTCCTTAACCCTTACCCTGTCTTTACCCATACCCCTAGCTTTATCTGTTCTTGTTCTCCTTAACCCTTACCCTGTCCTTACCCATACCCCTAGCTTATCTGTTCTTGTTCTTCTTAACCCTTACCCTGTCCTTACCCATACCCCTAGCTTTATCTGTTCTTGTTCTCCTTAACCCTTACCCTGTCTTTACCCATACCCCTAGCTTTATCTGTTCTTGTTCTTCTTAACCCTTACCCTGTCCTTACCCATACCCCTAGCTTTATCTGTTCTTGTTCTCCTTAACCCTTACCCTGTCTTTACCCATACCCCTAGCTTTATCTGTTCTTGTTCTTCTTAACCCTTACCCTGTCCTTACCCATACCCCTAGCTTTATCTGTTCTTGTTCTTCTTAACCCTTACCCTGTCCTTACCCATACCCCTATAGCTTTATCTGTTCTTGTTCTCCTTAACCCTTACCCTGTCCTTATCCATACCCCTAGCCTTATCTGTTCTTGTTCTCCTTAACCCTTCCTCTGTCCTTACCCATACCCCTAGCTTTATCTGTTCTTGTTCTCCTTAACCCTTACCCTGTCCTTACCCATACCCCTAGCTTTATCTGTTCTTGTTCTCCTTAACCCTTACCCTGTCCTTACCCATACCCCTAGCCTTATCTGTTCTTGTTCTTCCTAACCCTTACCCTGTCCTTATCCATATCCCTAGCCTTATCTGTTCTTGTTCTCCTTAACCCTTACCCTGTCCATACCCATACCCCTAGCCTTATCTGTTCTTGTTCTTCCTAACCCTTACCCTGTCCTTATCCATATCCCTAGCTTTATCTGTTCTTGTTCTCCTTAACCCTTACCCTGTCTTTACCCATACCCCTAGCCTTATCTGTTCTTGTTCTTCTTAACCCTTACCCTGTCCTTACCCATACCCCTAGCCTTATCTGTTCTTGTTCTTCTTAACCCTTACCCTGTCCTTATCCATACCCCTAGCCTTATCTGTTCTTGTTCTTCTTAACCCTTACCCTGTCCTTACCCATACCCCTAGCCTTATCTGTTCTTGTTCTTCTTAACCCTTACCCCACCCTCATTCCCTTTCTTTTATCCCAAACCCTGTCCTTACCCTGAAAGGTCATTGTCGATGACCATCTTCTGTAGGCCGGTGGAGATGCTGCAGCCTGCCCCGGCATTGGGCGGTGACCCCATACGGTCAGAGGAGGACGGAGGGGTCATGCTCATGGTCATGCTGGACGGGTTGTTCAGCGCTGTGTTCACCTCCCGGAGGATCCTGGGTAGGGGGCCTAGCTTGGAGGCGGAGCTCTGAGGGTTAAAGAGGGGTTCAAGGTCAGAGATGGGGTCAGCGGTCATGGTAGCTCTGTGTAGAAGTTGAGGCCTTTGGACACAGGTCCAGGATCAGCTTTAATCCTTTCCAAACCTAATAACTCATTAGGGCGGGGCAGTATGGGAGATGCAAGACTGGCCTTGTTTGGGGCAAACTTCCTCCTACTTAGGTTCACTGTTAAGCTGTGTATTCATGGCATCCTTCACAGTTTTCTACTCTACTGTTTGAACCCATTTAAGCATTCATGTGGCAATTTTGTAACTTTTACATGCACTGACTTAAACCTTGGATATCAGTAGAGACCTCCCTGTGCCTGTATCAGACAGTGAACCTGGCTGGGGTATTCTTTTTCCCATTACAGAGAGCTAATCTCCCTCTGATTATGTCCTTCAGTCTGAATAATGAAACAGGCCGGCCTCAGAGGCTTGAAGGACTTTATTTTGGTTGGAGACGGACGGGAGTGCTGTCCTCAGTGAGGATGGGATGCAGCACATAGAGTCTATGGGCTTTGCCCCCAATATACCTAGTAATTAACACGCTGGGATGGCTCTCCATGCGGAACCATGGCTAATGCACTAGGTGTCCCTACAAATCCATTTGGATGCCTCCCACATAAACATAGTGTTGTATATCTATGTCCTCCCAGGCCCTCAGAGCATTCCAATAGAGCACTCAGTCTCACAGCAGTCGTTGTATTATGTAAGCAATAGCGTGCTGTACACATGGTTGAATCTAGTTAGGTTAAAATGCTACTGCTCGCAGTACATTACTAAATGCAGAAGGGCTGTGCTGATAATATTATTATGTATTTAGTCCTGACTTCATGACCTGACCAGGGGAAAACTCCAGGCTAGTTATAGAGGTTACAACTAGGGACCTGGAGTTGTTCCTAATCAGTTAACATAGTCAGGATAAACTTGGAGTCTTGGAAAAAGCTCCTGTCCCTATACAGTATGATGTATATTTCATGTGACTACTACTATGTCCATTGTATTAGTTGTCATTGCCTGGTCAGCCCTACCTGGTCCATGGTAGAGACGACCTCTGACAGCAGGTTGTGCAGGGTGGACAGCTCCCGTCCCAGGTCTATGTAACCTTCGAACCCTGCAGTGTTAGAGATGGTCTCTGGGTTAGAGATCTCCAGCAGGAATCGCTGCATGTTGGTCCACTCATGTTCCAGGAACTGGTTCATAAAGGACATGTACTCCTCCTTACTGCCAAACCTGGGAGAGATGGAGGGAGGGAGGGAGGGAGAGATAGAGAGGGATGGATGGAGGGGGAAAGGGGGAGGGAGGGGTGGGAGGGGAGGGAGGGGAGGGGAGGGAGGGAGGGATGGATGGAGGGGGAAAGGGGGAGGGAGGGAGGGATGGGTGGGAGGGAGGGAGGGGAGGGGAGGGAGGGAGGGGTGGGAGGGGAGGAGAGGGGAGGGGAGGGAGGGATAGAGAGGGATGGATGGAGGGGGAAAGGGGAGGGAGGGAGGGAGGGAGACAGAGAGAGAGAGAGAGAGAGAGAGAGAGAGAGAGAGAGAGAGAGAGAGAGAGAGAGAGCGCAAGAGAGATAGGGAGCGAGAGATAGGTTGAGTATATAGAACACATACTCTCTCTCAAACACACACACGCACTCAACACCAATACACACACTCCATAAACCCACACACACACTCACTTGGCGAAGTTGGCCAGGTTCTGCGTGACCTTGGCGATGAGTGTGAGTGTGCGTGCGGTGCGGTCATCAGGGTATTCCTGCATCAGGTTGAAAAGCGACGGGGACATAACGGCCGGACACAGGAAACGCAGGAACAGAGACGCGCTGATCAGGCGCTCGCTGATGTCCGGTCGCCCCCGGCTACTGCACTCCTGTCGCCACGATGCAAACACCTCCTTGAGTTCCCGTGGAAACACACTGCAGGGGGAGGGAAAAGAGGTGTTAACGGCAATATGGAGGTAGGTACACTTTCCACACACAATATGGAGGTAGGTACACTTTCCACACACAATATGGAGGTAGGTACACTTTCCACACACAATATGGAGGTAGGTACACTTTCCACACACAATATGGAGGTAGGTACACTTTCCACACACAATATGGAGGTAGGTACACTTTCCACACACAATATGGAGGTAGGTACACTTTCCACACACAATATGGAGGTAGGTACACTTTCCACACACAATATGGAGGTAGGTACACTTTCCACACACAATATGGAGGTAGGTACACTTTCCACACACAATATGGAGGTAGGTACACTTTCCACACACAATATGGAGGTAGGTACACTTTCCACACACAATATGGAGGTAGGTACACTTTCCACACACAATATGGAGGTAGGTACACTTTCCACACACAATATGGAGGTAGGTACACTTTCCACACACAATATGGAGGTAGGTACACTTTCCACACACAATATGGAGGTAGGTACACTTTCCACACACCTATTTATTTATTTTCACTCTCATATTACAGAGCTACAGAGAGCTACACTTTATGCTGTTTGAACAGGTGAATTTAGGTCCTGCATAGAACAGCTAACAGTAAGCGCTGAAAGCATTGGCGGAATGTCCACCAATGGCCATATCACTATGGTAGGAATTTCTAAACACATGGTAACAACACATTTCATTGGTAATGCATTGTGGGTGGTGTCCCAGAAGTTACCAGTAGGAGTTGATGATCTTGCAGAAGGCCAGCTCACAGCACATCTTCAGGTTGCTCTGGTGCTCCTGCAGGTCATTGGACGAACACTTGGACGGGTCCACCTCACAGTTCTCATCTGACTCATACAACGCCTTGATAAACTCACCTACAACACAGGGAGAGAAAGACAAGTCAGACAGTAACATTCAGTCAACTCAGCTACAACACAGGGAGAGAGAGACAAGTCAGACACTAACATTCAGTCAACTCAGGTATAAGACATTGAGAGAGAGACACAGTCAGACAGTAATATTCAGTCAACTTCAACTCAGCTACAACACAGGGAGAGAGAGACACAGGCAGATAGTAACATTCAGTCAACTCAGCTACAACACAGGGAGAGAGAGACAAAGTCAGACAGTAACATTCAGTCAACTCAGGTACAACACAGGGAGAGAGAGACACAGGCAGACAGTAACATTCAGTCAATTCAGCTACAACACAGGGAGAGAGAGACACAGTCAGACAGTAACATTCAGTCAACTCAGGTACAACACAGGGAGAGAGAGACACATTCAGACAGTAACATTCAGCCAACTCAGGTACAACACAGGGAGAGAGAGACACAGTCAGACAGTAACATTCAGTCAACTCAGGTACAACACAGGGAGAGAGAGACACAGTCAGACAGTAACATTCAGTCAACTCAGCTACAACACAGGGAGAGAGAGACACAGTCAGACAGTAACATTCAGTCAACTCAGGTACAACACAGGGAGAGAGAGACACAGGCAGACAGTAACATTCAGTCAACTCAGCTACAACACAGGGAGAGAGAGACACAGTCAGACAGTAACATTCAGTCAACTCAGGTACAACACAGGGAGAGAGAGACACAGTCAGACAGTAACATTCAGTCAACTCACTGAACACACATGTTTTGTTATTCTGTCCTAAGTGGGACCTAAATGTATTTCCATTAAAAATCCTATATCCCCTTAACTATTACCCTAACCCTAAACCTAACCCTAAACCTAACCCTAAACCTAACCCTAAACCTAACCCTAACCCTAAACCTAACCCTAAACCTAACCCTAAACCTAACCCTAAACCTAACCCTAAACCTAACCCTAACCCTAAACCTAACCCTAAAGGTGGCTCTTTAAATGGGGTAGACGGGCTTGTGGTAATCAATCAAATGTATTTATAAAGCCCTTTTTACATCAGCCGATGTCACAAAGTGATGTACAGAAACCCAGCCTAAAGCCCCAAACAGCAAGGAATGCAGATGTAGAAGCACGGAGGCTAGGAACAACTCCATAGAAAGGTGGCTAGGAATAACTCCCTAGAAAGGTGGCTAGGAACAACTCCCTAGAAAGGTGGCTAGGAACAACTCCCTAGTTTGGCTGAAGAGGAAGAGGTAGAATGGTATCAAATACATTTTTTTTTTTTTTTTTTTTCACCTTTATTTAACCAGGTAGGCTAGTTGAGAACAAGTTCTCATTTGCAACTGCGACCTGGCCAAGATAAAGCATAGCAGTGTGAACAGACAACACAGAGTTACACATGGAGTAAACAATTAACAAGTCATAACACAGTAGAAAAAAAGGGGAGTCTATATCCATTGTGTGCAAAAGGCATGAGGAGGTAGGCGAATAATTACAATTTTGCAGATTAACACTGGAGTGATAAATGATCAGATGGTCATGTACAGGTAGAGATATTGGTGTGCAAAAGAGCAGAAAAGTAAATAAATAAAAACAGTATGGGGATGAGGTAGGTGAAAATGGGTGGCTATTTACCAATAGACTATGTACAGCTGCAGCGATCGGTTAACTGCTCAGATAGCAGATGTTTGAAGTTGGTGAGGGAGGTAAAAGTCTCCAACTTCAGCGATTTTGCAATTCGTTCCAGTCACAGGCAGCAGAGTACTGGAACCGAAAGGCGGCCAAATGAAGGTGTTGGCTTTAGGGATGATCAGTGAGATACACCTGCTGGAGCGCAGGTGGTTTCCATGTGTTTGATTCAATTCCATTAACTCCGTTCCAGCCTTTATTATGAGCTTTCCTCCCCTCAGCAGCCTCCACTGACACACAACAGACACACAGACACACCACACACACACACCACCACACACACACACACACACACACACACACACACACACACACACACACACACACACACACACACACACACACACACACACCACACACACACACACACACACACACACTTTCCTGTTGTCCCTCAAGGACCTCTGAGATGGAAGGACAATGATGTCCGGCCTTTTAATTAAAGTGAGACTGAAACACTGAATGAATGACTGTGTCTCCATTCAAGACATCACACCGTAACAGCTTTCCATAAGCAAGACATGAACTTCAAACTGTCACCAACTATCCAATGACAATAATAAGTCAAACAACAACAGGGACCAGGGCCATCCCAGGTAATACACCATGACTGATGACTGATGCTCATGTTCTCCATCGAGGGTCAATGTACCAGACGAGATAACGACAACATAAACAACGTTAGAACAACACTCCATCAACATTCCACAAACCCTTCCCCTCTTCCTGTCAACTTTGTCCTTCCCATGTGAAGAGAGGTGAGAGATGAGAGAGAGGAAAGAGAGATGAGAGAGGGAAAGAGATGAGAGATAGCGAGAGGCGATTAGAGGATGTCTGACTTGCGGCTCTACCTGTCCATGTTAAGACTATAGAAACAAATATCTTATTCTTAGTTTGACAGTGATAAGATGTAATCATTACCCCTGCACTGTTTGTTATTGAGATGATCAGAAAGGAAAAGTGCTCTCTCTCTCCCTTCTCCCCCCTCTCCCTCTCCTTCTCCCCCCTCTCCCTCTCTTTCTCCCCCCTCTCCCTC